>NC_134687.1:236760902-237068022 GCF_050947455.1 Rhinoderma darwinii | reverse complement strand
TGATTAATTTAATGTTATCTTCATTGAAAAAAACTGTGCTTTTCTTGCAAAAATAAGGAAATTTCTAAGTGACCCTAAACTTTTGAACGGTAGTATATATATATATATATATATATATATATATATATATATACACACACACACACACACACACACACACACAAACACACACACACACACACATATATACATACAAGCACACACTTTTTTTGGGGGGGGGGTGAACATATGTTAGTACAAGGATACTTACGGCTGGGGCCATGTATCTAAGTCTATCTTGTGTGATACTGTCTGCTGGGCCATGTATCTAAGCCTATCATGTGTGATACTGTCTGCTGAAACATGGTGGGTATGTGGGGCTACCTACAGGGGGCTGCATGGCACTGTCTACAAGGGGAATGTATGGCAGGGGGACTATGTGTGGAACCATACAGGGGGGTTGTGACACTATATGCAGGGGGCATTGTGTGGGGAACTCTCTACAGGTGTCTTTGATTAGAGTCCAGAGAGATAACTTTGCTTGGGGCCTCAGAAATGGCAAATTTGCCTCTGAGGTTTAGTACAAGTATACTTACTGCTGGTGCCCTGTATCTAAGGATACATTCACACGAGCGTGCAAGATTTACGTGCGTAAAAAAACGCGCTTAAATCTGGTCATGTGCGTTGCGTTTTGCATCAGTGTGCTTCGCGTGTGTCATGTGTTTTTCACGCCCTTGCAAGCAGTGTAATTGATGCATGAAACACGGACAGCACTCGGATGTCGTCCGTGTGCTGTCTGTGGTTTTCACGCACCCATTGACTTCAGTGGGTGGCTAGGTGCGTGAAATACACCAATATAGGACATGCAGTGAGTTTCACGCAACGGACACACGCTGCGTGAAAACTCACGCATGTGTGAATAGCCCTATTGAAATCAATGGCTCCGTGTGCTTTGCGTTGTTTCAACGTACAGCATATGGACGAGATTCACGCTCGTCTGAATGCACTCTAAGGCCTTATTCATACGAATGTGTGCGGTTTGCGCCTGCAAAAAACGCAGCGTTTTGCGCGCGTTGCAGTTCCGTGTGACATCCGTGTATGGTGTCTGCGTGATTTTCGCGCATATGGCATCGTTATGACACTCTGTTTTTATGTTTAAAATCAGAAATGAAGGATATGCTTTTATATCTGCCTTTATTTCTTAAACAACTGTTGCGCGAATCACGTGCAGCACACGGAAGTGCGTCCGTGTGCCGCGCGTGATTTTCACGCACCCATTGACTGCAATGGGTGTGTGGTGTGCGAAAACCGCTCAAGTATAGGACATGTCGTGAGTTTTATGCAGCGGACACACGCTGCGTGAAAATTACGGACTGTCTGAACAGCCCCATTGAGTTACATAGGTCCGTGCGACGCACGTGATTTTCACTCGCGTATCACCGACGTGAACTACGCTCGTGTGAATAAGGCCTAAGTCTATCATGTGTGATACTGTCTGCTGGGGCCATGTATCTAAGCCTATCATGTGTGATACTGTCTGCTGGGGCCATGTATCTAAGCCTATCATGTGTGATACTTTCTGCTGGGGCCATGTATCTAAGCCTATCATGTATGATACTGTATGCTGAGACAATGCATCCAATTCTATCCAGCGGTGTAGCTATAGGAGCCTTAGTCTTATAGATTTGCCTTGTCCGATATGTATGTAAAAATGGATTTATTTTGCAGAGGGAGGGGTAAATATATGTCTAGGGGCTTGTGCCCCTGATCTTTTAAGACCCTAGCAACGCCCCTGCGAATACCATAGAGTAGCCTTAGACTCTGTTGATAAAAGTTGTGGCGGATTTGAGGTTGCAGATTTATTTGCACGCTCTCTCCCAGCAGTCTCCAGCAGCCTTTGGAATCGCTCTCCTAGCAATTCCATAACAGTGCACAGTGAAGGAAGAGAGGCAGTGCCCACCCCAAGGCAAACGTATCTACTTACTATGCCATCCACTATCTCTCACTAACTGGAATTGGCTTCCTTCATGACTCTACCTTCGCCTTCAGAATTCTGATTTTGGAAATGAAGTCAAGAAAGTGTATCCCCCCTGCTGACACGTCCCCCTGAATGCCTTCCTGGCTCTTTCATGCAGATTGGTGGATGTATCTAGATAGTGGGGGGAAAAAGCCCCCTCCTATAATCTTGATCTATAATCTAGCTCTAAACCAGCTCCTATACCTTAATCCACAATATTTATTATAGTACCTAGTTCATTGGTAGAACAATAGAAAAAAAATTGCAATATTTCAAATGAGAAAGTTTGCACTTCATTGACTTTGATGAAGTAGGCACTGCGTCGACCTTTGCACTTTTGCACCCTTCTATGTAGGGTCATAATTTAACATCTGACATTTAACCTTCCAGCTGTACTAAGCAGTTGCCAAAACTTATTCAGAAGACTCCTCTATGAATATTCACATAGAAAAACATTACCCTGACAACCAATATTTCATAGCAATATTATGGTCCTCATATAAAGAATCTCTTCCCCACTCTATCTCAGTACAAAAGTGGCATGATAAGAGAAATCCCATTATGGTGTGTCTGAGTGCATGGATTTGTGTTACTCCAGAATAGCTTTTTATCTAGTAGACTAGCGCCTGTGTTATTTCAAATGAACTTTAAACTAGACTAAATCTTAGATATGGTTTCAAAATATTTTAAGTGAATGCACTAATTAAATATTAAATGCATCCAATATCCATATTTTATCAAACCTTGAACCTGACTACCAGCTAACTACTGCCACTAACTACAGGACATGTAGGTAAGTATTTACATCTGTGTATTTAGTTGTATGGACAAATCTGCAGTTTTCCCCAATTTAGGACATGTTTTGTGTACATTGATAAGCTTGAACATTGTAATATTGTATTTTTGGATGTAAGTAAACATGGTAGAAGATGTATAAATATCACTTTTAAGCCACGATGATTATTGCTTTTGTGACACCTTGTAACACTTTCTGCGATTTATGTCATTTTTACATCTTTAGTCTACGTGTACACGTTGCGAAATTTGGTGCAGAAAATCTGCATCAAAACCGCAAGTAAACGCAGGTAATTCTGCAGGTAAAATCCTCACCTAGTAGTGCATTTTTTATGCGATTTTAGGTGCGGTTTTTACATTTTGATGCGTTTTTTTTAATAAACTTGTCAGATACAATTCGTAAGTGGAAACACAAGATAAACGGACATGCTGCAGATTTGAAAAAAACGCACCGCAGGTCAATTTATATGCAGAAAAATTCTGCAACGTGTACATGAGATTACATGGGATCTCATTTACTTTGCTGGTACTGTATTACGGTGCGAATTTTCCACAGGAAAATACATGCGGCAAATCCGCACGTAATACACATTGTGTGTATGTGGCCTTACATTTTTAAATTGCTCCATTAGTAGTCCACTGACAAATTAATGATGAAAGTAATCAGATCAATTTGCAAACAATGTTTATAAAGTCCCTATTACATTGGGCAATTATCGGGCAGACAAACATTCATAGAACACTCGTTGTGGATAATTGCCCTGTGTAAACAGGGCAGCGATCAGCAGATGAACGTGCAAACGTTCATTCATCTAGTGATCGTATCGTTGTAAATAAGTTAAATATTATTGTTGTCGGCAGCACATCTCCCTGTGTAAACAGAGAGACATACTGCCGACATGATAATAATGTACGGGGATGAACGATCGGAGTAACGAGCGCTCTTCCCTATGCTAGCTCTTTGGGACAGGAGCAAACGAGCACCAATCAACGAGCTGTCTTGTTGATCGGCGCGAGTTGCACCAGCCGAAATGGGCAGGTATAAGGGCATGACCAGACGTGGCGGAATTGCTATGGAAATCCGCAGCGTACACGTTTCTCCATTGCCTTCCACAGCTTTTTAGTAGCTTTCGTTTACACGTTGCGGACAATTCCGCAGCGGAGCATATGCTGCGGTGCGGAATTTGGTGTCCGCAGCATACAATGGTTGTTGCGGACGTGTAGCGGACTTGTTGCGGACTTTCTCCATTGACTTCAATGCAGAGTCAAAATTCCGGAATGAAGTCTGCAGATGTTATTTATGCTGCGGAGCATATTGGTTTTACTAACATGACATTTCTTCATTCTGGCTGGACCTATGTATTTCTAGGTCTACAGCCAGACTGAGGAAGTCAATGGGGCTCCCGTAATTACGGGTGACTACGTGTGTGCACCCGTAATTACGGGAGCGTTGATAGGCGACGTCAGTAAATAGTCACTGTCCAGGGTGCTGAAAGAGTTAAGCGATCGGCAGTAACTGTTTCAGCACCCTGGACAGTGACTTCCGATCACAATTTACATCAACCTGTAAAAAAAATAGAAGTTCATACTTACCGAGAACTCCCTGCTTCTTCCTCCAGTCCGGCCTCCCATGATGACGTTTCAGTCCAAGTGACGGCTGCAGCCAATCACAGGCTGCAGCGGTCACATGGACTGCCGCATCATCCAGGGAGGTCGGGCTGGATAGCGAAAGAGGGATGCGTCACCAAGACAACGGCCGGGTAAGTATGAATTTCTTTTTACTTTTACTAGGGAAAGGGCTGTCCCGTCTCTCTATCCTGCACTGATAGAGAGAAGGGAAGCCCTTTTCCCCTCAATACGCAACGGCTAGTCCGCATCAATTTAATGCCCATTTTAGGCAAAGCAGCAACAGAATCTGCAACGCAGATTCTGTGCGGCATTGATGCGGACAGTGGCGGAAGAACTCCGCCACGTCTGGGCATGCCCTAATAGGGCCTTTAGGCTATGTTCACACAGAATGTTTTGCAGGCGGAATTTCTGCCTCAAATTTCCGTTTGGAAGTTTGAGGCAGATTTTCCTCTCCCTGCACGCCGATTTTCACGGCGTATTTCGCCCGCGGCCATTGAGTGCCACGGGCATAAAACGCAGCGAAATGCGCTTTCTCTGCCTCCCATTGATGTCAATGGGAGGTCAGAGGCGTAAACGCCCGAAGATAGGCGTCAAAAAAACTCTGTGTGAACATAGCCTTAGTCTGCAGGATTTTCTGCATGCTCCAAAAACAGTCTTTTAGAAATCTCGCGGAGAACATTTTCATCTGAACAGGTTGCTGACAGGATAAAGTTTTGTTAAGGGCAGGGCTTATCATTCCCGGACTCCTATTGCAGACTGATCAGTACATGTAAGGATAAGTTCACATCTCATTTTTACTGTAGGTCTGACATGCACATTTTGAAATGAAAAAACTGTGTTAAAATGTGTACCACAGCTTACTATGCTTTTCTAAAATGTATAACACACGTATACATTTTATTTGTATTGAAGTAAATGCCGACAATATAAACCTTATGTTTGCATACATAAAACGTTTACGTTTTCGTTACTATATTGAGAAATTACCAAGATTATGAGATAAAACAGTGTCTCCGCCTGCCAAGCCCCTCAGTGCTGGCACCACAAAAGACTGCAGCCACTCCCTGTTTCTTCCTTTATATTTTGACTTTACAAATTTAGACTTTACAAAGTTTGATTTAGATCAAGAACAAAATGTACACGTTTTTAGGAGCAAGAACGGACACAAACGTATAAAAACATACGACGTATACTACAAATGCATACGCTTTTGTAACTTTAAAAACGTATACGTCGTATACCACAAATGTGTGCATGAAACTAGATGTGAACATAGTCTGAATAGGGTTGTTCCTGCAGCTTATGCATGGATTTCTGCAAACTCCATTCAGATGTATGGAACAGCGGCACACATTTCTCATATAAACCTGTACAAGCAGAAACAAAGAGACTAAATGGATGATTTCCTGGTTCACATATAGCGACATATTTCTTACAGTTGTCATTTAAATAGGAGATATGATAAGACCATTGAGACTAGATTTTATATTATTTTTTTGTATTTTCTACATTTAGTGCTCCTTTAAGCCCTTGAGGACACAGCCTGTTTTGGCCTTAAGGACACAGCCAATTTTTCAAATCTGACATGTGTAAATTTATGTGGTAGTAACTTTGGAATGCTTTTACCTATCCAAGCGATTCTGAGATTGCTTTCTCGTGACACCTTGGACTTTAAGTTAGTGGTAAAATTTGGTCAATACATTCAGTATTCAATTGTGAAAAACAGCAAAATTTTGCCAAAAATTGCAAAAATTTGCATTTTTCTCAATTTAAATGTATCTGCTTGTAAGACAGATAGTAATAACACACAAAATAGTTGCTAATTAACATATCCCATATGTCTACTTTAGATTGCCATAGTTTTTTGAACATTCTTTTATTTTTCTAATGCGTTACAAGGCTTAGAACTTTAGCAGCAATTTCTCACATTTTCAAGAAAATTTCAAAAGGCTATTTTTACAAGGACCAGTTCAGCTCTGAAGTGGCTTTGAGTGGCCCATACAATAATAACCCCCATAAGTCACCCCATTTTAAAAACTGCACCCCTCAAAGTATTCAAAACAGCATCTAGAAAGTGCCTTAACCCTTTAGGAGTTTCACAAGAATTAAAGCAACGTAGGGCTGAAATGTACAAATTTCATGTTTTTTTGCAGAAATTCATTTTTAATCCTTTTTTTTTCTTGTAACACAGAAGGTTTTACCAGAGAAACACAACTCAATATTTATTGCCCAGATTCTGACGTTTTCTTTTTAAAATATCCCACACGTTGCCCTAGTGTGGTAATGTACTGAAGCACAGGTCTCAGAAGCAAAGGCGCACCTAGTGGATTTTGGGGACTCCTTTTTATTAGCTTATATTTTAGTCACCATGTCAGGTTTGAAGCGGTCTTGTGATACCAAAACAAAGGAAACATCCCAAAAAATGCTCCATTTTGGAAACTACACCCCTTGAGGAATTAATCTAGGAGTGTAGTGTGCATTTTGACCCCACAGGTGTGTCATATATTTTATTAGAATTTGGACGTGAAAATGAAAAGTTAAATTTTTTCCAATAAGATGTGTCCTTTGAGCTAAAAAAAAAAAAAATTAACACAAGGAATAAAATAAAAAAAGCCCTCCAAAATTTGTAAAGCAACTTCTCCAGAGTACGGAAATACCCCATATGTGTTCCTAAAATGCTGTTTGGGCACACGACTGAGCTCAGAAGGGAAGTAGCACCATTTGGCTTTTGAGCACAGATTTTGCTGGAATGTTTGTCAAGCGCCATGTTGTGTTTGCAGAGCCCCTGAGGTACCAGTACAGTGGAAACCCCCAAGAAGCGACCCCATTTTGGAAACTACACCCCTCAAGGAATTTATCTAGGGGTGTAGTGAGCATTTTGACTGCACAGGAGTTTTCCAGAATTTGATGCAAAGAATGAAAAAAATTAAATCTTTTCACAATTATGCCATTTTAGTGCCAAATATGTTGTGCCCAGCTTGTATTATTGGAGATACCCCCACCATAAATTGTTACGCAGGTTCTCCCGAGTACAGCAATACCCCACATGTGGCCATTATCTGCTGCCTGGGCACACGACAGAGGTCAGAAGGGAAGGAGCACCATTTGGCTTTTGAGCACAGATTTTGCTGGAATATTTGTCAAGCGCCATGTTGTGTTTGCAGAGCTCCTGAGGTACCAGTACAGTGGAAACACCCAAGAATTGACCACATTTTGGAAACGACACCCCTCAAGGAATTTATCTATGGGTGTATTGAGAATTTTGACCGCACAGAAGTTTTCCAGAATTTGATGCAAAGAATGAAAAAGTACACATTTTTCACAATTATGCCATTTCAGTACCCAATATGTTGTGCCCAGCTTGTATTATTGGAGATAATCCACCATAAATTCTTACGCAGGTTCTCCCGAGTACAACAATACCTCACATGTGGCTATTATCTGCTGCCTCGGCACACGACGGAGCTCGGAAGGGAAGGAGCACCATTTGGCCTTTGAGCACAGATTTTGCTGGAATATTTGTCAAGCGCCATGTTGTGTTTGCAGAGTCCCTAAGGTACCAGTACAGTGGAAAACCCCAAGAAGTGACCCCATTTTGGAAACTACACCCCTCAAGGTATTTATCTAGGGGTATAGTGAGCATTTTGACCGCACAGGAGTTTTCCAGAATTTAATGCAAAGAACGAAAAAGTACAAATTTTTCACAATTATGCCATTTCAGTGCCCAATATGTTGTGCCCAGCTTGTATTATTGGAGATACTTCCACCATAAATTGTATTCAGGTTCTGCCGAGTACGGCAATACCCCACATGTGGCCATTATCTGCTGCCTGGGCACATGGCAGGGCTCAGAAGGGAAGGAGTTAGCTTTTGGAGCTTAGATTTTGCTGGAATGGTTTTTAGTATAAAAGTTTGTATAAAATTTATACTGAAAAGTTTATATAACTTTGTATAAATTTGCATAAAATTCGGATAAAGTTGGAAATCTGGAAAGTTTGGAGAAAGTTTAGATGAAAGTCACTGATCAGCCACAGAACTACAGGACTAAAATATGTGTGTAAAGGATTTGCCAGACACAGCTTCTGTGTCGACGCCCGTGGGCAATCAGTCTGCACCTGCTCCTATGTCTGTGAGACTGACGCCATCTTCCACCACTCAGGATGGCAGGCTTAGGAGTGGGAGAGCCTATCACAGCCTGGCCAGACGGAGCTAGCTCCTGCCCACTGTCTATTTATACCTGCCTTTCCTGTTCCTCCTTTGCCTGTGATTCTGCTCTGCTTGTTTCCTGGCCTTGCTGCTACTGCTTGTACTACTCATCCTCTGCTTGTTTTAGACCTTGGCTTTCTGACCACTCTCCTGCTCAGCGTTTTGTACCTCATTCACTCCAGGTTTGACTCGGCTCGTTCACTACTCTTGTTGCTCACGGTGTTCCCGTGGGCAGCTGCCCCGTTTCCCTAGCTTCTGTGTACCCTTGTCTGTTTGTCTGTCTTGCACTTACTGAGCGTAGGGACCGTCACCCAGTTGTACCCCGTCGCGTAGGACGGTTCGTTGCAAGTAGGAAGGGACTGAGTGGCGGGTAGATTAGGGCTCACCTGTCTGTCTCCCTACCCTGTCATTACATTATCACAGGCCCATATACCTAGTCTACCCTGGTCCCTGACACATCTATGAACCCCCTTGAGACCCTGGCTCAGCAGATGCAGGGCCTCTCCCTACAGGTCCAGGCCCTGACTCAGAGGGACAACCTGCATGATACTACCCTGGTAGTGCCCCCCACCTCACCACTTGAACCCCACCTCAAGTTGCCTGACTGGTTCTCAAGGGACCGGAAGACTTTTTTCTCCTTTCGGGAGAGTTGTAGGCTCTATTTTCGCTTAAAGCCCCACTCCTCAGGTTCTGAGAGCCAGCGGGTGGGTATAATTATGTCCCGGCTCCAGGAATGGGCCTTTTCCTTGGCTCCTGACGCCCCTGAACTTTCCTCCGTTGATCTTTTCTTTTCTGCTCTCGGGCTCATTTATGACGAGACTGACAAGACTGCCTTTGCCGAGAGTCAGCTGGTGACCTTACGTCAGGGTAAGAGACCTGTAGAGGAGTATTGTTCTGACTTTAGGAAGTGGTGTGTAGCTTCTCGGTGGAATGACCCTGCCTTGAGGTGCCAGTTTAGCTTGGGTCTGTCGAACGCCCTGAAAGACCTGCTAGTTAGCTATCCCTCTTCTGACTCCCTAGATCAGGTTATGGCTTTAGCGGTACGACTTGACCGACGTCTCAGGGAACTACGACTTGAACGTTTTTGTGCCTTCTCCTCTGACTCCCCCATGATGCCTCACGAGGTTCCGTTGCTTCGTTCTTCCACAGAAGACTCGGATGTACCTATGCAACTCGGGGCCTCCGTGTCCCCCCAACAACGTAGAGAGTTCCGCAGGAAGAATGGTCTCTGCTTCTACTGTGGGGATGACAAGCATCAAGTGAACAACTGTCCTAGGCGTAAGAATAAGCAGCCGGAAAACTTCCGCGCCTAAGTGATCATCGGGGAGGTCACTTGGGCGCACAGGTATTTCCCGTAATGATGAAACCTAATAAAATCTTGCTTCCCTTTCAGGTCTCTTTTGGTGGTAGGTCTGCTACCGGCAGTGCCTTCGTGGATTCAGGGTCTTCTGCTAATATTATGTCTGTGGAATTTGCTATGTCTCTAGCTATGCCATTGATTGATTTGCCTAAACCTGTCCCGGTAGTGGGTATCGACTCCACTCCTCTTGCTAATGGTTATTTTACACAGCATACCCATGTTTTTGAACTCCTTGTTGGCTCCATGCATTTGGAGCAGTACTCTGTACTGGTGATGCAGGGATTATCGTCCGATTTGGTTTTAGGCCTTCCCTGGTTGCAGTTGCATAATCCCACGTTTAACTGGAATACTGGGGATCTTACCAAATCGGGTAATGAATGCATGACGTCATGTTTTTCTGTTAATTCTATTCCTCTCCCTGAGGAGGTGAACACTCTACCTGAGTTTGTTCAGGACTTCGCCAATGTTTTCTCTAAAGAGGCCTCCGTAGTGTTACCTCCTCATAGAGAATACGATTGCGCAATCGATTTGGTACCAGGAGCTAAGCTCCCTAAGGGTAGGATATTTAATCTCTCTTGTCCCGAATGTGAAGCCATGAGAGAGTATATCCAGGAATGCCTGGCCAAGGGTTACATTCGCCCCTCTACTTCTCCGGTAGCTGCTGGCTTCTTCTTCGTAGGGAAGAAGGATGGTGGTCTTAGGCCGTGCATCGACTACCGGAACTTGAATAAGGTCACTGTAAGGAACCAGTACCCCCTTCCTTTGATTCCTGATCTCTTCAATCAGGTTCAGGGGGCCCAATGGTTCTCTAAGTTTGATCTACGGGGAGCTTATAACCTTATCCGCATCAAAGAGGGGGATGAGTGGAAGACTGCGTTTAACACGCCCGAAGGTCATTTTGAATACCTCGTCATGCCCTTTGGGTTGTGTAATGCCCCCGCGGTCTTCCAGAATTTCATAAATGAGATTTTAAGAGACTACCTGGGGGTATTTCTTGTAGTGTACCTTGATGACATACTTGTGTTTTCCAAGGACTGGACCTCCCACATTGAGCATGTCAGGAAGGTGCTCCAGGCCCTTCGGGAAAACAAGCTGTTTGCTAAGACCGAAAAATGTGTGTTTGGGGTGCAAGAGATACCATTTTTGGGTCAAATCCTCACTCCTCATGAATTCCGCATGGACCCCGCCAAGGTCCAGGCTGTGGCGGAATGGGTCCAACCTGCCTCCCTGAAGGCGTTACAGTGCTTCCTGGGATTCGCTAATTATTACAGGAGATTTATTGCTAACTTCTCGGTCATCGCTAAGCCTCTTACGGATCTCACTCGCAAAGGTGCTGATCTCCTCCACTGGCCTCCTGAGGCTGTCCAGGCTTTTGAGGTCCTTAAGAAGTGCTTTATCTCGGCCTCAGTGCTGGTTCAGCCCAACAAAATGGAGCCATTCATCGTGGAGGTTGACGCCTCTGAGGTGGGAGTGGGTGCTGTCTTGTCCCAGGGTACCAGGTCCCTCACCCATCTCCGTCCCTGTGCCTACTTCTCCAGGAAGTTTTCGCCCACTGAGAGTAACTATGATATTGGCAACCGCAAACTCTTAGCCATTAAATGGGCATTTGAAGAGTTGCGCCACTTCCTGGAGGGGGCTAGGCACCAGGTAACGGTCCTTACCGACCACAAGAATCTGGTTTTCTTAGAATCTGCCCGGAGGCTAAACCCGAGACAAGCTCGATGGGCGTTATTTTTTACCAGATTCAACTTTTTGGTCACATATAGGGCTGGGTCTAAAAATATTAAGGCTGATGCACTGTCGCGTAGCTTCATGGCCAGCCCTCCTTCGGAGGAAGATCCTGCTTGTATTTTGCCTCCAGGTATAATCATTTCCTCTATTGATTCTGATTTAGTCTCCGAAATTGCGGCTGATCAAGGTTCAGCTCCCGGGAACCTTCCTGAGAACAAGCTGTTTGTTCCCCTGCAATTCCGGCTAAGGGTATTTAGGGAAAATCATGACTCTGCACTATTTGGCCATCCAGGCATCCTTGGTACCAAGCACCTCATTGCCAGAAACTACTGGTGGCCTGGGTTGCTTAAAGACGTTAAGGCCTACGTCGCCGCTTGTGAGGTTTGTGCTAGGTCCAAGACCCCTAGGTCCCGACCTGCGGGCTTACTATGTTCTTTGCCCATTCCCCAGAGACCTTGGACCCATATCTCCATGGATTTTATCACCGATTTGCCTCCATCTCAAGGCAAGTCGGTGGTGTGGGTTGTAGTAGACCGCTTCAGTAAGATGTGCCACTTTGTGCCCCTCAAGAAATTACCCAATGCTAAGACGTTAGCTACCTTGTTTGTCAAACACATCCTGCGTCTCCATGGGGTTCCTGTCAATATTGTTTCTGACAGAGGGGTACAATTTGTTTCATTGTTTTGGAGAGCCTTCTGTAAAAAGTTGGAGATTGATCTGTCCTTCTCCTCGGCTTTCCATCCTGAAACTAATGGCCAAACGGAGAGGACTAATCAGTCTCTATAACAATATTTAAGGTGTTTTATCTCTGACTGTCAACATGATTGGGTCTCATTCATTCCCCTCGCCGAATTTTCCCTTACTAACCGGGTTAGTAACTCGTCAGGGGTCTCCCCCTTTTTCTGTAATTTTGGGTTTAATCCAAGGTTCTCCTCCATTTCACCTGGTAGTTCCAACAATCCCGAAGTAGATGTCATTCATCAGGAACTGTGCACAGTCTGGGCCCAGGTTCAGAAGAACCTAGAGGCGTCCCAGAGCATACAAAAGACTCAGGCAGATAGAAGACGTTCTGCTAACCCCTTGTTTGTGGTCGGGGATCTGGTGTGGCTACCTTCTAAAAATGTGCGCCTTAAAGTCCCGTCCAAGAAGTTTGCTCCCCGGTTTATATGGCCGTACAAGGTCATTGAAGTCCTTAACCCTGTCTCTTTCCGACTGGAGTTGCCCCCGTCTTTTTGAGTGCACAACGTCTTTCATGCCTCCCTCCTTAAACGCTGCTTCCCGTCCTTGGCTCCCTCGAGGAAACCTCCGGTCCCTGTTCTCACCCCTGAGGGGGTAGAATTCGAGGTGGCCAAGATTGTGGACAGCAGGATGGTCCAAGGCTCCCTCCAGTACCTGGTCCATTGGAGAGGATACGGGCCTGAGGAGAGGACTTGGGTACCCGCCCGGGATGTTCACGCTGCAGTATTGCTCAGGAGGTTGCATCTTCGGTTCCCTAATAAGCCAGGGCCACCTAGAAAGTGTCCAGTGGCCCCTCATAAAAGGGGGGGGGGTACTGTAAAGGATCTGCCAGACACAGCTTCTGTGTCGACGCCCGTGGTTAGTCAGTCTGCACCTGCTCCTAAGTCTGGTCGAGTGACCCCTCCTTCTACCAATCAGGCTGGGAGGCTGAGGAGTGGGAGAGCCTATCACAGCCTGGCCAGATGGAGCTAGCTCCCGCCCTCTGTCTATTTATACCTTCACTTCCTGCTCCTCCAGTGCCTCTGATTCTGTCTGTTTCCTGGCTCTGCTGCTGCTGCTTGTACTCTTGTCCTCTGCTCCATATAGACCCTGGCTTACTGACTACTCTCCTGCTCTGCGTTTGGTACCTCGTACACTCCTGGTTTGACTCGGCTCGTTCACTACTCTCCTGCTCTGCGTTTGGTACCTCGTACACTCCTGGTTTGACTCGGCTCATTCACTACTCTTGTTGCGCACGGTGTTGCCATGGGCAACTTCCCCGTCCCCCTAGCTTCTGTGTACCCTTGTCTGTTTGTCTGTCGTGCACATAGTGAGCGTAGGGACCGTCGCCCTGTTGTACGCCATCGCCTAAGACGGGCCGTTGCAAGTAGGCAGGAACTGAGTGGCGGGTAGATTAGGGCTCACCTGTCTTTCTCCCTACCCCGGCATTAGATTGTCTATGGAAATGGTCTCCTAGTGTATTCCAGTACCCAGTGTTTCCCGTACCTGTATCCTGTGCTATCCTGGTCAAGTGCCGTGCTGAGCTATAGTCATGCTGTGCTGCATACCACGCCTGTCCTGCTACACCACGCCTGACGTATGCCTGCTGCCTAGTCCCAGATGAGCCTGCCTTGCTATTGTCCGAGCTGCCACAGGTACCCTATACGAACTATAGACTGTTACCTGCATCCTGTTGGCCAGCTGTCATACCGCCAAGGCGGTAAGGCCCAGTGGGTCCACGAACACAACATGACAAGTATGCAGTTTTTTAGTGTTCCCACGCCGTATGCAAATAAACATAAAGGAGTAAAAACTTTGTTTGAAAAGAGTCAAATCTTCGTTTGAAAAGAGTCATATCTTCATTCCTCAAGCCTTTCCGAGTTTACCCCGCCTCCTTACTTTTGATTGACAACTCCTCACCTTCCCCCAGCACACAAAATCCCGCGCTTGTGCATTGATGTCCTCTTCTGGGGTGTGCGCACAAAGGGACACTAGATTATTATGCTAAAAGGCGCAAAATGTTTGCAGAACGTTATTTAGAGTCGGAGGAGGAGTTTAGGAGAGGGGATAACGGCAATGAACTTCTGATAGCAGCGGCCAGTGAGGGATATATAAAGTTCAATAGGTGAAATGCTGGTGACAGGTTCTCTTTAATAAAGGATATTTTCATTAGTAGTATTTCAGTAATAAAACAATTAAAGTACTTTGTAATTAGTAGAGCGGAAAAGTAGGAGTGGGTTCAAAACATGGAAGAGGAACAAATCTTTCCATTATAATTTTTCTCTCTGTAGGGCCTACTTGTGGTTTTCGCTTATAAATACTGACACAAAATACTGACTAGAATACTGCCGTGTCAAAGTGGCCTTAGTGTAATTCTGCAGGGGAGAGTGACAGTTCAATTTATGTTGATGATCTTCAGGACGTGGTGCAGATTTTAAGAGCAGAGAGGAGCTGGGCTAGCATTCCATTGCATTGTGGAATGGAGGATGTATAAGTAAGAATTCACAGGCTGCGGATTTCCTGTGCCGATTCAGTACAGTAGATGAAAATCCCAAGTTTTGAAAATCTGATTCACATGTAGCGGAAGAAATCTGCTCAGAAAAACAAGCATGCCTGTGGATTTTGAAACTCTGTTTTTGCCACACTGTTTTGTTGATTCCAATCTCCATACTGGGCAGGTTTTATTGCAAAGTATTAGGCTGGGTTCACACAGAGTTTTTTGCAGGAGGAAAATCTGCCTCAAAATTCCGTTCGGAATTTTGAGGCAGATTTTCCTCTGCCTGCACGCCGATTTTTGCAGCGTTTTTCGCGGCGTTTTTCGCCTGCAGCCATTCAGTGCCGCCGGCATAAAACGCAGTGAAATACGCATTCTCTGCCTCCCATCGATGTCAATGGGAGGTGAGATGCGTAAACGCCCAAAGATAGGGAATGTCCCTTCCTTCTCCCACGAGCCAATTTTTCCGCTCGCCGGTATATAGGGCCGTACAAGGTCATTAAAGTCCTTAACCCTGTATCCTTCCGACTGGAGTTACCCCCGTCTTTTCGAATACACGACGTGTTTCATGCCTCCCTCCTGAAAAGCTGCTCCCCGTCCTTGGCTCCCTCGAGGAAACCTCCGGTCCCTGTTCTCACCCCTGAAGGGGTAGAATTCGAGGTGGCCAAGATTGTGGACAGCAGGATGGTCCAAGGCTCTCTCCAGTACCTGGTCCATTGCAAAGGATACGGGCCTGAGGAGAGGACTTGGGTACCCACCCGGGATGTTCACGCTGCAGTATTGCTCAGGAGGTTCCACCTTCGTTTCCCCAATAAACAAGGTCCACCTAGAAAGGGTCCGGTGGCCCCTCATAAAAGGGGGGGGTACTGTAAAGGATTTGCCAGATACAGCTTATGTGTCGACGCCCGTGGGCAATCAGTCTGCACCTGCTCCTATGTCTGTGAGACTGACGCCATCTTCCACCACTCAGGATGGCAGGCTTAGGAGTGGGAGAGCCTATCACAGCCTGGCCAGACGGAGCTAGCTCCCGCCCACTGTCTATTTATACCTGCCTTTCCTGTTCCTCCTTTGCCTGTGATTCTGCTCTGCTTGTTTCCTGGCCTTGCTGCTACTGCTTGTACTACTCATCCTCTGCTTGTTTTAGACCTTGGCTTTCTGACCACTCTCCTGCTCAGCGTTTTGTACCTCATTCACTCCAGGTTTGACTCGGCTCGTTCACTACTCTTGTTGCTCACGGTGTTCCCGTGGGCAGCTGCCCCGTTTCCCTATCTTCTGTGTACCCTTGTCTGTTTGTCTGTCTTGCACTTACTGAGCATAGGGACCGTCGCCCAGTTGTACCCCGTTGCCTAGGACGGGTCGTTGCAAGTAGGCAGGGACTGAGTGGCGGGTAGATTGCTCACCTGTCTGTCTCCCTACCCCGTCATTAAAATGTGCAGCTGTGTTTAGCGTGTCTTTCCAGGTATGGCTTAGGCACAGACCAGGGCTAAGTAGAAATATAATTAGAAAGTTTGGATAAAATTTTGGGGAGAAAGTACTGGATTAAAAATTAGTCATGGCAACGTCTGCAGGATTGATATATGTGCAGCTGTGTTCAGCTAGTCTTGCCGGGTACGTCTTGTGCACACTGCAGTGCTAAGAAGGGAAAGAGTAGATTGCGGCATAATATTACTATGGCTGTGCGAAGTACATCAGGGTAAATATAAAGGGCGGTTCAACAACAAGATCAGAATTTCAGAGACGTATGGTATATTTTAAAACACTCCTTCATGCACAGTCCTGGCTTCTCGGGGCATGTGTTGCACTGATAGATGGTATCTTTTCTTATGCCGTTTTTAATGCATACCTTGCACCGTTTTTGTCTCTTTCCCTTCTTGCCAGTTTGGGGAACTTCACTGGGGAAATTTTGCAAAGGTACAATGTGTGTGGCTTCGCTTCCAGAAGTACTGGGTCCCTCCCCTTCCTGATTTCCAAATATAAGGGACTTTATTACCACCTCTTGAAATTCCAGGAAAATGCCCCGCTGGCCTGAAGATCTGAATAGCACGTAAGCATTATACAATGCAGTTTGCATCATGTGCACGGCCAGCTTCTTGTACCACACCCTTGATTGCATTGTATGGCTGTGTCACGAAGGGTCTGTGGACCCACTGGGCCGTACCGCCGTGGCGGTAAGGCAGCTGGCCGACAGGGAGCAGGTGACTGTCTATAGTTCTATAGGTACCTGTGGCAGCTCAGACAGCGGCAGGGCAGGCTCGGCTGGGACTTAGGTAGCAGGCGGACGTCAGGCGAGATGAAGCAGGTCAGACGTGGATGTAGCGTAGCACGACTTTTGCACAGCACAGTGCTCGACCAGGAAGGTATGGATTGCTATTAACAGGAACTGGAAACAAGTTTAGGTACAGGGACAGGTGCGGGGACGGGGGACTGGAACAGGGACCGAAACAGGAAACAACTAGGAGGCCATCACATAGACAGACTAAGGGATACACAACAACGCTCAGGCATAGAACTAGGGGGCTGGACCCCTCTTATAGTCCAGGGTACTCATGGGTCAAAGGTCGTCCATGAGGTCCTTTAAGAGCGGGGACGAGCGTGCGCACCCTACGGGATCTGGCAGAGGTGAGTGGGTGCGAGCGCTGGTGTCTCCTGAGGAGGAGGCTGGGGTCAGCGCTTGCTGACTCGTGGCTGCGGCTGTCAGGGGGAAGTTGGAGCTGACAGCCCGCAGCCACGGATATTACAGGCTGCAGCACTTTATCTGAGAGATGAACCCCTCCCATGTATTTATTGTAGTCAAGAATGCAGTTGGTTTTGACTGTCTCTGTACAGGTACCTCGTACAGGGATGGGGGTGCTGCCATGGCCATGTATTGTTGTCAATGTATGGACATCTCTCTTGTCCTTATACTTGACACACAAAAGATTGTCGCAGCATTGTGCCTTACTCTCACCTCTTCTGAGTTTTTGCCCGAGCAGCGACTTAGGGAGGCTTCTCTGGTTCTTGCGAACTGTGCCGTATGCCACTGTACTTCTGGAAGCGAGGCTCTTGAAAAGTAGTACGCTGGTATAGTAATTATCCAGGTAGAGGTGGTAGCCCTTGTCTAGCAGTGGATGCACCAGATCCCACACTATCTTGCCGTTAACTCCCATGAAGGGGGGGGGCATTCTGGGGGATGAATAGTGGTGTCCTTCCCTTGATATATTTTAAATTTGTAGGTGTACCCTGATGTACTTTCGCACAGCTTGTACATCTTCACGCCATACCTTGCCCTCTTATTCGGCAGGTACTGGCGGAATTGAAACCTCCCTTTAAAACTAACTAGGGACTCGTCAACAGC
The DNA here is from genome assembly GCF_050947455.1 of Rhinoderma darwinii. NCBI lineage: Eukaryota > Metazoa > Chordata > Amphibia > Anura > Rhinodermatidae > Rhinoderma > Rhinoderma darwinii. The sequence continues at coordinate 237,049,760 of NC_134687.1, read as the reverse complement.
AATGCACTTCTTGGGGGTGTTCTTATGCATGGCTTTTTCAGAAGCCCCATACTGAGCACAATACCCCAGAGCGTCCTGTTAAATTTTTTTGTAGTTTTTTTGAGTTTTTTTTATAACAATATAAAAAAAACAAGTGCTTGGAAAAAACCTAGAGCAAGGCTTGTATTAGGCAATCAGTTATGGCAATGTAACTGATCGTAGATGGCGCCCTGTGCGAAATGATCTTCCGGCGCCCCACCCCATCATTAAAAAAAAATGCCCCATAAAAAAATTATAATGCCCCTTTAGTGCCCCCATACAGTATAATAATAATATTTAATAATATAATATATTACAACCCCTTCAAGGACACAGTATTTTGTCCTCTAATTGTGCCCACAGTCTTATGCCCCCTGTAGTACCCCTACACAGTATAATGTCCGCTTAGTGGCCCCCACACAGTATAATGCCCCCCTGTAGATTTTGCCATAAAGCCTCCCTGTAAACAGTGCCATAATCCCCCACCTCCTTTTTGTAGATCGTGCCATACAGCCCCCCATACCTCCCCCTTGTAGACAGTGCCCCCAACAAAAACAAAAATTTTACTCATCTAGGCCCCGTTCCCATGACGAACTGAGCTGCTCCATGACGGGACCCTAGTACAGAGTTTACCAACCTTTTCGGACTCGAGGCAGCACTGGAAAAACAAAATTTCCTCAGGGCCCCCCTACCAAAAATTGTTTTGAGAAAGACAGAAAATGGCTAAGAACAAGCACTCCACTCGTAGGGCATGTTCACACACGTTTTTTGTAAGGCAAAAAAAATCTGCCTAAAAATTCCTTCAGCAACTGACAGCGTTGTGTGACCTTTTTTATGTGTTTTTTCTTAAGCTGTTGAAGCGAATGCAAAAGACGCAGGAAAAAAAAGCTCCAAACGAGCGCCGCAGGTATCTTCTGACTCCTATTAATTTCAATTGGAGGTCAGAGGTGGAAACCACTTGAAGACCATCAGTCCCCCACTCACAGAAAAATGACCATCAACCCCCCACTCACAGTAAAATGACCATCAGCCCCCACTCACAGCAAAATGACCATCAGCCCACCACTCAGTAAAATGACCATCAGACCCCCACTCACAGATTCCCCCTGTAGGTAGCGCCACACAGCCCCTTGTAGGTAGCGCCACACAGCCCCTTGTAGGTAGCACCGCACAGCCCCTTGTGGGTAGCACCGCACAGCCCCCTTGTGGGTAGCGCCAGCCAGCCCCCTTGTAGGTAGCGCCACACAGCCCCTTGTGGGTAGCACCGCACAGCCCCCTTGTGGGTAGCACCACGTAGCCCCTTGTAGGTAGCCCACACAGCCCCCTTGTGAGTAGCGCCAGACAGCCCCCTTGTGGGTAGCGCCACACAGCCCCCTTGTAGGTAGCGTCACACAGCCCCCTTGTAGGTAGCGCCACACAGCCCCCTTGTAGATGGCGCCACACAGCCCCCTTGTAGAAGGCGCCACACAGCCCCCTTGTAGAAGGCGCCACACAGCCCCCTTGTAGAAGGCGCCACACAGCCCCCTTGTAGATAGCGCCACACAGCCCCCTTGTAGATAGCGCCACACAGCCCCCTTGTAGATAGCGTCACACAGCCGCCTTGTAGATAGCGTCACACAGCCCCCTGTCGGGAGCGCCGCACAGCCCCCTGTAGGGAGCGCCGCACAGCCCCTTGTAGGGAGCACCGAACAGCCCCCTGTAGGGAGCGCCACACAGCTCCCTGTAGGGAGCGCCGCACAGCCCCCTGTAGGGGGCGCCGCACAGCCCCCTGTAGGGAGCGCCACACAGCCCCTTGTGGGTAGCACCGCACAGCCCCCTTGTGGGTAGCGTTGCACAGCCCCCTTGTAGGTAGCGCCGCACAGCCCCCTTGTAGGTAGCGCCACACAGCCCCCTTGTAGGTAGCGCCACACAGCCCCCTTGTAGATAGCGCCGCACAGCCCCCTGTAGGGAGGGTCACACAGGCCCCTGTAGGGAGGGTCGCACAGCCCCCTGTAGGGAGGGCCGCACAGCCCCCTGTAGGGAGTGCCGCACAGCCCCCCTGCAATGCTGTGACCGGGGATTCCGCTTCAGGAGTTTTCCCTGATGTCACTGTCCATATATGGACAGAGGCATCAAGCAGCGCTCCAGGACCGGAATCCCCGGCCACACGGGGATTCCGCTCCTTCAGGGAGCTACGGTGGCGCTATCCTGGAAGGGGGGGGGTTGATATCTACAGGGGGGCACTATAGCAGAGCAAGGGAGGTATCTCCCTGCTATGCTGTCTACTAGCACCGCTGTAGCTGAAGGGAGCTACAGTGGCACTAGTAGACAGCAGAGCAGGGAGATATGTCCCTGCTCTGCTATAGTGCCGTAGCTACCGCTATAGTAGCCACAGCAGCTGCTAGCGGCGCCACCGCCCTCATGCCCGGTGTCACCGCTAGCAGCCGCTATGGCTGCTACAGCGGTAGCCACTAAGTGAAGAAGCGCCCGGGTGCGACTGCAGTTAGTGTGTGTATCCCCGCTGGTAGTTGCAACGGCGCGGGGATACACACACACGCTGGCGCCCCTCTTGCCGTGTGGCGGCTGGCGCCCTGTGCGACCGCACTGGTCGAACATAGCTAAGGCCGGCGACTCCACTCCCCCCGAGGCCCGATCGCCGCCTCCAACATGGCGACGGTCAATCAATAATGACTAACCTGTCGCGATGATCACCGCTGAGGGACCGCTGCGATGGGTCCCTCAGCATTGAGCAGTGATAGTTTGCTGTCCAGGTCAGCAGCTATCACTGCTGTAAAACATTTATTTACTCCGCCAGTGCCAGATCCTCCACCTCCAACATGGCAACGGTCAGTCAGTAATGACTGACCTGTCGCGATGATCGCCGCTGAGGGACCGCTGCGATGGGTCCCTCAGCATTGAGCAGTGATAGTCTGCTGTACAGGACAACGCCTGTGACGGACTATTACGTCACATAGCGGGAAGGGGTTAAGGTTAAACAACAAAACAACACAATGAGTTACCTATAAAATACTACTGCGGGCATCAACTTTGGTGTATTAACCCTGTCTTGAACTGACAAGGTTAATACACTGGCGTAAATACATTCATAAATCTGCCATATTGCGTTTCATGTGGAAGCAATGATAGCATTACCTTAGCACTTTATATGTACAGATGAATATGGTTAAGTAGGAAGCTTTGGTGGAGAAGTAGCAAATGAAGTTTAATGTGGATGAATGTAAGTTTATGCACTTTATATGGGAAAACAAATGCTACAATGACATACTAAATGGGAAAGCACAAAGGGGTTTGGGAATATTGGTGGATACTAAACTTCATTTTAGCGACCAGTGCCAGGCAGCTGATACAAATAAATTCAAGGTACAGTATGCATTAATAGAGCCATAGATGCACATAAAAAAAAAATCTGATCACATATAGAATATTGTATACAACTTTTGGCACCTGTGTATATAGAAGGCTGATCTGTGGCAGGTGCAGAAGAGGGCGACCAAAGTAATAAGTGGAACAGGTGGATTGTAGTACCAAGAAAGATTATCAAATTTGAAGTGATAAAGTTTTGGGATTCTTTACTGTAAGAGCAGTAGGACTCTGAATCATAGGTTGAACTGAATTAACTTGTGTCTTTTTTTTTTAACCTTAATACATAACGTAATTATTTACCATCTTCTTCCAAAACCATGTGTATTAATATGAAGTTGGTCCTCTTTTCTTCTCTAACCAACGCCAATCTACTGGGAGACTTTCCACTAGATGTCTGGGCATAGATTTATGGATTTGCATTTATCCAGGCACAATAACATCAGTAAGGTTGAGCACTGATGTTGGACAATAAGGCCTTAGTGTGTCTATGTTCATTTTTTTGTCAAAGGGTGTTCAATGGGGTTGAGGTACAGGCTATTTAAATTCTTCCACCCCAAACTCCACAAATCCTTTTAATGGACCTGGCTTTGAGCAGAGAATATTGGCCTGAAAAAGGCAGGGAGCTTCACTAAACTGTTGCCTAAAAACTTGGAAGAAGAAAATTGTCATTCTTTGCTATAGATTTGAGATTTTTCTTCACTAGAACTAAAGGGCTCAGCACAAACCATGAAATACAGTCCAGGACCATTTCTTTTTTTTACCCCAGCTAATGTTCGGCACTGTAAATGGTGATCGTAGTCTTGTGTGTAGCTGCTCAGCCATGAAAATCCAACCCATGAAGCACCAATCCAAGTAGTTTAAATGTTAATAAAATTGCTTCCCTTATGAGTAGGAGCTGCACTATGTAGCTTAAAGTTTGTGGACATGTTACAATCACACCTAAATAAGCTTGTTAAAAAACTCATTCTGGTTTGCAATAGGCGTTCCAAATCATTCCAAAGGTGTTCGATGGGATTGAGGTCAGGGCTCTATGGAGGCCACTCAAATTCCTCCACGCCAAACTCACCGAAGTATGCCCAAATGGACCTGGGGTACAGTCATGCTAGAACAGGAAAGAACCTTCCGCAAACTGTTGCCACAAAGTTGGAAGCATATAATTGTCTAAAATGTTTCTGTATGCTGTAGCATTAATATTGTCCTTTACTGGAAATAAGTCGCCAAGCCTAAACCCTGAAAAACAAGCCCATACCATTATCCCTTTTCTGTCACCATTCTATTATAAATGCAAACGATATGCAGTACTGTGTAAGGGAGAGTTCACACAGAGTTTTTTGGCGAGTCTTTTGTCGCGGAAAGCGTGCCGCAAAACGCGCCAAAAAACGCCCAAAAATGCCTTACATTGATTTCAATTGGAGGCGGAGGCATTTTTTTCCACCTGCAAAAACTCTGTGTGAACCCAGCCTAAAAGTTTCAGGCAGTTGTGGAAAAATGCTGCAAACTAAGAATGCTTTCAAAAATAGAAGTGTTAATAGTTTTTTTTATTAATTAACAAAATGCAAAGGGAATGAACAGAGGAGAAATCTAAATCAAATCAATATTTGGCATTACCACACTTTGCATTCAAAACAGCATCAATTATTGTAGGTACACTTGCACGAAGTCATGGATTTTGTATGATTAACCAATTATATCAAACAGGCGATAATGATCATCATTTATCATATATAGGTTGAAACACAGTCATTAACTGTAACAGCAACAGCTGTGTGGGAGGCTTAAAACTGGGTGAGGAACAGCCAAACTCTGCTACAAAGGTGAGGTTGTGGAAGACAGTTTCATGTCACAGGTCCACCATGACAAGACTGAGCACAGCCACAAGGTAGTTATACTGCATCAGCAAGGTCTCTCCCAGGCCAAGATTTCAAAGCAGACTGGGGTTTCCCAGAAGTGCTGTTCAAGCGCTTTTGAAGAAGCACAAAGAAACAAGCAACATTGAGGACCATAGACACAGTGGTCGGCCAAGGAAGCAATGCAGCAGATCAAAGACACATCATGCTTACTTCCCATCTAAATAGGAAGATGTCCAGCAGAGCCATTAGCTCAAAACTGGCAGAATCCAGTGGGACCTAGGTACACCCATCTACTGTTTGGAGAAGTCTGGCCAGAAGTGGTCTTTATGGAATAATTGTGACCAAAAAGCCATATCTTCGACGTGGAAGCAAGGCCAAGCGACTCAACTATGCACAAAAGCATAGGAACTGGGGTGCAGAAAAATGGCAGCAGGTGCTGTGGACTAATGAGTCAAAATTGTAAAAATTTGTCTGTAATAGAAGGCAGTTTCTTCTCGGAAGGGCTGGAGAGCGGTACAATAATTAGTGTCTGCAGGCAACAGTGAAGCTTGGTGGAGGTTCCTTGCAAGTTTGGGGCTGCATTTCAGCAAATGGAGTTGGGGATTTGGTCAAGATTAATGGTGTCCTCAATCCTGAGAAATACAGGCAGATACTTATCCATCATGCAATACCATGAGGGAGGTTTCTGATAGGCTCCAAATTTATTCTGCAGCAGGACAACAACCCCAAACATACAGCCAATGTCATGAAGAACTATCTTCAGCGTAAAAAAGAACAAGGAGACTTGGAAGTGAGGATATGGCCCCCACAGAGCCCTGATCTTAACATCGAGTCTGTCTGGGATTACATGAAGAGACAGAAGGATTTGAGGAAGCCTACATCCACAGAAGATCTGTGGTTAGTACAACCTCCCTGCCGAGTTCCTTCAAAAACTGTGTGCAAGTGTACCTAGAAGAATTGATGCTGTTATGAAGGCAATGGATGGACACACCAAATATTGATTTGATTTAGATTTCGCTTCTGTTCATTCACTTTGCATTTTGTTAATTGATTAAAAAAAACTATTAACACTTCTATTTTTGAAAGCATTCGTACTTTGCAGCATTTTTCCACAATTGCCTAAAACGTTTGCACAGTACTGTTAAAGAATGCCGTATATTAAGGTCCGCAAGTATAGTTTATGCTACATACTGTATTTCCTATATTGTTTTTAAAAAAACATAGAAAGTTTCATTTTGAAAGCTTGTGTAGGCAGAAAAGATAAATACTTCTAAAGCTGCTATTCGACCCTCATTTTTCAAAGCTCCTTTGTAATACAAGCATACGTGTATATTGCAAAAGGAAAATCATTTTGACATATTTTGTTTCGTATTGCACACAGTAATTTAATCTTTGGAAACCAAAAAAATGTATAATTAAACATTTCTGTTTCATTCTGGCATATGGCATTTAAGGAAGTGTTAGCATAGTGGGGTTGCTTTTTCAACAGAATTTAAGATGAAGAAGGCTCTGGCAGTGAAAGGGTCAGTCACGCCATTCCTTGAGCTGTAGAAATGCAGCCCTATTGTGCTATAGATCATATATCACTATGACTCAGCCCTTCCTATATAGGATTTTTTTTTCTGTTTCACGAAAGGGAGGGATAATCCACATGGGCTTTTTCTTGTAGAAACTTGTTGACAGAAAACAATTACGACCTTGTGAGGAAGGGTGGACCCAGGGATGACTTAATTTGGGGCCTCTCCTGTACCCCATAAAGGGATTGTTCTGAAAAGTTCTGTGAAGAAAAATGAAATAATGGACACTTAATATCTATAAATCTATGACTATATACCCAAATTCCTATATATTTTAGACTAGTGTGAAATGCAGTTCCCAAATGTACAATAATGAGGAATCATTTAATTATTTTGCTGACTGATTCTTTTTCTAATTACTATAGCAGCATTCTTTCCATGAAAGAAATATACTGTACACTAACTTAATGCAATTTATTCAGGAAATATAAAAAAAATAAAAATAAAAATGACTGCACCATACACACTGCAATGTGACAAAGTAGCAGTAGGGATTGCTGATAAGAGCATCTCAGCATTGTCGAGCCTGTTATGTTTTTTTAGAAGAGCCTATAACATTTTTGCTCATGCTAGTATATTGCTTATTGTCCGTTCTCTGTACGCTGTACTGGTTTAAGGGCTAAGACAGCATTAAGGTCAGTTCAAACGTAGCGTAAATACTGTGGATTTCCACAACAGATTTCGGAGTAGCAGCAAAGTGGATGAGATTTGAACAAATCTCATCCACACGCTGCGTAAATGACGAGCGGAAAAAACGCTCAGAAATTGACCTGCGGCGCAGCATGTCAATTGTATTTGTGTAATCGCTGCTTATTTGCTGCGGGTTTCCCCATTGAATTCTATGGGGAGATAAAACCCGCAATAAATAGCAGATGTTGCAAAGTAGCAACTCAGGAAAAAAAAAATATACCTTATACTTACCCAGAGTTCTGTTTTTCGTCATCCAGGCCGGCCTCCTGGGATGATGTATCATCCCATGTGACTGCTGCAGCCAATCACAGACTGCAGTGGTCACATGGGACGAAGCATCTTCCCAGGAGGCCGGGCTGCAGGATGGTGTGGTTTTTCGCCCGTAATTTCCTGCGGCACACAGGGCGTATACGCTGTTTGCTTTTACGCAGCGTATTCGCCCTGTGTGAACATACCCTTACTAGTGTCTGATGGATTCATCTACAATTCTTGATGTCCATTGGTTTGATATCTTATATCTGATGTGTGTCCCCTTGTTCTATGAAGGTTGCTATAATGATTCCCATGTTTATATACATTTTCATTGTGGTTAGTCTATAAGTCAGATATAATACACATGGAGTATATTGTTGTGATTAACAGAAGATTAGGGCTTTCTGAACAGAGACTTTTGAAACAAGGAAGATCTTCTGAAGGCCTCATTCTCCCCATATTCAGCAGACAGCTACTAGTTTGAAGAGCTGACAATGATTTAGTTCTATACGGTATACATTGTCAACAGTTAAGGGAGGCTCAGAATGCATTCAAAGATGAGTGATTGAATATCACTAAACCGTAAGGCCCTAGAAACCTCAATTGCATGCTTTGGTGAGCTGATGGAAATGCAGGTACGACAACTAAAAAGTGATTTCATGTACTCATCATTGCGATCATAAACTCCCAATTTGTTATTTGGCAGTTAAATCGTCCAACATGTTAGGACAGGGTTTCCCAAACGGGGTGCCTTGGCATAAAGATTCACTCTAATAAATACAGGGAACTGTGGGTTGATCTTCTGCTCATTTATAGATGCTTGGTATGGGGTGAACACAACATTCAACAAGTCTGAGCCATTCAATTAATTCTCTGCCCACATGTTGACTGTCTCTGATGATGTACAATGTGGTAAATTTGGGCCATTGTTATGGTATACAAAAAAATATAAGGGTTTATCAGAAGTGCGTCCCTGGTGTAATGAGGTCCTGTATGCAAGTTTTCTGTGTGTCCATCATTGTAAGGTTGAGAATCACTGTTAGGAATATAAACCTAAAAAACACTAAAATACATACGGTTCACGAGGTGGCGGTGTACAAATCGATCCTAAGGGCATGACCACACGTGGCGGATTTCCTCCGCAACTGTCCGCATCAATGCCGCACCTAATCCGGGTTGCGGATTACGGCTGCGGATCTGCACAAAATGTGCAGAAAATTGATGCGGACTAGCTGCTGCGGACTGCGGGAAAAGTGCTTCCCTTCTCTCTATTATCAGTGCAGGATAGAGAGAAGGGACAGCACTTTCCCTAGTGAAAGTAAACGACTTTCATACTTACCGGCCGTTGTCTTGGTGACGCGTCCCTCTTTCGGCATCCAGCCCGACCTCCCTGGATGACGCGCCAGTCCATGTGACCGCTGCAGCCTGTGCTTGGCCTGTGATTGGCTGCAGCCGTCACTTAGACTGAAACGTCATCCTGGGAGGCCGGACTGGAGACAGAAGCAGGGAGTTCTCGGTAAGTATGAACTTATATTTTTTTACAGGTTGCTGTATATTGGGATCGGTAGTCACTGTCCAGGGTGCAGAAACAGTTACTGCCGATCGCTTAACTCTTTCAGCACCCTGGACAGTGACTATTTACAGTCGTCTCCTAGCAACGCTCCCGTCATTACGGGAGCCCCATTGACTTCCTCAGTCTGGCTGTAGACCTAGAAATACATAGGTCCAGCCAGAATGAAGAAATGTCATGGCAAAAAAGCAAGACGCATCCGCAGCACACATAACATGTGCATGACAGCTGCGGACTTCATTGCGGAACTTAGAATCTCCATTGAAGTCAATGGAGAAATTCCGCCATGAGTCCGCCACTGCTCCGCAACAGACAGAGCATGCTGCGGACACCAAATTCCGCTCCGCAGCCTATGCTCCGCAGCGGAATGTTACGCATCGTCTAAACGAACACTTCTAAATAGAAGTGGAAGTCAATGCAGAAACGGCTCCGCTGCGGATTAACGCTGCGGAGTGTCCGCAGCGGAATTTAAGTGAAATTCCGCCACGTGTGAACCCAGCCTTAGAGTAAGTTTGTGTTACTTTTAGAGAGTGAATATGGGGATTGCCTTCAGGGTTATTTAGGAAATTCACACAAAAATGTGACTTCTTTGTGTAGCTGATTGTATCTATTCCATTGTTATAGCAGTTTGTATCATTAACACACTGTATTTCTGTTTCAGTCAAAAGAAGCATTTGGCTGGCGCATTAAAAGTTTACACAATATTGTTGCTCAAGCCATTATATAACGTTAATACACTTGTTTATGACAACGTTATTAGATAGAATTTTTAGAACTGTATGTAGAACACTGAGTGTAGAAAAAAGAGCTGCATTAATTCACCCATGTGCCCATTTCTGGGTTTATTTTTTCGAATATGGGCACATGGAGATAGGTCTGTTTTTACATGGACTATATTTGATTTTCACACAGGAAACACAATCATTGACTCAACATTGCCAACATATGGCCAGTGTAATGAGTCTTTTTTACTTCCCAGCTGTTCTTCACATAAATGTTGGACTAATATGTGAATACTCCTTTTGCAACATCCTTCTTTCTCTTATTTCTTATTGTTGTTTTTTATACTGGTTGTACAATATTGGTCTTGGTTTGGGAGCTATTAAATTGTTTTTAAAACATCAGCGGCCAAAAAGTCTACGAAATAAAAAGAGTAATGTCTTGTCCTGTATAAACCAATGACTGTTCCAACAAACCAAAACGAATTGAAAATTGTCAGTGGGGTCTTTTTAAAGGGCCATTATACTGCCTGAATTCCTTATTTGCTTCCGTTAAGATGATTACCATTAAATATAAGCCATTGCTTGCTAAAACAAAGTACACATCGATGAACTAGATCATTAAACAAACATACTCATATATTGTTCGTATTAGTACCTGTGATGTCACTATCATGCAAGCTTGCAGATCTCACTATTTTATATCTGTGTCCTTCTTTTCTCCAAAACAACTTTTTCAATTTTAGGTTTTCCATATATATTAGATAAAGGTGCCTGAACCCACTGATTTCGATAGGTTTAGAAGATTATCTAATGTGTATGGGGGCCGCCTGACAGTCCTCTGAAACATTAGCTTTTAATATCCACCATCATTTGTTCCCCTGGGAGATAAACTGCTGCTAGACACCTTATTCCCCGCACCCATTGAAATAAACATGCTGGCTCAGGTTAGGAGAAGTTAAGAGAGATACCTATAGGACAAGTGCTATCTAATATGTATAGCTAGCTTTATCATTACCTATAAATTACAGTTAAACAATGCTAATCCTTGTCTGGTAGTATTTATACATGTCCGCTGTCCTATGTCCAGTGCACAACAGCACCACATCAAGGCTTGGCAAACTACCTTGAAATTTTTACAGCATTTGACTGGACAAGTATTGAGGCAATGAGCTCCTGGCTTCTTCTCTCCCCTTGTTTGTTGAAGGGGTATTCCCAGAAGAGACCTATTTCACCTATCCACAGGATAGGTGATAATTGTCTGATTACTGGGGGGCCCCCACTGCTGGGACTCCCACCGAGCGCAGGGTGTGGAGTGAGGGGGAACGGAGGGCTCGGGACACCTGTTCTTGAGATTGGTGGTTCCCAGTAGTGGAAGACAAATATCACCTATCTTGTAGATAGATGAAAATTGGCGATTGTGGGAATGCCCCTTTAGCAAACAAGGGGAAAGAGCCAGCTAGATGCTCATGGCCCCAATACTTGTCTAGTTGAAATGCAGTGCACTGCACAACAATTGTCGATTCTGGTACAACCTCTTTAAGGTTACAGTGCCCCAAGAAAAGAGTAAACCTGCCCCAACCACTGGGAATGGTGGTCCAACATGAGCTGGGAACATCACTGATCCGCAATAGGAAGCTGCATATGTTGGCTCTATGTTATGTACACAATTGATGACAAGAGAATGGAGTCTTTAGATTCAATACAATACTACTATATTTTATAAGTAACAAGTTGTCTGTTATTTTGTGGAGTAGAAATCCACAGACAAAGGAATACGGTACTGACTGTAGTAGAACTAAGTGGTAATGTGTGGTTCCACAAAACTGATGCAGATCAGATTGTGCTGTCAAACCTGCCTCTGTTAAAATGAATGCATCAAAATGATCTAGAAAAGTGACTGCATTTATTGTAAAAACACACACTTGCTGCAGTAAATGTAAAATTATTTTAAAGGTTGAAAAAAAAAAACTACTTGAAAAAGAATACATTTCAATATGTTCTTAAATTAAATTCTGCTCCAGGCCCCTCCACGGGTCTCTATTTGTCGCCATCAATCCTCATCAATTTTAAGAGTCTTGGGAGATGTCATACCATTCATAACAGAGGTGGATTACTATATCAGGGGTATATGGTCACACATAGATTTAATGCACATTGCAGTTTTGTTGCAGAAGGACCTTCACATATAAGGACACATGCCCTTATATGTGCAGGTCCTGTTACTGTTGAAGGACCTACATAGATAAGGTCACATTACCATAAGTGTACAGATCCTGTAGCCAGAGGGAAGAGCAGCAAGACTCCACAGTAAAGAGAGTGTGAGCTGCTGTGTAAGTATATATGGTAGGGTGTGGTGGTCTGTATTAAGGGGTTCTGGTCTGGGGTCTGTAGTAGTTTAGGGGGGTCTGTGGTCTGTATTAGACAAACAATGGGATATCACAGCACCAGATACACGATTATATGGGTGCAAGCCCCATCAGAACCTGATCCACAGTCCTTTGACGTAATCCAAAATAGAGGGAGATGAGACAGCACATCCAAAAAATTAGGAATTTATTCACCCAAATATGCAACGTTTCAATCCAATAAGAACTTTCTCAAGCATGAGAAAGGTCCTATTGGAAAGAAACGTTGCATATTTGGGTGACTAAATTCCTCATTTTTTGGATGTGCTGTCTCATCTACCTCTATTGTGGTCTGTATTAGTCCAGAGGTGTGTATTAATTTAGGGAGTCTATTCTAGGGTCTGTATTTAGGATCTGGGGGTCTGTATTTTTATTTAGGAGTCTGGTATGAGTTTGTATTTAGGGTATTTATTCTAGGTCTTTATTTAGGGGTTTTGGTCTGAGGATTAAAACAGTTTAGGAGGTCTAGGGTCTGTTTTTATTGCTAATTGCTATGTCCTTTCTGTGTCTTACTTCAATTCAGCAGCAAGTATCGTATTCTGGGATCCCTCCCTTGTCCCTGTCTTGCTTTAATTTAGCAGCAAACATAGAATTCTAGGACTTTGTCCAGTGACTATCATTCACTGAGTCTAAGAGTATGTTCACACGCAGTGAGCAAACACGTCTCAAAATACGGAGCTGTTTTCAAGAGAAAACAGCTCCTGATTTTCAGACGTTTTTTGTGCCACTCGCGATTTTCGCTGCGTTTTCACTGCGTTTTTTATGGCCGTTTTTGGAGCTTTTTTCAATAGAGTCTATGGAAAACGGATCCAAAAACATCCCAAGAAGTGTCCCAAAAACGCCACGAAAAACGCTCCATCAGAACAGGACGTCATTTTCCCATTGAAATCAATGGACAAATGTTTGGAAGCGGTCTGCTTTCGATTTTTCGCCCGTTTTTCGGGCGTTTACGGCCCGAAAAACTGCCAAAAATAGGCCGTGTGAATATACCCTTATTCACATGGGGCTGTGTACCACCAGACACTCATCACTGTATTGACCTTCAGTCATACTTTATATCATATAGCAGCAATCTCTTTGTGGGTTTTAACTGTCTGTACGAGTGTCTTAGTTCATTGCTGTTTTTGATACACACATGTATATCATTGAGATGCATTTATGTGTTTTTGTATTTATGATACTGTATGAAAGAGATTTGTATTTAATGGATCGCGTTGCCATATATGATTATAAGTATTACTACTGTATTTATTCTTGGGTCTGGTATGGAATCTGAATTGAGGTGTCTGGTCTGGGGGTTGAATTTATTTAGGGGTCTCATCTTGTTTCTGAATTTATTTGTGTTTATAGATGCTCAAGTTGACTGCAGAAGCGAGGGGCCAAAGATGTTTCGGCAAGAAAGTCTGCAGTCAGCAGAAGATGTCATGGTGGTTTAGGCTGGAAACTGCAGTGGTGAGGAAAAGTCGTCATGGCGGTCTGGGCCGGATGGAGAAGAAAAGGAAAGAGAACATCTCCAATCAGAGAAGTTGTCACCTGGGAGTCACTGGATTTAATGAGAAGCTGTCACCTCTCCTGACATGTCTGTTAGGGCTTATTCAGACGAACGTAAACTACGCGCGTGCAACGCGCGTGATTTTCACGTGCGTTGCCCGTAGCTATATTTGTCAATGGGGCCGTGCAGACATGGCAGCGTTTTTTGCGCAGCGTTGCTCCGTTGCAAAAAACTCACGACATGTCCGTTGATTCAGCGTTTTCAACGCATCACGCACCCATTGAAGTCAATGGGTGCGTGAAAACCACGCATGTCGCACGGAAGCACTTCCGTGCGAACTGCGTGTTTGCGCAACAGCTGTCAAAAGGATGAATGGAAACAGAAAAGCACCACGTGCTTTTCTGTTTCCGAACATCCAAACGGAGTGTCTTTGCGATTAGCGAACCCCGACAACCGAAGCTAAGTTCACCGAGTTCGGCCAAACTCGTTTTGGCCGAACCCGGCAAAAAAAATTCCGGTCCGCGACGCCGGGAGACATTCACTGTGCATGGTGCTGAAAGAGTTAAACTGTTTCAGCACCATGGACAGTGACTTGCGATCCCAAAATACATGAACCTGTAAAAAAAAACGAAGTTCTAACTTACCGATTACTCCTGTCTCCTTCCTGCAGTCCGACCTCCCGGGATGACACTTCAGTTCAAGTGACAGCTCCAGCCAATCACAGGCCAAGCACAGGCTGCAGCCAATCACAGGCTGCAGCGGTCACTTGGACTGCCGCGTCATCCAGGGAGGTGGGGCCCGATGTCAAGAGAGGCGCGTCACCAAGGCAACGGCCGGGAAGTTCTCGGTAAGTAGGAACTTTATCTTTTTTTTGACAGGTTTTTCGCTGTTGTGTTCGGCATTCACTGTCGAGGGTGCTGAAAGATTTAGCTCTTTCAGCACCTTGGACAGTGACGGGCGTCGACAAGCCTCATCTCTATGATGCCGGCTGCGCGAAAATCACGCAGCCGCGCATCAGACACGGATGACACACGCAGCTGTCAAATGTTTTTTGCGCACGCAAAACGCTGCGTTGTTTGCGCGCGCAAAAACGCAACGCTCGTGTGAATCCAGCCTTATAGTAAATCCTTGCATTCCACAAAAAGTCTCTGTGTAGCTCAGGCCTAATTGACACCAAAGTGTTACCATTCCCCTTGTCAAGAGGATGTGTCCCTACACAGTGTAAAACTGTCAGCAATGACTGCAAACTGTCAGTATGTAGAGACACAGACCTTTGACAAGTGAATTGTTACACCCATTTGTCAATGCTAAAACAGAAAGGGGGTGTTGAATAAAGACACAGTATGGCAATGCGGTGCTGGAGTAGGTGGGGGGCAAGTTTGGGAAATTATATCGCATGTGATGTCCGATCTAAGCTGTAGGATGTTACATCACTATGGCAGGTATATTACAAAGTTTATTATTTTGTAATATTGGGGAGCTTCAGGTTGGTTTCTTATTGTCGGAAACCCCTTTAACTACATTTCATAGTAATAATCATTTTCTGTAGAAAACAAACATGAATAACAATTAATAACAGAATTTTGAAAGGGTTTTGCCACGTTATCAAACACATTTTTAACATAAGACCCCTGGAAAATGTATATTTTGCAATAGTTTATGATGTTTGATTTCCCTTAGGCTGGTTTCACACACAGTGGTTTCTGCGTTTTTCGTGACATTTTCATTGTCATTTTTCACTGCTTTTAGGTAAAAGATGCTAATACCAGATGTTACTTTAAAGTCTATAGTGAATTATTGAAAAAGCTACATACATTGCATTTTGGTTTGTGGTGTTTTTGGGGTAAAAAACGCTGGTGTTTTAAATAGCGTAATTTCATGCAGTTTAAAACGCCAGATAAAAATCCTCTGTGAAAGAGGCCTATTTGCTAAATGACCATTTAAGAGATTTTGCAGTGGACATAGAAAATCCGTCAAAACCCCCTGCAGTACGCTGCGGTCTTCTCGAGCAGAGCAGTCATGTAAAGATGCATAAGAGAAAGGCATTGTGTTGTGTGTTACTCATACTCAGCAGAGACCATTCTCATTAGTTTCCTGCCCAGACACATGGAAACAATCTGTGGTTTACCCTCCTGAGCGGAATCAGATTCTTAGAAATTGTGCGCCATTTCCAGAGCCAAATCTTGTGGAAACCTTATCAGTCTGTTTTTCTTGCATTGTGCTAGAGGAATATTGGTGCTGATGTGAAAATTGCAGATGAGCCACACCCTCTATGTATAGTCTAGCTCTTGTTAATGTTACTGAAAAGGTATCATGTGTAGACTGAGCTTTTCAGAAGATACACTTCTACATGGGGTAGCCATAATCCACTAGTCAGCTAATATTCCTAATCTATGCTGTCAGAAATGCTTTGCATGGTATATAGTGACCAGACTGTTTGGGTTACACTGCACTAACACCACATATATAAGTGCTTGGCTGAGTTTTAGAGATTTGCCATTTACGTTGGTCTCATTGCCCATTGACTGAACATACTGTATATTTGTATCAGCATGGGACAATGAATATATTGAGTTCTTCTAGACTAATCCTCTATTATTATGCAGTGTTCTGTGTTGTTTGTACAGGCTGAGTTCACATCTGTGTCGGGCTACCGTTCATGGGTTCCGTCAGACCTTCCCGTCACGGGAACGCATGAACGGAAAGCCACATGGAAACCATAGCTTTCGTTTGCATTACCATTGATTTCAATGGTAATGCTTCCATTTGCCCTGGTTTCCATTTTGTTTCCATTGCGTTTTTTTAGCGGAAACAATAGCGCAGTCAACTACGATATTGATTCCTCTAAAAAAACGGAAAACTTACGGAACAGAGACAAACGGAAACCATTTGCAACAGAAGCATTATCATTGAAATCAAATGAAAAACTATGGTTTCCGTTCATGGGTTTCCCTGATGGAAAGGTCTGATGGAACCTATCAATGGAAGCCCGATACAGATGTGAACGAAGCCATAGTTTGTTTTATAATCCACTGGGGAAAAACTTCAACAGAGAAAACTGCAAGTAATATACCTTTGGGCCGGGTTCCCACGAGTCTAATACGCTACATAAAAATCACTCAACTTGTCCGACCTGGAACCACATGGGCGTTTAAAATATGTGCGTATTTTAAAAATTCAGCATGCACGACTTAAAGCCTTATTTCAGGTGGAAACTGCTCAATGAAGTCTATGGAGAGTGATTTTGTCCATATGTGATGCATATTTCATCCGTATGTTATCAGCACTGCATCCATTATACAAAGGTGCTGTTTTATGTAACTCAATTATTTCCCTAGTAGACAGTCGATCACAGGGGCGTGAGTGGGAAAGATGGGGCCCCATAGCAAACTTTTGACTGGGACCCCCTCCCCTAGGTGCCACACACAGCCCCCCTTATAGATTGCGCTGTACAGCCCCCTGTAGATAGCACTATACAGCCCCCCTGTAGATAGCGCTATACAGCTCCCCCTGTAGATAGCTCCATACAGCCCCCCTGTAGATAGCGCCATACAGCTCCCCTGTAGATAGCGCCATACAGCTCCCCTGTAGATATCGACATACAGCCCCCTGTAGATAGCACTACACAGCTCCCCCTGTAGATGGAACTATACAGCCCCCTCCAGATAGCGCCATACAGCGCCCTGTAGATAGTGCCATTTGTCACCCCCTGTAGTTAGCGCCATGCATCCCGCATAGTTCCATATAGCGAACCCCCCTCCTGTACATAGCGCCATATAGCGACCCCCAAACAAATAAAACAAAAAAAGTCATACTCACCTAGACCCCGTACCCGCGATGAACCGAGCGAATCAACACCCACACGATCCTTGCGTAGGCCGGCGTGATCCAGTGACAACATCGAACGTGGCATGTAGCCTAGTAAATGATACCTCCCTGCCAGGGGTGAACCTAGCCCCTCTGCTGCCTGAGGCGAACTATAAAAAGGCGCCCGCCCCCAAAGCTATCAGAGTTTTCTCATTACTAGCTTTACACATCAAACACGCAATATATACATTTTTAAAATAGGAAAACATTTGATGTTTATTTGTTAAAGTGCTGTTTGAAGTATAGAAAAGACTTAAAGAATTCTTCTTACTACCAATCAGTGCAGTGCAAATAGTACAGTCTGCACTGCACTGCCCCATATCTTTCCTCGGCAGCCAGTCTCATTTGCGGCGTCACTCTCTGCAATTACATTCAAGCCAGTCCAGGATGGATCACGCTTAGCGCTGTTTTGAAGCGGCACGTCGTGGGATGGTTTCTTTGCTCTACCTTATGTATTGTTGTGGTCTGCTTGTGCTGGCTTGATGCCAGTGGTGGATTAATATGATCTTAGGCCCTGGGCTGTACACAAGTTATGGGCCCACATCCTACACGTAAGTATCACCTGCATGTCAAAGTACATCACATGCCACTCTGCAGACTGTCTCTTAGCCTGATTATGTGATGCCACACTCACACTTCCCCACAGCCCACACCACAGTAATTTACATAGATTGTAAGACCAACATTACCAATAATACCCCATACTGTTATTGAATAATACCGCCATACCATAACCACAGTGACTGAATAATACCACCATACTGTTACTGAATAATACCATCACACCATAACCACATAGTGGCTTAATAATACTTCCACACCATGACTGCATATTACCACCACATCATAACCACATAGTGACTGAATAATATCCCCCATACTGTTACAGAATAATACCTCCGCACCATAACGACTTAGTGGCTTAATAATACTTCCACACCATGACTGCATATTACCACCACACCATAACCACATAGTGTTTGAATAATACCACCATAGTGTTAATGAATAATACCTCCACTCCATGAGAACATATTACTACCACATAGGTACTGAATAATACCAGCATACTGTTACTGAATAATACCGCCACTCCATAACCACATAGTGACTGAATAATACCCCCATACTGTTACTGAATATAACCGCCACACCATAACCATATAGTGACTGAATAATGACCCCATATTGATACTGAAAAAAAACAAGATCACATATTACTACAACACAGTGTCAGAAAAAACCCACAATACTGTTAGTGAATACAACACACTGTATATAGACCAATATTACCACCATACAGTGACCATATAGAGGTATATGCCAGTTATACCCAGGAAATCTGCAGACCATATAAGTGATTGCAGAATAGTTATATTGAGTGACTCACAGGTGACGTCTTCTCAGATTGAAGTCGCTCACTTTCACCTTTTGTTCTTCATCCAGCCAAGACCGCAATGACAACTTCTCCCGGACACGATTTCCCAAGCCCTGCAGAATATGACACAGATACCTTTTGACTCCTTGCTTTTATAGCGCACTCCCTAACTTTTCCCTACCTCTACACAAACTCCCTATACATACTATACTAGGTGCCCCACACAGTAATAGTACACACACCCTTTTGTTCCCCCAAAGGCCCCACACAGTGTTAGTGTCCCCTTTATACCTTACTCAGGGATAGAGCCACTTTTAGGGCCCTCACCCAGTAATAGAATTCCCACTCAGTACTAATATCCCCTTTATGTCCCCACAGAAATAATGTCCCCACTCAGTAATAATGTGGCCTTTTATGCCCCCATTCAGTACTAATGCCACTTTTTCTGCCACACTGAAATGCCTGCTTTATGCCCCCACAATAAGGACGCCCCCTTTTGTATGCCACTTTTTTATGTCCCCTTCTTATTACCTAATAGACTTACGAATTTTAACTGAGTTCAGTGGCCCGACGTGGACGGCATTATGCAGTGACGTCATCGTTCCGGGCAGTTGACGTCATCAGTGTGCTCCCGATCTCTTGTAGGCCTCAGGTCTAAACCAGGCTGTGGCCTACAAGAGCAAACGGCGGAGCAGGGAGCCAATGGCCAGGGGTTGGCTGGCAAATTTTAGTCTGTGGGGCAAGGACACAGCACTGGCCCAAGAGTAGGGGCCCATTCTGGGGGCACTGGGCAATTGGCGAATTTGCCCCCCTAACAAGGCTGCGGAAGAACTCTGCTACCTGTCAACGGAAAAATCATCCACCAGTAGGAAAAATGTTTCTTGATGGCGGAGTACAAGAAAGCCTGACCTGGGAATTAGACTTTTTTGTACTCCGCCATGGGGAATGGAAAGCCAACCCTGATGTCATCAGGTCCTTATACTGCGCTCAGCTTCCTGCCCCTACTAATTTAAAGGAACAGTGTCACCCCAAAAAAAAATTTCATGTCAGTTTTATGTTAGTATTTTATTAAAAACGTTTTTATTTATTTGCGTGTTTGTGTGTTACTTTTTTCTATTTTTACACTTTTTCTTCCCTATGGGGGCTGCCATTTTTTTTCCATTTCTGTATGTGTCGATTAACGACACATACAGACATGGAATACGGCAGCCACAGTCCCATAGGGACTGCGAACGGGGCCCGTTCGCAGTCACTATGGTGTACGCCGTCAGTGTGAACGGCGCATGCGCCGCTCCCACACAGTCCAAGTTGAAATGCTCGCCGTCCGGCGCCATTTTCCTGTGGACCGGAAGTCGCGGCCGGACAGTAAAATTACTACTTCCGGTCGCGGCTTCCGGACTTGTGCACATGGAGCAGCGGCAGCAGACGGAGCGGATGGACCGGAGGGAGCAGTGGCGACTGGAGCAGGTAAGTGATTTCTGTGTATGTACGTGTTTTAGTGTGTGTTTACTACTGTATGTAAACCTACTACACTGTGTGTTAGCGCAAAAAATGGCGACACACAGTGTAGGAGGTTAGACCGTTCAATCCCCTTGTTTATCCCGGCACTAGCCAGGATAAAGGAGGGGGGGATTCTCAGAGCTCACTAGAGCGAGTGAGTTTTTCCCAATTTTGCAGCAATTTTGCAGCAAAAATTCTTAGTGACCAGCACTGGGAAATATTATAAATTAGAATCTAATTTATAATATTTCCTGACACGTGAAAAAAATAAAAAAAATTAGAACAATGTTTAATCACCTATACACTAATTGTTTATCTAAAAAAAAAAAAACATGTTTTGCTGGCAACACATTCCCTTTAAAAGGAGTCGGCCAACGCTGGTGAGCCGGGAGTATATTGCAAGGGGGGGTCTGGGTGTTTTACTGACCGCAGAGAGCTCTATAGGGGGGAATTATCCCTCCATAGAGCCCTGACTAGTTACTATACTGCAAGGTTAGGGGGATCTGAGCATCTGACTGACTGCTCTAAAGGAGGGGCAGAATCCCCCCCTATAGAGCCCTCTGCAGTAAGTCAGATGCTCAGACCAGACCCCCCACCCCCCACTAATCCTTCCATTATAGTGATTTGAGGGCTCTATGGGGTGGATTATTCCATCCCCATAGAGCCCTTTGCTGTCGGTAAAATGCCCAGACCCCCCCCTTGCAGTATACTCACAGGTCCTGGTCCCAGCAAGGCAGGAATGTACATCATGTGTCTCGTCACTTCTCGTTGCTCGACCGCTCCTCCTGCAGACTTGCTCCTCTATGGCGGCATGTGCTGCGTACAGCGTCAGAGAGGAGGAGGAGTGTTACAGACGTGCACATCATACGACATGTCTACTATGTGTGTCTGCATGGTCCCTCCCCCCCGGTCCAGTCCGTCCCTGGCTGAAAATGCCAACCCCCGTTTTCGGGTAGGAGGTGTCGCCTGAGGCTGTCGGCTCACCTCGCCTCATGGCAGGTGCGGGCGGCACTGCTCCCTGCTCTCCCATAGTGTTCAACAGTATCTGCGTCCTAAGATGCAGATACTATTGAATGAGGCTTCACTACCGCTGTAGCAGCCATAGCAGCTGCTAGCGGCGCCACCGGGCATGGGTGGGCCCATGACGGCGGGCAGCATGGACCCCCTCATGACGCGGGCTCCGTAGCAGCCGCTATGGCTACTACAGTGGTAGTTACGCCACTGGTCGATCAGTAATACGGATCTGTAATACTGTAACACTGATGACACACTGAGACCACATCATCCGTACGTGTGTACAAATACACTCGTGTGAAAGAGGCCTTAGGCCTCCTTCACACACAAAATTTTTCTAGCAATTTAAACTGCATCAAAAAAACAGCTAGCAAGAATTGTAAATGTAACCTGTGTTTTTTAACCCCTTCCCTCTTTGGCCACTTTGGACTTTCCTGACAGAGCCTCATTTTTCAAATCCGACATGTTTCTCTTTGTGTGGTAATAACTTCTAAATGCTTTTACCTATCCAAGCGATTCTGAGATTGTTTTCTCGTGACACATTGGACTTTATGTTACTGGAAAAAAAATTCTACATTTAAATGTATCTGCTTGTAAGACAGGCAGTTATACCACACAAAATAGTTTCTAATTAACATCCCCCATATGTCTACTTTAGATTGGCATAGTTTTTTGAACATCCTTTTTTTTTTCTAGGATGTTTTCAAGAAAATATTTCAAAAGGCTATATTTTCAAGGGCCAGTTCAGTTGTGAAGTGGCTTTGAGGGCCTTATATATTAGAAACCCCAAGTCACCCCATTTTAAAAACTGCACCCATCAAAGTATTCAAAATAGCATTTAGAAAGTTTCTTTTTTTTGTAACAGAAGGTTTTACAAGAGAAACGAAACTCAATATTTATTGCCCAGATTCTGCAGTTTTTAGAAATATCCCACATGTGGCCCTAGTGTCCTAATGGACTGAAGCACCGGCCTCTGAAGCAAAAAAGCACCTTGTGGATTTTGGGGCCTTTTTTTTATTAGAATATATTTTAGGCACCATGTCAGGTTTGAAGAGGTCTTGTGATGCCAAAACAGTAGAAACCCCCCACAAGTGACACCATTTTGGAAACTACACCCCTTGAGGAAATTATCTAGGGGTATAGTGAGCATTTTGACCACACAGGTTTATTACAGAAATTATTGGAAGTAGGCCGTGAAAATGAAAATCAGATTTTTTTTCCAATAAAACGTAGGTTTAGCTAATTTTTTTTTATTCCCACAAGAACTAAAGGAGAAAAAGTATCACAACATTTGTAAAGCAATTTCTCCTGAGTAAAACATTACCCTATATGTGGTCATAAACGGCTGTTTGGACACACGCAGGGCTCAGGAGGGAAAGAGCGCCATTTGGCTTTTGGAGCTCAAATTTTGCAGGAATGGATTGCGGAGGCCATGTCGCATTTGCGAAGCCCCTGAGTGGACAAAACAGTTGAAACCCCCACAAGTGACCCCATTTTGTAAACTACACCCCTTGAGGAATTCATCTAGGGGTGTAAGTGAGCATTTGACCCCGAGAGGTGTTTCATACATTTTATTAGGATTGGGTGGTGAAAATAAAAAAAATCCTTTTTCTTCAATAAGACGTAGCTTTAGCTCAAAATTTTTCATTTTCTCAACAAATAAGGGGAAAAAACAACAACATTAGTAAAGCAACTTCTCTAGAGTTCGAAAATACTCCATAAGAGGTCATTAAACTGCTGTTTGGGCACACGGCAAGGATCAGAAGAGAAGGAGCGCCATTTGGCCTTTGGAGTACAGATTTTGCTGGATTGATTTCATGGCACCATGTCGCTTTTGCAAAGCCCCTAAGTTACCAGTACAGTGGAAACTACCCAAAAGTGACTCTATTCACAAAATTACACCACGTGAAGAATTAATCTAGGGGTGTAGTGAGCATTTTGACCCCCCCCCCCCGAAGGTGTTTCATAGACTTTATTAGAATTTGGCAGTGAAAATAAAAAAAAAATTATTTTCTTCAATAAGACGGATCTTTAGCTAAATAATTTTCATTTTCACAATAATTAAAGGTAAAAAAAACAAACAAGATTTGTAAAGCAATTTCTTCAGAGTACGGCAATACCACATTTGTGGTCATAAACTACTGTTTGGTCACACGGCAGGGCTCGGAAGGGAAGGAGCGCCATTTGGGTTTTGGAGTGCAGATTTTGCTGGATTGGTTTCTGGGTGCTATGTCGCATTTGCAAAGCCTCTAAAGGGACCAAACCAGTGGAAACCCCCCAGAAGTGACACCATTTTGGAAATGACACCCCTCAAAGTATTCACCTTGGGGTGTAGTGAGCATGTTAGCACAACAGGTGTTTTGCAGTCGATGTTGCAGTGTGAAAATGGGATTTTTTTTTGCATAGATATGCCAATATGTGGTGCCCAGCTTGTGCCACCATAACAGGACAGCTCTCTAATTATTATGCTGTGTTACCCGGTTTTAGAAACACCCTACATGTGACCCTAATCTTTTGCCTGGACATTCGACCAGGCTCAGGACTGAAAGTGTACAATGCGAAGTTGAGGCCTAAGACGATTTACAAAGTATTGGTTCACTATTGCAGAGGCTCTGATGTGAAATAATGAAAGAAACCCCTGAGAAGTGAACCCATTTTGGAAACTGCACCCCTCAAGGCATTTATTAAGGGGTGTAGTGAGCATTTTCACCCACAGGTCTTTTCCATAAATGATTGCACTGCGGATGGTGCAAAGTAAACATTTCCATTTTTCCCTATGCCATTTCAGTGGCAAATATGTTGTGCCCAGCTTGTGCCACTGGAGTCACACACCCCAAAAATTGTTAAAAGGGTTCTTCCGGATATGGTGATGACATATATGTGGAAGTAAACTGCTGTTTGTGCACCCTGTAGGGCTCAGAAGGGAGGGAATGCCATTTGGCTTTTGAAGCGTAGATTTTGCTTGGTAGTAGTTTTGTTTGGAGTTTTACTGGTATTTCAGTTTATAATGTGAGGGGAATATGTAAGCTGGGCAGAGTACATCAGGGGCATAGTCAGGTGGTATAATAATGGGGTAAAATAATCCATAGATGTGTTTTACACTGTGAAGTAATCCTTTATGTACAGGCCGGTGTCGCACTGATAAATGGTCTCCTTTCTTATCCCCCTTTTGGTCCACACTTCGCATCTTTGCAGCTTGGGGAATTTTGCTGGGAAGTGTTGTCCTGGTATAATACGGGCACCCTCGCTTCCAGCAGATATGTTTGGGTCCTACCCTTCCTGGTTCACTAATTTTAGGGCCTTGATAAATCGCCTCTTGAAACAGAGCCTTAACTAATTAATTTTTTCATAGACGTAGTGGTATGGTACTTTTTTTTTGCGGGACAAGCTGTAGTTATTATTGGTACCATTTTGGGGGTACGTGCGACTTTTTGATTTTTATCCTATTTTTTGGGAGGCAAGGTGACCAAAAACGAGCAATTCTGGCATAGTATTTTACAGTTTTTTTTTACGCCGTTCACAATGCGTTATAAATTACATGTTAACTTTATCCTGCGGGTCAGTATGTTTCCGGCGATACCAAATTCATAGCACTTTTTTATGTTTTACAGCTTTTTGCACAATAAAATTACTTTTGTAAAAATAATGTATTTTTTCTGTCGCCATGTTGTAAGAACCATAACTTTTTACGTTTTTTCATCGACGGAGCTGTATGAGAACGAGCTATAGTTTTTATAGGCACCATTTTTGGATACATGAGATTTTTTGATCACTTTTTATTCCAGTTTGTGTAGGCGAAAGTGACCAAAAAATAGAAATTCTGGTATTGTTCTTTACGTTTTGTTTTTACGCCATTCACCGCGTGGCATAAATAACATAATATTTTTTTCGTTTAGGCCATGATGGACACGGCGATACCAAATATGTATGGTTTATTTTATTTTGTTCAATAATAAAGGACTTGATAAGGGAAAAACGGCGATTGTGTTTTATTTTATTACTTGAAACTTTTATTATATTTTTGACAACTTTTTTTTCATTTTTTTTACACTTTTCTTTAGTCCCACTAGGGGATTTGAAATGTCCAACTGTCAGATTCTTTTTCTAATACATTGCACTACCTATGTAGTGTAATGTATTAGATCTGTCAGTCATTCACTGACAGCAAGCCAATTAGGCTTCGCCTCTGGGCGGGGACTAATCTGCTTCCATAATGGCAGAGCAGGAGGCCATTGTTAGGCATCCTGTTGCCATAGCAGCATTCGGCAGCCCTGCTATAGCATGACAGGGCTGCTGATCTGCTACCAACCACAAAGATGCAGTGATCGCTTTTGATCGCTGCATCTAAGGGGTTAAGCTCCTGTTCCTGCCGTAACAGGTGGATGTGAGCTGTAACATACAGCTGACATCCATCGCTGATGATGCCGAATGAGCTCCTGAGCTGGCGCCATCTTGCCGCTGGCTACGGAAGACTTTTAGACCTGCCTCTGGTCGGGAGCCTGAAAGTCTTCCATACTAGGCATACCAGAAGGCCAGTGTTAGGCCTTCAGTTGCCTTTGCAGCCACTGGCACCCCGGCAATTTCATTGCCGTGGTGCCGATGGGCTGCAAACACCTTAAATGCAGCGATGAATTTTGACCGCTGCATTTAAGGGGTTAATGGCGGGGATCGGAGCAAACTTCGGTCCTCACCATTACCCCAGGGTGTCAGCTATAATATGCAGCCAACACCCGGGGATGGTGGCACCGACTCAGCTTTTGAGCCGGTGTCCACCATTTGTCATATGGATACGGCAAAATGTGGGAAGCACTAGCTTTCCATGACATATCCACACGACAAATGTCGGGAAGGGGTTAAACTTTTTTTTTGTCATTTTGTACATTCTCTGCGATTTTGAAGTCTTATAGAGAAGCATATGTTTAAAAAACTCCTGAAAAACGCCATACTCCGAGCATGCTGCGTTTGGAAAAAAACACCACTGACCACAAAATTGCCTCAAAAAATTCCACAAACCAAAGCACAGTTGTGTTTAGTGCATTTGATATTTTACTATAGACTTTAATGTAGCATATGACTGCACTAAAAAATGCATTAAAAAACGTAGCAAAAAACACCTTTAAAAATGCTACGAGAAACGCACAAAAACGCATCAAAATGCTATGAGGGAATCTAGCCTAAGGCTTCTTTCACACAAACTTATTTTCTATAATGCATGTAAAAAAAATGGCATATGTTTTAAGCATGTTAATGGCGGGTTTTTTTACATGCGTTTTTCAAGTCTATACCTAGACGCCACTAACTCCAAAAACTCTATAAATACAAAAACGCTAAGTATGTAGGCACTCATATTTTACTATAGACTTTAAACTAATATCTGGCCGCAGTGTTTTTTGAAAAACGAAAAACGGAAGACTGTTTTGAGTTTTAGTTTCACAACACCTGGTGGAAAACAGGTGACAACCTCATAACATACCTCATTATTGGGAAATGTGTTAAAATTTATCCTGTGTCCCATCCTAACAAGATATCCTGTGTTAATAGCTTGCCAGTTATTGATCAAATTTTCCTAAACACTTATATAACCAGTTGTGCTAAAGGGACAAAAAAAAACATAGCCAATCCACATATGTCTAAATAGCAAAAATTTGTTTCATTGCTATCACTGTACATTGCTAATGCTTTTTATGCCATGACATAAAAAGGAAGAGTGCAAATTGTTAGATAGGATTATGGTTTATTCATGTTATTTGTTGTATTCAAAGTAGATCCTACTATTGTTACCCGGGCTGGGAATATCACTGCCCTAGTTTATGCAATGTTCAGTACTTGCTGTAATTAAATTTCTGTATTAATTCATGACGTTTTCTAGTGAACACAGCAATAAAACATCTGGAATAATGAATATTTAAAGTGGAGGTTTCTTACAGGTGTTGCTTTTATGATCATCAAGAAACCATATCCAAGTATAATTAAGGTCAAACATAGGAATGTTAGTTGTCAGGCATGCAAAAGGGAACCTTGGTGGCTGTTAAAAGGAGTGATTGTTCTGGTATGTATTCTAGACTTTACAATGCTAAAAAAATCTAAATGAGGAAAAAATTGAGTGGTTTCAGAATTAAATTAGTTGGTATTCCAGAAGTCATACAAGTTTAAAGGGAATGTATCATCAGAAAATGAGAAATATTTTTTTTTAAAATATAGAGTATTTCAGTTTTCACACTGACCATTAGAGCAGCTACAATAGGCTGACACTTCCTGTTTTCTGCAGCTTAGCATTCTTCTATACGCGAGGATAAATTTGTAATGACGACTGAAGATCATCGATGTAGTTGTTAACGTTCAAAATTCATGCATTTATGTGTAATAATAGTTATATGTTATTTTGGAATTTCATGTGCTTTTAAGATCGCTTGTCAGGAAAACAAGCGTTTTGTATTGTCTTTAGGTCACAGTCCTATGAGTAATGTTATAGGTTCTAGTATTCAGAACAATTGGTATCTGGTTCTTGCTACTTAGATTGGAAGTTATGTCCATCATTGAAGAATATACCATCGTATTTACAGGATACTAAGGATTTTTTTGTCCATTATTATGGATTTTGGTTGGCAACGGTATTTTAAGTTGGCCAGTATTGACTTTGAGAGCCTATACACACGTATCCCTCAAGATGCGGGTGTACAGGCTGTTAGACGTCAATTACAGTAATCTAAGGGGTAACCTAGTTTTATTGAGTACATCTGTGAGACGTTACAATTCGTGTGAAATCATAATTCTTTACAATTCGATGGAAAGTGGTATCACCAGATAGGCGGAACGGCAGTGGGGACTCCAGTTGCCCCCATTTTCGCGAACTGAAATGGCAAATAAAATGAGCCAAAGGTCCCTATTACTACCCAAACGAAAACAAAAAATGGATAATAAGGACAGCAAGCGATTCGCATTGTCTTTTGGTCACAGTCCTATGAGTAACATTATACGTTCTAGTATTCAGAACAATTGGTATCTGGTTGAGAGTGATCCGTTGCTAGCGAAGGTCGCAACCAGATGGGCACTTGTTTAGTTTCGTAGATGTAAAAATTTTAGAGATTTATTAGTGAAGGGCCGTTTTGCATCAAATAAAGAAAAAGGAGACTGGCTGTCGACACTAGGGCCGAAAGGCAATCACAGATGCGGTCAGTGTAAATTTTGCATCTGTTTTATATGTACCAGGTTCCTAAATATAGGGGGCTGTACGTTTTCTCTCAATGAATTAAGTAAATCACAGTATGTAGTTTATGTAATTCTCTGCACGTGTGAGAAATTCTACATAGGTGTCATGTCCATGGCCGTGGGCCGTCGGGCTCACTCACCTCCTGACGGCCACAGCCATGGGTCTGCGAGCCCTGGCCCCAGTCTCCTCCTCAGGAGACGCCAGTGCTCACTTCCGCTTACCTCGGCCGAGTGCTGTACGCTTGTGGCCGCTCTTAAAGGGAAGGTGTCACGTAAAAAAAAATTTTTATATGCTTTTGCTTTTAGTATGTTATTAAAATACATTTTATTTATTTGTGTTTTTGTGCTTTACTTTTTTATTTTTTCTTTCTTTTACGTCTCTATGGGGGCTGCCATTTTTTTTCATCTCTCTATGTGTCGATTAATGACACATACAGAGATGGAATACAGCACATACATCCCCATAGTGAATGTGAACGGGAGCCGTTCCATTTACTATAGCGTACGCCGTCTGTGTAGGAACGGCGCATGCGCCGCTCCCACACAGTCCAAAAGGAAGGTCTTCAGCCGAGCGACATCTGGCGCCATTTTCATGTGGACCGGAAGCCGCAGCCGGACAGTAAGATGACTACTTCCGGTCGCAGCTTCCATCCATATGTTCAGAAGCAAGGACTAGGAGCGGAGGGAGCGGACGGAGCGGAGGGAGGGCGGCGGCAGGAGCATGTAAGTTATGTTTGTCTATGTTCGTGTTATACTGTGTGATTACACTGTATCTAACTAGCGACACATTCCCTTTAAAGGGCCAGGGCGCGCACCTGAAGTTAATGTCAAAATTAGCCCATGAGTACCCTGGACTATAAGAAGGGCTCAGCCCCTTCCTCCCATGCCTGAGCATTGTTGTCGTACCCAAAGTTTGTCTAAGCAAATGGTCTCCTAGTGTTTCCCAGTTCCCAGTGTTCCCCGTTCCTGTACCTGTATCCTGTATCCCGTGCTATCCTGGTTAAGTGCCGTGCTGAGCTGAAGTCGTGCTGTGCTATATACCACACCTGTCCTGCTACACCACGCCTGACATCTGCCTGCTGTCTAGTCCCAGTCGAGCATGTTTCGCTATACACTATACGATCTATAGACTGTGACCTGCATCCTGTTGGCCAGCTGCCATACCGTCAAGGCGGTACGGCCCAGTGGGTCCACGTACCCAACTTGACAGTAGGTAAGACAATTCGTCCTATGCAAAAAAGATTTGGTGAACATGTTCGTTCCCTAAAAACGGGAAAAGTATGCCCTAGATTAATGCAACATATGTACGAGTGTCACGGCAATAATTACCGAGGCATGCGCTTTGCAGGAATTGTTCATATAACATCAGTCCCTTCAGGGGGAGATAGACATCAAACGTTGTTACAAAAATAGTCTGAGGTTATTTTAAAAAGAGCTAGGCGCTAGGACCACTCGGTCTTAATGACTGTAATGATTTAAGCCAGGGGTCTCAAACTCGGCCGGGTAAGTGAGCCACATATAGAAAAAATGGGAAGTTGACGGGCCGCATTACTTTCAAATTTGATACAATACAAAATGATTGTTAATCAATTAGTTATTTGAACTACTATAACACTATATTACTATAATAATATTAATAATAATAATAATAATACTACATTACTATAATAATACCGCTAGGTTTAAAATTTGAGAGAATTTTCCACGTGCTTATTTCAACAGTCCAGTTTAAATGTCGCTAAATGCAGTCCGGCGGCTCAGTTGGCAGTGTTTGGCAGATACACATGTCAAGATTGGGCTGTGCCTTTTTAGATAGTGCCACAGAGTCCTCTGTGGATGCTGCCACAGTGCCCTCTGTAGATGTTGCCACAGTGCCCTCTGTAGATGCTGCCACAATGCACTCTGTAGATGCTGCCACAGAGTCCTCTGTAGGTAATGCCACAGTGCCCTCTGTAGATAATGCCATAGTGCCCTCTGTAGATAATGCCACAGTGACCTCCGTAGATAATGCCACCGTGCCCTCTGTAGATAATGCCACAGTGCCCTCTGTAGATAATGCAACACACCCCTATATAATGCCACTGTGTGCTCTGTAGATACTGCCACACACCCACTTGTAGATAATGCCACAGTGCCCTCAGTAGATGCTGCCACAGTGCCCTCTGTAGATGCTGCCACATTGCCCTCCGCAGATGCTGCCACATTGCCCTCTGCAGATGCTGCCACAGTGCCCTCCGCAGATGCTGCCCCAGTGCCCTCTGCAGATGCTGCCACAGTGTCCTACACAGATGCTGCCACAGTGCCCTCTGCAGATAGTGCCACACACACCCCAAGTAGATAGCTCAATTGGGGCTCCCACTAGGAGTGGAATCCCCAGCCAGAGTGTTGCCGACGCTTTGGCTGGGGATTCCTCTACTGTTGGAGCCCCTGACGTCACTGTCCATACACAATGATGTCAGGGGATCCTCCTGGACCGGAATGTGATATCAGGGGCAACCCCAGAGCCAGTGTCCTGCGCCGGAACTCTGGGGAAGCCACTGACATCAGTATCCATATATGGACAGTGATGTCAGGGGCTTGCCCAGAGCAGGAGTTCCGGAGCAGAGCTGCTTCTAGCACTCTACCTGGGATTTCAGCTCTGCTCTTGACATCACTGTCTATATATGGACATGAATGTCAGGGGAAACCCCAGAGCTGGAGTCCCGGGCAAAGTGCTAGTAGGCTCTTCCTGGGGCTCCAGCTATGCTCCAGCTCTGGGGAAGCCCCAGACATCGCTGCCCATATGTGGACAGTGATGTCAGAAGATTCCACAGAGTCCCAGAGCAGAGCCTATACTAGCACTCTGCCTGGGACTCTGCTCCGGGGAAGACCCTGACAACACTGTCCATATGTGGACAGTGATGTCAGAAGATTCCACAGAGTCCCGGAGCAGAGCCTATACTAGCGCTCTGCCTGGGACTCTGCTCCGGGGAAGACCCTAACAACACTGTCCATATATGGACAGCGATGTTAGGGAATTTCACAGAGTCCCGGAGCAGAGCCTATACTAGCACTCTGCACGGGACTCTGCTCTGGGGAAGCCCCAGACATTGCTGTCCATATATGGACAGCAACGTCAGGGAATTCCACAGAGTTCCGGAGCAGAGCCTATACTAGCGCACTGCCCAGGACTCTGTCTCTGGGGAAGGCCCAGTCATCGCTGTCCACATGTGGACAGCGATGTCAGGGGATTCCACAGAGTCCCGGAGCAGAGCCTATACTAGCGCTCTGCCTGGGACTCTGCTCCGGGGAAGACCCTGACAACACTGTCCATATATGGACAGCGATGTTAGGGAATTTCACAGAGTCCCGGAGCAGAGCCTATACTAGCACTCTGCACGGGACTCCGGCTTTTGGGAAACCCCAGACATCCCTGACCATATGTGGACAGCGATGTCAGGGAATTCCACAGAGTCCCGGAGCAGAGCCTATACTAGCACTCTGCACGGGACTCTGCTCTGGGGAAGCCCCAGACATCACTGTCCATATATGGACAGCGATGTTAGGGAATTTCACAGAGTCCCGGAGCAGAGCCTATACTAGCACTCTGCACGGGACTCCGGCTTTTGGGAAACCCCAGACATCCCTAACCATATGTGGACAGCGATGTCAGGGAATTCCACAGAGTCCCGGAGCAGAGTCTGTACTAGCGGCTCTGTGTCCCGCGTGCTTGAGACCCCTGATTTAAGCTCTTTCCTAACATACATTTTATTACATTTGTTCTTATGTTATGTGCACAGCACAGCATGTTTTGGTTACAATGTATAACTTATTGTTTGATAGTATGTAACCTCTTTTGCTACTTCAATTTGAAAGGATATTATGTATGCTAATACTGAGCAAGATATATAATGATATATAATGAGCAAAAGAGAAAGTAACGCCGGGGCCTTGAAAAAAGCATGTGTAGTGCGAAACGGCCGTAGGTTTATCCCACATCATACAGACCAAGATCTTGATGAATAAAGAAGTTTTATTGCCACTAACGGGGAGTGGCTCAATTTTTTTTCTACTTTTCTAAGGATAAATTTGTAATGACGACTGACGATCATCGATGTAGCGAGTTGTTAATGCTCGAAAGACATGAATGTCGCGAGATCACGCTGTGCTGTGAGTAAGTCCCACAGAAACTTTACTGAAGTGTCGGGAGTCTGAATAGACATCGCATCCTGGCTGGAGGCAATGTCTATTCACTCTCAAGACACTTTGGTAAAGTTACTGTGAGAGTATGTGACAGCACAGCTAAACATGAATGAAGAGAAGTGTATGACGCTGATTGGTCAGCGTCATACACTTCTCTTTACAACGCCCACTTGGTAAAAAGTTTAAAAAAATGCCCAGTTGGGCATTAAGAAACTAATTAGCATAAATCTAAAATTGTTCATAACTTGCTCAAAAATTATAGTTTTTCAAAATAAAAACCATGGTTATCTACATTACAGCGCCGATCAGATTAGAGATTCACTTATAAACTGGTGACCGAGCCTCTTTAACAAGCAATTTTTACATTTTGTGTCTCCCTTATAAGATTATAAGCTCTTGTGAGTAGGGTCCTCACTCCTCTTGTTTGATTTGTTAATTGGTTCGTTACTATGTAATGTCCGATAGTGTCTATATATGTTCCCTCTGAAATGTTAAGTGATGCGGAATATCTTGTTGCTACATAAATAAAGATTATTATTATCAATTAAAGTTTATGGGCGTTATGAAAACAGCTAAGCTCCGTGGATATACTGTAAATGCTAAAGATGGTAATACACATGTACAACATTTTTTAGATTAGTTTAGGGCGAAACGACAAAAATGTCTGCCACCACGTGAAACATTAAGAAGCAGAGAGAAGGAGGATCACATGACACCGAGTACCAGATCGGCTTTCCCATAATGTCTTGAATTCAGCCTCTAAGCCAATCACAAGGGACTGTGGGTGTGAGTTCACTGTGATGACTTTGGCACTATATAAAGGCACACCTAGAATAG
Organism: Rhinoderma darwinii; assembly: GCF_050947455.1. Classification (NCBI taxonomy): domain Eukaryota; kingdom Metazoa; phylum Chordata; class Amphibia; order Anura; family Rhinodermatidae; genus Rhinoderma; species Rhinoderma darwinii. The sequence continues at coordinate 237,015,834 of NC_134687.1, read as the reverse complement.
AGTTCTTTTGTGGAACGGAAGAAAGACATCTCACAGCTCTACCAGCAGGGAGAGTAAAAAAAAACCCACAAAAATCAAATCAATACAGAAAATAAACAGACATATAAAAACGTAAAAATTCAGATGGTGCAGTGTGTATTTAAACACGCTGTTTGTTACCAGTGACTACCATCCATTTATCCATAGTCATATATATTGCTGTCACATTGACATTACTAGGGCTGTGTTTGCGTTAGGGTATGTTCAACCCCCAGAAATACGCCTGAAAAAATGGTAGCTAGACGCCTACAAACATCTGCCCATTGCATTCAATGGGAAAAATGACATTTCGTTCAGACGGGGCCCACAACAAGAAGGAGCATGTCACTACTTGAGCTGTTTTTGGAGCGGTTTTTCATTGTGTCAATGGAAAAACAGCTCCAAAAATATCTCGAAAAAACGGCTCAAAAAAAGTTTTCAGCTTTAAAAACGGCTGAAAATCAGAGGCGGTTTTCTTTGAAAACACCTCCGTAATTTTCAGCCATTTTTACTTGTGCGTGTGAACATACCCTTAGAGAACTAGAAATGGGTGGGATAGAATCCTAGAAGCCCTCAGAGTGTTATACACCTCTTATTAGGCAATTTGCACCTTCGTTTCAAAACAAATTTATTTGGCCCGAAAATAAACTTTGATACGAAACTTTGACTGTTTCGCTCATCTCTAGCTATAAAACACACACACTTTGCTGCGCTACCTATGCAGATCATACAGGAAGGAAGTATGTATGTCCAATATGGCATCCCCCAGTGAAGTCTTTATTTTTTTATTTCTTAGTATACCCAAATTTTATTTGTTTAGTTTTCTTTTGCGGGATACATAGAAGTTTCTTGTTATTTGAAGTCAAAGCTGATAGCAATTCATTTTGTTGGTGTTATTTAGAAAATAAATGGTCCAAAACAACAACTTAAAAAACATTTCTAATTTCTTCATGTTCTGTTTACAGACAGTTTGTTCCATGAATAATAATGATCCAAGAAAATTAATCTTCCATGTCCCCCGCGCATAGTGATGTGTTATGTATGATGTCGCTTAACACCGAGAACTAAGACCCTAATTTAGTTTTACATAACTTTAGCTGCTGCCTCTAGACATGGGGTATATCTATCCAGGATCTAACAGAATTGTTTGGTAAAGACACAAAAGCAAGTAGGGCCAGGTAGAACAGGCAAAAATTGGTGGCCAGGGATAATTATTGTACAGTATGTTTAGGCTAAAGTACATTCTGCATGACAGGAACATATTAATGTTCACTTGACATCCATGCAAAATGTGTTTGTGTCATGCAAGATGTCTAAAATTGGTTTGTGTGGGTTTGGGGAGATGTTTCTCTTTTTTGGGGGAGGAACTCTTTTTTATTTTGCATCTCATGCTAGTAGAAAATAGAAAAGTTGAATATAAATCGAATTTACAGATGCTAGATATAATGTATACTCATCTGCACATGCACCAGTCTGTCTGTAAAGACTTGAATGCAGGTCCATGCATGGCAGAACATGCACAAATGCATGCGAAGAATGTGTTTGATACAGTCATGTTAAAAAGTAAGGACCTCATTTAAAGCTTTTTTTTTTGTTTTTAACATATGTGGCCACATCAATACTTGATCTTCATTCAAACAAATAAAGATGAAGGTTATGTAATTGAACAAAAACACCAAAAAATTTACTGCAATAATGTATTGACCAAAAACTTCACAAATATGCCAAACCCTACTGTGGAAAAAGTGAGTAGTAGGTGGCTAATACCTGGCATTGCCCCAGAAATAACTGTAAGAACATGTTCACACATTTAGGAATTGATGAATATGTCTAGTCTTTTTTGTGGCGTTTTTTGCGACACAGCATACATTCAGGTACAGGTTCCCTGTCTGAATCCTCACCAAATTAGTGAAATTTGTAATCCCATTTTACATGCAGCGGAAAAAAAATCTGCACAGAATAATGAACGTGCTGCCCATTCCAAAATCCACAGCATTTGCACAATTTGCGCAAGGAATCGCCATGGATTAGCCCCAATGAATTACAATAGGGGTAATACATGTGCGGATCGACTGGCAAATTCACGACAGAAATCCAAGGCAGAGTGGCACAGCAGAACGGAAACAAACTTCAGTGACTCGATACAAACTTGTAAATGCACTCCATCACAGAAGACGTTTGGAAGCAGGCAAGGAAGATGAAGGACAGAGACTGTTATTGAGTTGGTGCAGGCTGACCCGTGGAGCGATGTCTAAGGAATCCCTTGTTCTTCCCCCTTTACTCCACGAAGAAGATGTAAACCTTGCAGGTAGGATTCCAGGGTTGAGGTCCTCAATAGACGATCAGGTTGCAGATCGCAGATTTAATCAGTATCGCATATTAGCGGATCAAGCGGTCAAGACAAAGCAGGAAACACATGGAACAATAGGAAAAAGCGCCAGGAAACTCACCACCTGGGCTAAGAAAAAAGTGCCAGGAATTTGAGGAGCAGTACCCCTTTAACCTCTTACCTCCCTGTGAAGTAAAAGTACGTCGCAGCTTGCAGTTAGTTAACACAAGCTGTCGTACTATTATGACTCTGTGATAGCGCCATTTCCAAAGCGGAGCCAGTGCCATCACTTGCAAGTGTCGGCTGTAATATACAGCCGACACACTGCTCAACGACTGGGAAAAGTGAACTCTAATCCTGGCCTTTTAACCCCTTAGATGCTGCAATAAATTTTGACTGGTTAGACTACTGAGTGGCTAGACTACTGATGTTGCGGTCAAAGCTGAGTGGTTAATCTCCCTCTGTCGCCCCATCGGCGCTCCGCTAATGCGATTGCGGGGTGCCGAAGGGTTGCTATGGCAGTCAAGGGCCTAACAGTGGCCAGCAATTCTGCCATACATGAAAGACTATTGCTTCCTGCGAGAGGTACAGATATTGCTATGCAATACAAAAGTATTAAAATGAGTGATCAGATGGTTCAAGTCCCATAGTGGGGCAAAAAAAGACCATTATTTGGAAAAAAAATGTAAAAAAAAAACAAGTTGTAGATATTTGGTATCGCCACATTCGTAATGTCCCGTATGTAGCAATAAACATAATATTAATCGCACACACTGAACTACATATAAAAATACTAAAAGACAATGCCAGAATTAACGTATTTTGATCATCCCGTATCCCGTTAACGTATTTTGATCATCCCGCCTCACAAAAAACAGAAAAGAATTGATCAAAATATAGTATGTATGTAAAGGATCTGCCAGGCACAACTTCTGTGTTTACGCCCATAGGTAATCAGTCTGCACCTGAGTCTAGGTCTCTGAGACTGACTCCATCTTCCACCACTCAGGATGGCAGGCTTAGGAGTGGGAGAGCCTATCGCAGCCTGGCCAGACGGAGCTAGCTCCCGCCCTCTGTCTATTTATACCTGCCTTTCCTGTTCCTCCTTTGCTTGTGATTCTTCTCGTGTGGTTTCCTGGCCCAGCTACAGCTTCTGACTATTTGATCCTGCTCCATACTGACCCTGGCTTACTGATTACTCTCCTGCTCTGCGTTTGGTACCTCGTTCACTCCTGGTTTGACTCGGCTCGTTCACCACTCTTGTTGCTCACGGTGTTGCCGTGGGCAACTGCCCCATTTCTCTTAGCTTTCTGTACCCTTGTCTGTTTGTCTCGTGCACTTACTGAGCGTAGGGACCGCCGCCCAGTTTTACCCCGTCGCCTAGGGCGGGTCGTTGCAAGTAGGCAGGGACAGAGTGGCGGGTAGATTAGGGCTCACTTGTCCGTTTCTCTACCCCCATCATTACAATGTACCTCAAAAATGTTCCAATAAAAAATACAACTTGCCTTGCCAAAACCAAGTCCTTATAGAGCGCAGTCGACAGAAAAATAAAAATTTAATAGTTTTTTGAACGCAACACAAAATGGTTTTTTTAAAAAAAAGTGTTTTTATTAGGCAAAAGTCGAAAAACATAAATAGAACTATATACATTTGGTATCAATGTAATTGTAGCGACCCACGGAATAAAGTTTTTATGTCATTTATACTGCGCGATGAACTCTGTAGTAGAATTGCTGTTTCTTTCCTACTTCCCCCCCAAAAAAGTTAATAAAAGTTATAAAATACGTTGTATGTACCACAAAATGGTGTCATTAAAAAAAAAAAAAAACCTGTCCCCCAAAAAACAAACCCTCATATGGCTAGTTTGACGCAAAAATAAAAAAGTTTATTGCTTTCGGAACACAGAAATGAAAAAAATAAAATATCTTTGGTCCAAACCAGGCTATGGCCTTAAGGGGTTAAGATTTCCAACCTATGAAATCAAGCCACTGCTGCCACGCCTTAATTCTGCGGATGAGCTGTGCACAATGCAGAAAAGAGAGCTTTGTAACTAGCTGACGGGCACTCCTCTGGACACTTAGAGCCAAGGCCAGCTAATCAATGGAACCCATAGTACATAATGGAGAAGAAAAGGATAGGGAATGACACCAGTCAGAGAACACGTCACCTGTAAGTCACTGAATGTAAATGTTTATTCTCCCTCTGAATGATCAGTACTGTAGTCACTGTATGATCTGCAGCGAGATGATGGGTGCTATCATTCTTTTTGTGAACAGCAAATCCCAGCATATCCCAATCATTGTTCAGGCCATAATGGGAGCTGTAGTTTAATGCCATACAAATTGATATGGCAGGGGCTAAACTGACTTTGCAAATGATCTTTGTATTTGGGCTTGTTTTGTATTTATGCACTGAGCTTGGTTCTTATACTGTAGTTATGTACTGAGCTTTGTTCTGGTGCTGTATTTATGTACTGAGCTTCGTTCTGGGGATTTATTTATGTACTGAGCTTGGTTCTGGTGCTGTATAAATGTACTGAGCTTTGTTCTGGTATGCTGTATATATGTACTGAGCTTGGTTCTGGTTCTGTATTTATGTACTGAGCTTTGTTCTTGTGCTGTATTTATGCACGGGCATAGCTAGGGGGGCAGACGGGGCAACTTAGAGGGGGGCGCCAGCACAACCCCCTCCTGCACTATAACTGTACCTGCGTCTATAGGACACAGGTACAATTAGAAGCAATGAATGGCCGGGTACGTTCCGTGCCCGGCCATTCAGCGTCTTTCTACAAGTGAAGCGGCGTGATACTTTGTGTCGCTTGCGTCATTGAAAGGCGCTGAATGACAGGGAAAGTCATTCTGCCCAGCCAATCAGCGCCTTTCATAGACGCTTTCGTTCAACCCCAGGAGACCTGCGCAGAAGAGAGTAGGTCTCCATTTCTGCTGGACAGCGCGCGAACGGGATTAAGGTGAGTTTCAATAGTTTGTTATTTTATCACAATAACAAAAGTGTGTGGTTTTATCTACAGGGGGGGGGGGCTTTATATACAGGGGGGCTATATACGGGGATGGGCTATCTGTGGAGCACTATAGGGGGAACTATTTGTGGGATACTATATACAGGGGTGGGCTATATGGGGGCACTATCTACAGGGGCTCTATGAGGGGCACTATCTACTGGGGGCTCTATGGCAGGCACTATTTACAGGGGGCACGGTGTGTGGGGGACACAGTGTATGGTGCTATTATAATTAGAGGTGCAGTGTATAGCGCTATTATATTTAGGGGTGTAGTGTGTGGTATAATGAGAGCTTAATCTTTGTTTATAGGTCTAGAAATGTTGGAAAAGTGAGAAGCTGAAGACATCTGAGCGGCAAACTGCAGAAATGGGCTGTGACAGGGAGAAATCATCATAGAGGTCTGGACCGGATGGAGAAAAAGAACTAGAATCTGAGACGTCACCGGTGAGTCACTTAATGTAAATATTTATTCTGCCTCTAATCAGTACTGTAGTCACTGTATGATTTGCAGCAAGATGATGGGTGGTATGATTATGATATGATTTATTTTTTTGTGAAACAGCATCTCCCAGCATATCCTTACCATTGTTCGGGCCATGCTGGGAGCTGGAAACAAATTAGTGCAAACCTGTACGGCAGGGGTTGCACTAAATTGAGCTGTATTTGTGCTGGTGTTTTATTTATGTACTGAGCACTATTCTGGTGTTGTGTATAGAACTATATTGCTTGTAAAATGTACAAATGTTTTTATGCTCGAGTTACATAAAAAGAAATGTGGAAAAGAAATGACGCGTCATTGATTGGTAGAGAAAACAAACATGGTGAGGGGGAAGGAAATGTCGGGAAAGAGGTTGGGGTGGGGGGCGCCAAACATAATCTTTGCCCCATGTGCTGGAAAACCTAGCTACGTCTCTGATTTATGTACTGAGCTTGGTTTGGGTGCTGTATTTATGTACTAAGTTAGTGCTGTATAAATGTACTGATCTTGGTTTTGGTGCTGTATTTATGTACTGAGCTTTGTTCTGGTGCTGTATTTATTTACTGAGCTTTGTTCTGGTGCTGTATATATATGTACTGAGCTGGTCTGTATATATGTATTGAGTTTGGTTCTGGTGCTGTATTTATGTACTAAGCTTGATTCTGGTGTTGTATATATGTACTGAGATTGGTTCTGGTTCTGTATTTATGTACTGAGCTTTGTTCTGGTGTTGTATATGTGTACTGAGCTTGGTTGTGGTGCTGTATGTATGTACTGAGCTTTGTTCTGGTATTGTATATATGTACTGAGTGATATGTACTGAGCTTTGTTCTGGTGCTGTATTTATATACTGAGCTGGTCTGTATATATGTATTGAGCTTTGTTCTGGTGCTGTATTTATGTACTGAGCTTCATTCTGGTGTTGTATATATGTACTGAGCTTGGTTCTGGTTCTGTATTTATGTACTGAGCTTGTTTCTGGTGCTGTATTTATGTACTGAGCTAATGCTGTATAAATGTACTGAGCTTGGTTCTGGTGTTGTATATGTATACTGAGCTTTGTTCTGGTACTGTATATACGTACTAAGCTTTGTGTACTGAGCTTGTTTCTGGTACTGTATTTATATACTGAGCTGATGCTGTATAAATGTATTGAGCTTGGTTCTGGTGTTGTATATGTGTACTGAGCTTTGTTCTGGTGTTTGTATATATGTACTGAGCTTGATTCTGTTGTTTGTATATATGTACTGAGCTTGGTTCTGTATGTATACACTGAGCTTTGTTCTGGTGCTGTATGTATGTAAATAGCTTTGTTCTGGTATTGTATATATAGACTGAGCTTTATGTACTGAGCTTGGTTCTGGTACTGTATTTAAGTACTGAATGGGTCTGTATTTATGTACTTTGTTCTGGTGCTGTATATATGTACGGCGCTTGTTCTAATGCTGTATAAATGTACTGAACTTGGTTCTGATGCTATATATATGTACTGAGCTTGGTTCTGTTGCTGTATTTATGTACTGAGCTTTATATACTAAGCTTTGTTCTGGTACTGTGTTTATGTACTAAGCTGATCTGTATATTTGTACTGAGCTTGGTTCTAGTGCTGTATTTATGTAGTGATCTTTGTTCTGGTGCTGTATTTATGTACTGAGCTTTGTTCTGGTGCTGTATTTATGTACTGAGCTTAGCTCTGGTACTGTATATATGTACTGATCTTTATGTACTGAGCTTTGTTCTGGTACTGTATATATGTACTGAGCTGGTGCTGTATAAATGTCCTGAGCTTGGTTCTGGTGCTGTATTTATGTACTGAGCTTTGGTCTGGTGCTGTATTTATATACTGAGCTTTGTACTGGTGCTGTATATATGTACTGAGCTTTGTTCTGGTGCTGTAGATATGTACTGAGCTTTGTGCTGGTACTGTATTTATGTACTGAGCTTTGTTCTGGTGCTGTATATATGTACTGAGCTTGGCTCTGGTGCTGTATTTATGAACTGATATTTTATGTACTGAGCTTGGCTTTGGTACTGTGTGTGTGTTTTTATATATATATATATATATATATATATATATATATACTGAGCTTTATTTACTGAGCTTTGTTCTGGTACTGTATTTATGTATTGAGCTGGTTATGTATAGATGTACCGAGCTTTGTTCTGGTGTTGTATATATGTACTGAGCTTGGTTCTGCTGCTGTATATATGTACTGAGCTTTGTTTTGAGGCTGTATTTATGTACTGAGCTTGGTTCTGGTGATTGTATATATGTACTGAGCTTGGTTCTGGTGTTTGTATATATGTACTGAGCTTGGTTCTGTATGTATACACTGAGCTTTGTTCTGGTGCTGTGTATGTGTACTCAGCTTGGTTCTGGTGCTGTATGTATGCTTGGCAAATCTGCAGCATAATACGGTACCTGCAAAGTAAATGAAATTTCAAGTAATCTTATCTACACCTTGCAGGATATTTTCGCACATAAATTGACCTGCAGGGAAAATGTTAAAATACGCAGAATGTCAATTTATCTTGCATTTCATCTCCGAATTGTATTTCACATGCATGAAAATCCGCACCTAAAAACGCAGTTCTGCAGTTTTTATCTGGATTTTGGGAACAATACGTTGGGCTATAATATAACTGCTAGTGACATATACTTAACAGGAGCGTAGCATAGCATGCTGCTTGCTAGCTAGTTTCTCATAATCCATATATTTATATATTATTTTTTTAGGTAGGTGCAAAAAAGAACTTGGGCGCCGCCTAATCTAAGAGATTCTGCTGTCTGCTTTCCCCCCTATTAATGAATCTTTTCAGTGGAGTTATTGTGTTCAGTCTAATATCAGTATAGTTGAAATAAACATGGACCGCACATCCACTTGTTATACTTTGATCAATAGCTGCTAGGCAAAAATGTATGAACATGAGGTTCTTGGTTAACATCTTGATAAAATTGTATAAGCCTACGTGCCACTACACGGTGACCTCTTTAAAGTGGGTCTCTACTCTATTGGTTGCAGCACCGAAGGCGGCTACTGCCACTGCAATACCATTCATAACATTATCAGGTTCTTCTTGTAAAATCCTGTCTTTGCGCCAAATATATAAATTGGTACTGGGGCAAATAACTCTTTGACTCGCTTGTCTCGAGAATATTGTTCCAGAAGCCCTGGTGTATGCTTTTGTGTTACTGAGCTTTGTTCTGCTGCTGTATATATGTACTGAGTGTTATGTACTGAGTTTGGTTCTGGTACCGTATTTATGTACTGAGCTGGTCTGTATATTTGTATTGAGCTTTGTTCTGGTGCTGTATTTATGTACTGAGCTTTGTTCTGGTTCTGTATTTATGTACTAAGCTTGGTTCTGATACTGTACATATGTACTGAGCTTTGTTCTGGAAGTATGTGCTGAGCTTTGTTCTGGTGCTGTATTTATGTACTGAGCTTGGTTCTGGGGATGTATTTATGTACTGAGGTTTGTTCTAGTGCTGTATTTATATACTGAGCTTGGTTCTGGTGCTGTATTTATGTACTGAGCTTAGCTCTGGTGCTTTATGTATGTACTGAACTTTGTTCTGGTACTGTATATTGTGTAACAGGTTGAGGGGGTTAATCTGCCAAGGGAGATATATTCCTAGACGCCTATTAAGAGGTTAACATAGGGTCTTCCCTCCACACAGGTGCAAGGTAATTAAGTAAGAGAAAAAGCACTGCAGGGAGAGTGTGTGATAAGGGGAAGAGTGTGAAGACGGGTCTGCTGCTGCCCAGACCTGATATTTACAGAGGGGTGAGAGCTAACCCCTGCAAAGGGCTGGACTGTGTACTTTATACTGGGACTTGTACTCGAAACTTTTCTTTCTGTTCCAAACTCTGTGTATGCTGATGCAACAAGCTACCTTTGTGTTTCTTGGGCTTGCCTGCTTGAAAGAGAAATAAAGCTTCTAAGTCCTGTTGAACCGGAATACTGCGCTGTGAGTGTCTCTTTGCCTAGCAATATTCCCCACACCGCTACAATATGTACTGAGCTTTATGTACTGAGCTTGGTTCTGGTACTGTAATTATGTATTGAGCTTTGTTCTGGTGCTGTATATATGTGCTGAGCTGTGTTCTGGTGCTGTATTTATGTACCAAGCTTTGCTCTGGTACTGTATGTATATGTGTGTGTACGTGTGTATATATATATATATATATATATATATAAATACACTGAGCTTTGTTCTGGTGTCGTATATATGTACTCAGCTTGGGTCTGGTGCTGAATTTATGTACTGAGCTTGATTTTGGTTCTCCATTTATGTACTGAGCTCTGTTCTGGTGCTGTATAAATGTTCTAAACTTGGTTATGGTGTTGTATATATGTACTGAGCTTTGTTCTGGTTCTGTATATATGTACTGAGCTTTGTTCTGGTGCTGTAATTATGTACTGACTTTGTTCTGGTACTGTATATACGTACTGAGCTTTATGTACTGAGCTTTGTTCTGGTACTGTATTTATGTACTGAGCTGATGCTGTATAAATGTACTCAGCTTGGTACTGGTGCTGTGTTTATGTACTGAGCTTGGTTCTGGTGCACATAGTGTGCCCTAACAGCAGGCTTACTGAGAAGACAGCCCTGGCGTCCTTTCTAAAGCCCCAGTGCAGAGGGTTTCTCCAAGTCTCCGATCACGTCACTGAGTTAAACAGCTGGGGTCAGAATTATTTCCAATCCCAGCTGTACTCAAAAGGCTTCTCCAAGTACAGGGGATGCAAGGTACAGCTCCTGCTTAGAGGATTAGTGCTCACAGTAGCGCTCATCACCCTTCCCTACAGCGAGGCAAAAATATGTTACTGTAGACTGGGGGCCTGCACCGCCTGCCATCAAAAGACAGTGGGCAGTCAGGAAGGGGCTAAATAAGTCTGGTTCCTACATTATTATTCATAAAGTACATAAAGCTCAGTGTATTCATATATATACATACAGGGTGGGCCATTTATATGGATACACCTAAATAAAATGGGAATGGTTGGTGATATTAACTTCCTGTTTGTGGCACATTAGTATATGGGAGGGGGGAAACTTTTCAAGCTGGGTGTTGACCATGACCATGGCGGCCATTTTGAAGTCGGCCATTTTGTATCCAACTTTAGTTTTTTCAATGGGAAGAGGGTCATGTGACACATAAAACTTATCGAGAATTTCACAAGAAAAACAATGGTGTGCTTGGTTTTAACGTTACTTTATTCTTTCATGAGTTATTTACAAGTTATGGGTGACATTATGGGTGTCAGGTCCGAGCATTCCTAGATGAACAGTTTCCTGGAAAGTGGATTGGTCGTCGTGGGCCAGTTGACTGGCCCCCCAGGTCCCCCGATCTGACCCCCTTAGACTTTTATCTTTGGGGTCATCTGAAGGCAATTGTCTATGCTGTGAAGATACGAGATGTGCAGCAACTGAAACTACGGATACTGGAAGCCTGTGCTAGCATTTCTTCTGCGGTGTTGCTATCAGTGTGTGAAGAGTGGGAGAAGAGGGTTGCATTGACAATCCAACACAATGGGCAGCACTTTGAACACATTTTATAAGTGGTCAGAAACTTGTAAATAACTCATGAAAGAATAAAGTAACGTTAAAACCAAGCACACCATTGTTTTTCTTGTGAAATTCTCGATAAGTTTGATGTGTCACATGACCCTCTTCCCATTGAAAAAACTAAAGTTGGATACAAAATGGCTGACTTCAAAATGGCCGCCATGGTCAACACCCAGCTTGAAAAGTTTCCCCCCTCCCATATACTAATGTGCCACAAACAGGAAGTTAATATCACCCACCATTCCCATTTTATTTAGGTGTATCCATATAAATGGCCCACCCTGTATATATATGTACACACACATATACATACAGTACCAGAGCAAAGCTCAGTACATAAAAGCAGAGTAAATATATACAGTACCAGAGATAAGCTCAGTACATAAATACAGCACCAGAACAAAGCTCAGTACATATATACAGCACCAGAACCAAGCTCAGTACATAATTACAGTACCAGAACAAAGCTCAGTACATAAAGCTCAGTACATATTGTAGCGATGTGGGGAATGTTGCTAGATGTTCTTATAATTTCCACCTGATCTGGTTCACCTGTAATTTATTTTAGGTCCTTAAGGTATGTCTAACTACTTTTCAAATTCAATTCTATTAGTTTTCAAAAATATAAAAACAGGGATATAAATAATACAAAATAGATAACAATAAAAGTAAAGGCAAAATAAGACCACATGAGGGGACCATCCCTGCGGTAGGACCCCAGTAGTAATTAAAGTTGAAAAATCTTGAGGACTTTGGATGACGTATGCCAGAAGGCCTCAGTTCAGCCAGGAGATGTGGACAAATGAACGGGGGCATCCTTCACAATAATTTAGTAAGATTGAAGCTAAAAATATTATGTATATAGAAAGATATAACATATGTGAAGTTTTTGTTTTAAAAATTATTCAGTCTTTTTATTTTTAATAACATCACCTTAATTTTTTATCTTAACCCCATCCCGCCGCAAATTTACATTTTTTCCTCCCTGCCTTCCAAAAGCCTATTTTTTTCTCGATATAGTCATATGAGGGCTTGTTTTTTGCGGGACATGTGGTCGTTTTTCATGTCCCCATTTATTGTACCATGTAACGTACTGTGAAAACTGCAAAAAAATTATTTGTGGGGTAAAATGGGCAAAAAACAGCAATTGCGCCATGTTTTGGGGGATTTCATTTTTACAGCACTCATTGTACGGTAAAAACGACATGTTCACTGTATTCTATAGGTTGATACGATTACAGCGATACCAACTTTTTATGTTTTCTTATGTTTTACCACTTTATAAATAAAAAAATAAAATAATTTTGTGTTGCCACATTCTGAGAGCCATAAGTTGTTTGTTTTGCGGTGCGAGCTGTTTTTAGTTTTTATTGGTACTATTTTGGTGTACATGCGACTTTTTGATCACTTTTTATTCAAATTTTTTGGGGAGCAAAGGTGACCAAAAAACATTAATTTGGGCATTTTAAATTTGTTTTTTACAGCCTTCACTGATCGAGTTAAATTATTAAAACGTTATATTGTTTTAATAATAGTACCCCTTGAGAAAGCTGACGGCGAAACGTGCGTCGGGGGCGGTCAGTGTGGAGTGTTCCTGCGTGCTTCCTATCATGCAGTCCATGGGTTTGTGCAATATCCTTTATTTATAAAGCATGGTCTTTGTTTTGGGTGCAACTTGGAGCTCTAGCTGTATACTTTTATATGCATGCACAATTGTGTGCTCTTCTGTCAGGTGCTAAATATATTTATGTGCTTCTGTTGTCCAAATACTTGATCTATATGATTATCTTTTCTATAGATATCTGCATTTGTTACCACATCACAGGATGTTTTTAGTATGGTAGCATATATATTGGATTATTCACGCAGCTCCTCCATACTCTCCTTTTTAACTGTGTGCTATATTGTTTTTATATTTTGATGGCCAATGTGTTATGTATATTTCAATAAAGTTTATTTTATATTGTCATGGTACATGACTTGTGCTATGTGTGTTTCATTTTCTGGATATACTAGTAGTCTTCACAGTCTGGTATAGGTATTGTTATATTGTTATAGTTCGGAATTTTACGGATGTGGCGATACCAGTTATGTTAACTCCTATTTTTCTAACATTACTTTAGGGAAAAAATGGGAAAAGGTTTTTTTTTCTATTTTTTTTTCACCACTGAAAATTTTATTTGACTTTCTTTTACACTTTTTATTAGCCCCCCTCAGGGATTTGAACCAGCGATCATCAGATCACAGGTACAATACACTGCAATACTAATTGCAGTATATTGTGAGTTTTACAAGCCTCTGTTAAGCCCTGCCAGAGGTAAGGCTTAGCAGAGGCAGGCAGAAGACAGTTCTGGGGGCCATTATTAGGCCCCCGAACAGCCATTACAACCATCGGCACACTGCTATTGCGTCGTGGGGGGTCCGATGGGTTGTCTTTCTAACGGCTTAAATTGACTGCATCATTTAAGTGGTTAAACGGCCAGGAACAGTGCAATCGCTGTTCCTGGCTGTTAGTCCCGGGTGTCAGTGGTATTACACAGCTGACACCCAGAGTGTATGAAGCACATACATAACCCACCGCTCCATAAATCACCCCCGGCACTATGATGTACCTGGCATGTCATTTTGTGGGAAAGGGTTAATATACTGTTTACAATGATCAAATATTAATATGTTCTCAAATGTAAAAAAAAACATTACATGGGGTTGTCCTTACTCTGTCACAGACTGAAGATGTGTCAACAGGGAAGACCAGGGAATCCCTTAGGGGGAGTTCACACAGAGTTTTTTGGCATGTTTCTTAACGCGGAAACCGCGCCAATAAACGGCCGAAGATGCCTCCCATTGATTTCAATGGGAGCTGGAGGTTTTTTTTTTTGCCACAAGCGGTTAAAACCACTTAAAAGAAGCGGCATGCTCTATCTTCGGTGTTTACGTCTCTGACCTCTCATTGACATCAAAGGGAGGCAGAGAAAGCGTTTTTCGCTGCATTTTTTGCCTGCGGCGCTCAATAGCTGCGGCCGAAAAATGCAGTGAAAAACGCAGCAAACAGTATGCAGGCAAATCAAAATCTGCCTCAAAATTCCTGAAGGAATTTTGAGGCAGATTTTTCCACCTGCAAAAACCTCTGAGTGAACAGGGCCTTAGACACCACACCTCTAGCAGCTTTAGCTAACGCCAATGGCCTGTGGCCTATATCTGGTTTGCACACAAAAAAAAACTATATAGGCTTGGCAACTGCTGTCATTTTACCTGTTGCTTGATTACATTTAAATTAATCACCAATTTGCACTAATTACTGACCTTGGGGGATGGCAGGACTTCATAAAATAGAGAGTTAACTTTTCTGATTTATAAATCCCTGCTCTCTACATAAAGCTCCCACCTTACCTGTACCAAATCAAAGGAGCAGCTAGGTTCTCCTGTACCCGGGTCATAGATTCAGTTTGGACACCCCCCCCCCCCCCCACAACTTCTTTGCCAACATCTTGTTCCCCCTCACCATGTTTGCTTTCTCTACCAATCAATGAGGTGTAATTTTTTTTATGTAACTCAAGCATAAAACTATTTGTACATTTTACAAGCAATATAGTTATATAAGGATATAAGGTAGTGAGCATAACACAAAGTTCAAGGGAATAAATTAAAGAGGTCAGTGTGCGTGACTAAAATAGATTGTATAACTGAGGCTAATGAGACTATATGGTGACATAATGAATAGCCTCCTCCTGTAGATAGTGCCACACAGCCACCCTCTGTAGATAAAGCCCAACACCCCCTTTGTAATTAGTTTGACACAGCCACCCTTGTAGATAGTGCCAAACACCCCTCTGTAAATAGTGCCACACAGCCCCCTTGTAGATAGTGCCACACAGCCCCCCCCTATACATAGTACCACACAGCCCCCCACCTTGTAATTAGTTAGACACAGCCACCTTTGTAGATAGTGCCACACACCCCTCTGTAGATAGTGCCACACAGCCCCCTTGTGGATGGTGCCACACAGCCCCGCTTGTAGATAGTGCCACACAGCCGCCTCTTGTAGATAGTGACACACAGTCCCCCCCTATACATAGTATACAAGAGAAATCAGAAGCACAACCAAATTTGTTTCTCCAGAGGGGAACAAGGTAGATAATCCCAGCCAGGGATGGTGCAAGCAGCGTAAATGTCCCAGGTCCAACGGGACAACTTGTGCACAGTAGTAAGAAGAAAGACACTATGTATAGGGGTAAGAAGAAAGACTGCAGCACTCAGATATCAAAAAAGTAGAGGTTTTATTCACCAAGCATAAAAAACTGCAACGTTTCAACCCCTATTGGGTCTTTGTCAGGCATAGTGATAATACATTAGTACACGCTTTATATAACACATGTTGTGTGACATCACTTCCTGAACGTATACAACATCAATAGTAGTAAAATACCCTCATAAATACATCGTTACATAGTTAAAAAAAAGCCCCCATATCCTCAGAATCAAATACAGTGACAATAAATATATAAATCGCCAATGCAGTACCTGTATGTCAGTCTTTTAGGACATATCTTGTCTCGTACGTGTCCATAGTTCTCATAGCGCATGACAGGAAGTACTAGTTTCTTCACTGTCCGAGAACTATGGACACGTACGAGACAAGATATGTCCTAATAGACTGACATACAGGTACTGCATTGGCGATTTCGCATTTCGATTGGTTTCAGTGTGAACTTGACCTTATTGCCTTTTTTAGGAGAATACGACTCAAAGCATTCTTTTCAGTTGGTGAAGGATAAGATACATAAATTAAAAGAAATGATGGGTAGTCATTTAAAAAAGGCTAATCTAACTAAAGTAGAGATTGATGCTCTTGATGCACTCGCTGGTGCACATGACCTTACGATCAAACCCGCTGATAAAGGGGGTGCGGTCGTGGTCATGGACACCAGCGACTACATGGAGGAAGCTGTCAGACAACTGGGGGATGCCCAGTTGTATAAAAAACTTGATAATGATCCAAAATTTGATATCATGAGAAAAATTTAAATTATTGTGGATAATGCATATGCTTTGGATTTGATTGATATCAAACTATATGAATATTTACGAGTCGAACATCCGAGGACACCCGTTTTATACTTACTACCTTAAATCCACAAAAGCATGGTTAAACCGCCCGGTAGACCTATTGTCTCGGGTATTGGATCATTATTTACACCGCTTGCTACATTTCTTGATCAGTTGCTACGTAAAGGATCAGTGAATACTAGGTCTTACGTTCAGGACACAACCCAATTCATTAATAAACTGAAAGATATTGAAGTCTCTGATGATTGCTTTCTGGTATCTTTCGACGTAGTATCTTTGTATACCAGTATAGAACATGGGGATGTTGGCGGTTATGGAATCGTTGCGACATTGGACCCTTGATAATGAACAAAAATAATTTGTAGTTGCATTGCTGGAGATTGTATTGCAGTGCAACTATTTTCTCTTCCAGGACACCTTCTATATTCAGTGCAGAGGCACGGCTATGGGGTCCAATATCGCTCCAACATATGCCAACATCTTCATGGCATCTTTTGAGGATAAGTTTGTGTACCCATCCAGCTTCTTCCAACATGTGGGGGGCTGTATGAGGTACATAGACGATACTTTCTTTGTGTGGTATAGTAGTGGAGTACAGCTACTGACATTTCTAGAAGAAATTAATAGCCATTTCCCTGCACTTCAATTCACTTTGATATATTCACAGGATAATATAGAATTTATGGATACGACTGTTACAAAGAAGAATAATTGCCTTGTTACGGACTTATATGTAAAACCCACTGACTGCAACAATTTGTTGCATTATAGTAGTTGTCATCCCCGGGGAACAGTGGAGTCCCTTCCATTTAGTCAATTCCTTAGAGTGAAAAGAATTGTCTCAGAGGACAATGTTGTAGAGGATAGGCTTAGTAATATGTGCAATAAATTCATTAGACGAGGTTACCCTAGATCTGTTATAGAAAGGGCAACTAATAAGGTCAAAAAACACAAACGTAATGATCTGTTGGTGAAAAACTCTAATAAGAAGATACTTAAGAGAATTCCAATTGTGTCGACATATTCCCCTACTAGTAGAAAAATCTCTAAAACTCTTAGGGACTATTGGCCTATCCTCAGTGATACTTTTCCTGAGAACATTGAATTCCAAGATCCTCCTATTATGTCCTTTCGTAGACCTCCTAATCTGAGGGATTGCTTGGTGTGTGCAGACATTGGTTCTTCAACCAAAACTAAGTCTCAAAAAAAGGGATGTTTTCCCTGCCTTGGATGTTGCAATTGCAACAGTATGATGTGGGGGAATACCATGGTACATCCAAGGACAGGGAAAATTTATGAGATCAAACAGTCTTTCACATGTCTCTCCAAATTTATTATATATGTTATACAATGTCCATGTGGACTTTTATATGTGGGAGAAACCACGCAGGAGTGCAGAACACGCATTAACCAGCACAAATATACTATTAGGAGCAAAAAGGTTGATTTACCAATCCCAGAACATTTTATTAAATTCGGACACAATATTTCGCAGTTGCGGTTTAGAATTATTGATGGGGTAGCTACCATGAGGAGAGGAGGAGACAGGGAAAAGATCCTCAAAAAATTAGAACTTAAATGGATTTACGAACTGGATACCCTTGAGCCAAAGGGGCTAAATAGGGAGTTCAGGACTACAGTTAGCTGTTAGAAGTGTGTCTGTGGGCAGGATTCTGGACACACCGTCATCAGTAATGAGTTTGTGATAGAGTGCCTGGCTGTTAGCCATGTGATCACTATATTATTGGATATTTTTTAATGTTATGTTGTTTCGTTTTTTAGGCTATTTACACCCTATGGGGAATTGTCTTTTGAATCGGTTTTTGGAACTATTGGTGAAGAAAGCTATTGAAGAAACCTGATCAGTCTCTGGGAACGCTGCTCGTACTAAGATTTTCTGCCTGTCTTATCATAAAATTATAGGCATTGGATGGCTTTATTTTTAATACGTTATCCTATAACTATATACAATTATGAATGAAAACAATATTGCTTTTCCCAATGGTAGGGATTTGCACTTGTAAAAATATATGATTTATGCTTTGTTGATGAGACACGCAGAGTATTACTCCCTTTGGGATTCATATTTACTAGCGTCCTTTTGTTATGTTGACAAATAGTTCTCTGTTGATTAGGTTGCGATTTCACTACCTTATCTAATGCGCATGCGCATGAGCGATCCATAGTGAAACCGCGATGAGTAACCACAGTAACGGCAAACGCCGGACATTGAAGAAACTAGTACTTCCTGTCATGCGCTATGAGAACTATGGACACGTACGAGACAAGATATGTCCTAAAAGACTGAAATACAGGTACTGCATTGGCGATTTATATATGTATTGTCACTGTATTTGATTCTGAGGATATGGGGGCTTTTTTTAACTATGTAACGATGTATTTATGAGGGTATTTTACTACTGTTGATGTTGTATACGTTCAGGAAGTGATGTCACACAACATGTGTTATATAAAGCGTGCACTAATGTATTATCACTATGCTTGACAAAAACCCAATAGGGGTTGAAACGTTGCAGTTTTTTATGCTTGGTGAATAAAACCTACACTTTTTTGGATATCTGAGTGCTGCAGTCTTTCTTCTTACCCCTATACATAGTGCCACACAGCCCCCATCCCCTGACTTTCCTCTTCTTTTTCTATCCTGGTTAGATCAAGTGAAGGTAGATCTAGTCCACTACATACCTTGCAACACAAGAAAAGACAATTTACTTGCTTTATTGAATAGAATAATTGGGCAGCTGTGCAAACGCAACTACAAAAGGTTTCTGTGATAACCAATTAGTATTTACAAATGTTTAATTAAGGATGAGAACACTGTAGTAAAGGCTGCAGAAAATGAGCCACTGTGGTCATGTGTGAATAATAAATTATAAATAGCAATTACTTTATTGATGTCTTAACTATATTTAAAAAACAATATAATTATATTCTGATTAAACAAAAAAAAATTCTGTCTGAATCTCTGCTGCCTGAATCCCTCCACATCTCTGTCAAGCAACTCTTTATACAGATCCTCTGAGCCAATTATACGGGTGAGATCACCATTGAAAGAGCTCATAGGGCACTTAAACCAAGACCAAAACCACAAGAAGCTCCTAGAGATCTTATCTGCCGTTTGTTTAGCTCTAGAACCAGAGATGATATTTTGAAAGCAGCCAGGGGACAGGAACCGGTTACCTGGGAAGGTACTAATATACTAATTTTTCAAGACTTAGCGAATATTACGTTGTCCAAGAGACGTATTTTCAGACCATTTACAGATGTTCTTAGGAGGAGAAACATTACATATCGATGAATGTTTCCGTTTGGGATCAACTTCATGTCGGAGGGGAGAAGATGGATTATTCGAAAACATACGGATCTACTGGAAGTCCTGGAAGCACTTGCCATAACGGACTTGATCATACCAGATTGATCCGCTGTACAGGATCTTACTTGCCTTCCATCTATGGCTCCTCTAGCTTCCTGGGAATTTGCAGGCCAGGGAAAATCGGCCAAAGCTCGTAGACGTATGGGCAAAATCACTGCAAGGAAACTCAGCGTAGATCCAGACTGATTTGCAATGCAACATGTGAGGCACCGTTTTAAGCTTTGTTTCTACTTCTCTTGTCTTTTGAATATCTATGACAGGGACTATTTTTCCTTACCGAAATGGTCAGATAACATACATTCTCGCAGTGTTATATGTCCTCTTCCATTTTCTATTTTGCTTTGACTCATATTATTATGGATACTTTAATGTCTGCATAACCTGTTTTTTCCATAATTTTTAGAAGACGTGCCCATTCTCCAAGCGATGGTACTACCCTTGGCACTGCCTGCCGTTGAGCAGGACAGCATATTTAGTGGTTTATTGCATCATAATTCTCACCAGGCCACATTTACTCAGGTATCGGGGCCTTAGTTAATTTGAAGAGAGGATCAGTTAGTACTGTTAGGGTATACGTTTTCCTCTTTTGACCTCACAGTTGTTATTGCAATTGCTCTATCTATAGTTTGAAATTACTGTTACACCAGTGTACACCTCTATGATGTACATCATCACACCTTTACAAAGGTTTTTATGGCTCAAAGCCACAGTTAAGTTATTTTGTTACTTTCTGTATAGGAAACAATTTGTCCCCTTTATGGTATACATAACTTATAAGGCTGAATTTACACTCAGATACCAATTCCTCAATACCACTTATAGTATTCCACACACAGCATTCTTTAAATTTCTGCAAATCCGCCATTTGTTACATGGTTTTTCTCCTCCGACTCACCTATCAGTATCTAGTCTTTTCAATGTTTCGCTACAGACTCCCCAACCTTGTAAAAAGGGCATCTCAAGATGCTACCAGTTGATAAAATAGGAAACGATTGACCCACTTTCTCACCTAAAAGAAGTTTGGGAACATGATCTAAATTTTCAAATCTCTACAGACCAATGGGTATCGTCTTTCAACTCTGTTAACAAAACTTCAAAATGTCTTTCACACTTAGAGAACTCTAGAAAAAATTTCTATCCTTAGGTTCTCTACCAGTTGTTGGAAATGTAAGATCTCAGAGGGAACTTACCTCCATCTATGGTGGGAATGCCCTGTAGTCAAAGTGCTATGGACTAAGGTGTTTGACCTATTATCAAGATTATGTAAGGTCCACTTCTCACCAAACCCAGGCCTGGCGTTACTAGGTTTAGGCCTAGAACAATTCCCTGCTCATCATATCACAACCATATCACATTATTTAATCACAACCAGGTGGAAAATTGCCCTACATTGGAAAGGAGACTGTCAGCCAACATTGAAAATGATAATCATGGCATTAATGACAACTTTTGGCATGAAATTACTTATGCTGGCGTTAACTGTAATCGCCCTATACTACTATCGAAATGGAAACTGTGGCTATTCCACCATCGTATTTCTAGATAACCTGGGAATCCATATGGATATATCCCCTTCTCCTCATGTCAGACTTATTCATATGAGTTTACATTTGGTTGCATCTGTATCTTGCCACTCATTGACCATCATTGTATCTGTGTCCACATCGATTTCTTTTTTGTTATGTAATGTATTATTTGATTGTTTTCAAATGTACTTACCATTCTTTATATTTGATATATCTTTTCAATAAAAATCGTAATGGAAAAAAAAAAACATTCTATACTTCATTATATAATCTAGAGGAAGCTCTAAGGCTGGCGAGGCCACTCAGTTGTTCATGGACTCTATTAACCTGCCCTCCCTTTCAGATGAAGAAAAGCAAGTTATAGTGCAACCCTTCACACTATTAGAACTTTCCATGATACTCAACAAAATCCCGGCTGGCAAAGCCCCAGGGCCGGATGGGTTACCCATCAGTTATTATAAAAAATACAAGGATATTCTTCTCCCTTATTTTCTTAATGTGTGTAATGACCTTTTGAATGGAGCTTGTTTGCCCCCACAGACTCTAGAAGCCTTTATCACATTATTGTCCAAAGAAGGAAAGGATCCCAAGTTTTGTGCCAACTATCGCCCTATCTCGCTGTTAAATACAGATATAAATGGTGGGCAAAACTTATCGCGTCTAGGATTCAGCCCATGCTATCTCAATTAATTTCCCCGGAACAAGTGGGTTTTGTTCCAATGAGAAAGGGTAGACACAACACCACCAGACTTCTCAACTTAATCCACTTGGCCTCTATAAAGAAAATTCCTCTAGTCTTGATAGGGACAGACTCTGAAAAAGCGTGTGATAGGGTTAAGTGGTCTTTCATGCAGGTTGCTCTCCAAAAATTTGGTTTTCCTGATAAGTTTATTGAAGCCATTTTTTCCCTGTACACTTCACCCTCTGTTAAACTCAGACTGAACGGCACACTCTCCCGTGCGTTCAATATAGCAAACGGCACACGACAGGGTTGCCCTTTGTCCCCTACCTTGTTTGTCTTGTCAATGGAAATTCTCATTCAGAAGTTACATAGTTAGTTAGCACGGCTGAAAAAAGACACATGTCCATCAAGTTCAACCAAGGGACGGGAAAAGGGAAGGAAAAATTTCTACACATAGGAGCTAATATTTTTTTGTTCTAGGAAATTATCTAACCCTTTTTTAAAGCCATCTACTGTCCCTGCTGTGACCAGCTCCTGCGGTTGATACAAACAGATGATACAACAGTTGATACAAACAGATGATATTCAAGGGTTAACGTTAGGGTCTCACCATCATAAAACTGCAGCCTTTGCAGATGACCTTTTATTAAATAGTTACTAACCCTCAACAGGCCTTTCCTCATATATTACGAATATTCAAATCATTTGGGTGGATCTCCAATTTTAAAATTAATTTTACGAAATCTGAGGTCTTAAATGTCTCTGTTGGTCGGAATGGCATTGAAGACCTGAAGAAATTGGCCCCTTTTCAATGGCCTAGTCACCAGATTAAATATCTAGGTATCCAACTCACTAAGGACCTTTCCAAACTATTCTCTGCAAATTATCTCCCTTTAATATGTAGGATACAACTTCAATTGAATTCTCCCAACGTTCCCTTTATGGCATGGTTAGGGAGGGAAAATTACTTAAAAGCATATATACTCCCCCAATTGCTTTATGTTCTTCAAACTGTACCGATTTTCTACCACAGACATTCTTCATTACAGTTCGGAGAATTTTCTGGAACACTTGGGCACCCAGACTTTCTTATAGACTATTAACTCTTAAGCCCTCCTTAGGTGGTATAGGACTTCCTAACCCTCTGCTTTATTATAGGGCGGTCCATTTGAGCAGGTGGATGGACTTACTTAGACACACTGATAATTCCCCTAACCTAGATGCCGAAAGAGCCCTACTCTCTATTATGGTGTTCTAGTACTAGGCTTAACCACTCTCTCAAACCCAGCCAACTATTAGAGGAACTATTTCAGTTTTTCATAATTATTTAAACTCATTTACTCCATCTAGGTCGATTCCCTCACTAGCTCCATTACAGTTGTTACCTTATTTGACAGATTTTAAGGGCCCTACCCCAGTGTTTTGGAAAAAGTTGACTGAGCAAAACATTTTTGAGGCGTTCAAAGACACGGATTCACTAGATTTAAATATATTACTATCGTCTCGGGGTCTGTCTGGTCCCTACTTTCTGCACACTATTCACTTTCAAAAGGTTTGCTCTGTGTTTCGGAAAAAGTTTGTGAGCATCCAAGAGCTATCTTGGCTTGAAACCTATATCTTACTCCCTAACCCAGTAAAAGGGTCACTATCAAAACTATATTCCGTGCTACTCGAAAACAGAGATCAAACTACGTCAAACTTTATTTGCGCTTGGGAAGAGGAACTTGATAGGACTTTTAATAAAGATGAAATCTCCCGACTTCTAAGTAACTCTCATGGTTTCTCAAGATGTGTAAGTGTGCAATAGAACTCTTATAAGACGGTGACCAGGTGGATACAAAATGTATCCGACGGTGTCAGACACATGCTGGAGATGCAACACATTTAAAAGTTCTATCTCTCATCTATGGTGGTTCTGTCCCCGTATACAACCCTTTTGGGCAGAGAATGAATCCTTTTGTAATTTGATTACCAATCAACAGATTGGTCTGACACCTTCTCTGATTCTATTATGGCTGCCTTCAGGCGGTTTCACACCAAAAAAAATGACTTGCTCACCATCCTTCTAACTGCGGCAAAAATGCTTATTCCCTCACACTGGAGATCTGAGCAGATCCCCTCCATCACTGAATGGGTTGCCAAGCTTGATATGATGTGCAGAATGGAGGGATTATCTAGTTGGAATTAGGTAAACACGAAGAGACATGGAGACCATGGAAACTTACTCGTTCAGAACTTGTAAAATAAGCGCCCTGGTACATATAGATTATGAATGCTCCTGTTTTTCCACCAAAACGTAGCTTTGGTTTGGGCTGCTAGGATTCGTTTCCCATATTTCTTGCTACAATTTATCACTTCACATAATTTCATTGTCACTTTCTTACCAAGATATGCATTATTCATCTAAACCTTTGCGTATACCTCACAAAGATAGGGACATTTGTATATAGTCTTTCTTTTTTTGTTAACTATTTCCATTTACATGCATGCAAACATTTTATTAAGATGTTGAATATTAGAATTTTCTTTTTGTCAAACTATAATGCAGAGATACTGTACTGATTTTGAAATGTTCATTCTCATGTCTTGTCTTTTGTCTCTTCATTGTCTATTACCAAATCTCAGTATTTTGTATTTTGTGACTTAAACAAATAAAAAGAGATTTAAAAAAATAATAATTCTGATTTACCAATTTTTTTAAAAATGAATAGAAATGTCCTTGTTATAGCAAATGTTTGCATGCTAGTTTACATATATATGGTAAGTTTAACAAAAATGTGATGCTTATATAACATTTTTGTAATATTACAACATATAAAAAAAAACATTAATCTTATCCACGAGTATACGTATATAAATCATATATTGCTAAAAAATATACACTACTGTTCAAATGTTTGGGGTCACCCAGACAATTTTGTGTTTTCCATGAAAACTCACACTTATATTTATCAAATGAGTTGCAAAATGACTAGAAAATATAGTCAAGACATTGACAAGGTTAGAAATAATGATTTTTATTTGAAATAATAATTTCCTCTTCAAACTTTGCTTTCGTCAAAGAATGCTCCATTTGCAGCAATTACAGCATTGCAGACCTTTGCTATTCTAGCTGTTAATTTGCTGAGGTAATCGGGAGAAATTTCACCCCATGCTTCCAGAAGGCCCTCCCACAAGTTGGATTGGCTTGATGGGCACTTCTTGCGTACCATACGGTCAAGCTGCTCCCACAACAGCTCTATGGGGTTGAGATTTGGTGACTGCGCTGGCCACTCCATTACAGATAGAATACCAGCTGCCTGCTTCTTCCCTAAATAGTTCTTGCATAATTTGGAGGTGTGCTTTGGGTCATTGTCCTGTTGTAGGATGAAATTGGCTCCAATCAAGCGAAGTCCACAGGGTATGGCATGGCGTGGCAAAATGGAGTGATAGCCTTCCTTATTCAAAATCCCTTTTACCTTGTACAAATCTCCCACTTTACCAGCACCAAAGCAACCCCAGACCATCACATTACCTCCACCATGCTTGACAGATGGCGTCAGGCACTTTTCCAGCATCTTTTCAGTTGTTCTGCGTCTCACAAATGTTCTTCTGTGTGATCCAAACACCTCAAACGATTCGTCCGTCCATAACACTTTTTTCCAATCTTCCTCTGTCCAATGTCTGTGTGCTTTTTCCCATATTAATATTTTCCTTTTATTAGCCAGTCTCAGATATGGCTTTTTCTTTTACCACTCTGCCCTGAAGGCCAGCATCCCGGAGTCGCCTCTTCACTGTAGACGTTGACACTGGCGTTTTGCGGGTACTATTTAAAGAAGCTGCCAGTTGAGGACCTGTGAGGCGTCTATTTCTCAAACTAGAGACTCTAATGTACTTGTCTTGTTGCTCGGTTGTGCAGCGGGGCCTCCCACTTCTCTTTCTACTCTGGTTAGAGCCTGTGTATGCTGTCCTCTGAAGGGAGTAGTACACACCGTTGTAGGAAATCTTCAGTTTCTTGGCAACTTCTCGCATGGAATAGCCTTAATTTCTAAGAACAAGAATAAACTGTCGAGTTTCACATAAAAGCTCTCTTTTTCTAGCCATTTTGAGAGTTTAATCGAACCCACAAATGTAATGCTCCAGATTCTCAACTAGCTCAAGTTTTATAGCTCCTTTAAACAGCAAAACTGTTTACAGCGATGCTAACATAATTGCACAAGGGTTTTCAAGTGTTTTCTAATCATCCATTAGCCTTCTAACACAGTTAGCAAACACAATGTACCATTAGAACACTGGAGTGATGGTTGCTGGAAATGGGCCTCTATACACCTATGTAGATATTGCATTAAAAACCAGACGTTTGCAGCTGGAATAGTCATTTAGCACATTAACAATCTATAGAGTGTATTTCTGATTAATTTAATGTTATCTTCATTGAAAAAAACTGTGCTTTTCTTTCAAAAATAAGGAAATTTCTAAGTGACCCTAAACTTTTGAACGGTAGTGTATGTGGATAAAGAAAGACTTAGGGTCATGCTATAAAAGTCCTGCAGGATACCAGTAGTATGCCTCCTCCATGTGGGTGAAGTGACCAGCCTGAGGTATAGCAGGACAGCACTATATCATAAACTAGGAGAGTTAAGGCCCTTTTACACAAGCCAATTATCGGGCAAACGCTCATTCATGGAATGCTCATTGCCGATAATTGCCCTTTGTAAAGAGGGCAGCGATCAGCAGATGAACGAGCAAACACTCGTTCATCTGCTGATCGTATCGTTTTAAAAATGAAAAATATTATCGTTGTTGATAATGATAATAATGTATGCGGACAAGCGATCAGAATAACGAGTGCTCGTCCCCATACTAGCTCCTTGTGAAAGAAGCAAACGAGCGCCGATCAACAGGCTTTCTCATTGAACGGCGCTCGTAAACACGGCCCAGGACAGGCCGTGCAAGAGGTCTTATACACGGCTTCGCACAGGTCTATATGTTTGCTGTTTGTGTGTGTGGTTAAAAACTCTGTTTCCTACTGATATGGAAGCCAGTGGTGCCATATTTGCTTTTGTATTGCAATTTTTTGTGAATATGTCGAACGGTAGGTCCCAGAGAGCTGAAAACCAGTGTAAACCCTTTGAAAGCGCCTGATTTACTTATGTGGCAAATTTGGTGCAGATTGGTCCAGTCATTAGATAGATAGATAGATAGATAGATAGATAGATAGATAGATAGATAGATAGATAGATAGATAGATAGATAGATAGATAGATAGACAGACAGACAGACAGACAGACAGACAGACAGACAGACAGACAGATAGATAGATAGATAGATAGATAGATAGATAGATAGATAGATAGATAGATAGATAGATAGATAGATAGATAGATAGATAATGAGATAGATAGATAGATAATGAGATAGATAGATAATGCGATAGATAGATAATGCGATAGATAGATATGAGATAGATAGATAGATAGATAGATAGATAGATAGATAGATAGATAGATAGATAGATAGATAGATAGATAGATAGATAGATAGGCAGATGAAAGGCTCTTAGCCAAAGTTGGTCAAGGTGCAAACTCAGAGGGGAAGGCGCTAGTCATGCACATGGGTAAAGGCCTTCGGTAATGCAACAAAAGTTATAAATTGAATGGGTATATTTCAGTTCCCAGAATGATTATCAAAGTTAGAGTTATTTCGTTTCGAAAAAGACAACTGAGGGCGTGACCTAATTTTGATATATAAATATGTCGAAGTTCAATACAGAGATCCCTCTGATGATCTATTGATACCCGGGGCTGTAATTATAAGAAGCAGGGCATCAACAACATCTAAAGGAAAGGTTTCTACACAAACAAAGAAGGGGCTTCTTTACTGTAAGAGAAGTGAGACTAAGGAACTCTCTGGCAGAAGAACTTGTCATTGTGAATTCATTAAAAGAGTTCAAAAGGGTCTGGATGCTTTTCTTGAGTGTAATAAAATTACCATTTATGGTTGCTAGATTACTGGAAATGATGTGTTGATCCAGGGGTTTATTGAGATTTAGAGATGGCAGGAATTTTATAGCCTAAGATAAAAAAAAATTGACTTTTGCATCATGAGAGTTTCTGCCTTATTTTGGATCAACATGGCAGGATAATAAGGAATAAGGAAGACCCCCTAGGAGTTCCATTTAAGTAAATGGATAAACATTTTTTCATCTTGTGACTAAACACAGCAGCTTTGTGCCTACTCAGGATGCTCTTGGACTCCACAACCCTAGTAACCAGCATCTGAGTCAAGAAGGTAAGACTAAGGCGGGATTCACACGACCGGGTCCCGCCCGATCCCGAGTGCCGGCCGGTAAAATCGGCCATTTTGCCCGGCCGGTTTGCATAAAGTTTTGCATCCGTGCCGTGCCGGGCAGATCTGGACAGTGACATCAGCGGTAACTCCTGAAGGGGAATCCCCATGTGTTCGGGGATTCCGCTTCAGGAGTTTCCCCTGATGTCACTGCCCAGATATGGACAGAGACATCAAGCGCTCTGACCAGGAGCGGAATCCCCGAAAACACGGGGATTCCGCTCCTTCAAGGAGCTAAAGTGCGGCTAGCACATAGCAGAGCGGGGAGATACCTCCCTGCTCTGCTATAGTGGCGTCGCTACAGTAGTAGCAGCCGCAGCTGCTAGCGGCGCCATCGAAGGTGTCGCTGGGCCAGGGCGCTTTTAAAACAAGCAGGGGAAGGGAGCCAGCGCAGCGCTCCCTTCCACCTGCTGTACACCCCTGCCCTGCCACACAGTGTACAGCGATGCCATTCGTCCGAATGGCATCAACTCCTCCTCCTCACATGCACTCTGCGCTGTGAGGAGGAGGAGATAGAGCGCAAGCGCTGGGAAACCCGGCCATCACTCGGGACACATCCCGGTGATGGCCGTGTATTACCCGGCCCCATAGACTTCTATGGGAGCCGGGCGGCCGGGTACCCGGCCGAAGATAGAGCATGTCCTATTTTTTGACGGCCGGTTTTCCCGGCCGTCAAAAAATCGGTCGTGTGGATAGCCCCATTAGGGGTCTATTATTCCTAATGCAGCCGGGTGCCGGCCTATTTATGAACGGCCGGCACCCGGCCGGGAAACCCTGTCGTGGGAATGAGGCCTAAGCATTAGCACCACAATCACATTTTGAGATAATGTATACATTTCATCATCCTTACTGCAGTCCATATAGATAATTAGTAAAAACCCCTACCTTTAGTGTAAACCCCTCTGGAAACATGCAGATGCAAACATTGACATGTGTGGAATCCATACACCTTGCACTTATTTATTAATTTATTTATTTTTTTAATACGGAGGATGCTGGGGTCAGAGTTACAAACTTGAATTTGCCTGCAATTTTTGACATAAAGTTGCATGAAGGTCGTTGTGAGTGTAAATTATTGGGTAATATTTTTAAAAATTGCTGTGTGCTTTGTTAAGAAAAATAGATTTTGGTAGTGCAGTAGCTGTTTTTATGAAAGTTGCTGGTGAAGGCCAGCTGTGGCATACTTGCTGTTTTAGTGTTTTTGTGAGCACAAGCTCATTTTTTTTTGCATTGAAAATGTAATGATGGGGGTAAGGAAACAGACAAGTGAGCCATAATCTACCCGCCACTCAGTCCCTGCCTACTTGCAACGACCTGCCCTAGGCGACGGGGTACAACTGGGCGACGGTCCCTACGCTCAATAAGTGCACGACAGACAAACAGACAAGGGTATACAGAAGCAAGGGAAAAGGGGCAGTTGCCCACAGCAACACCGTGAGCAACAAGAGTGGTGAACGAGCCGAGTCAAACCAGGAGTGTACGAGGTACCAAACGCAGAGCAGGAGAGTAGTCAGTAAGCCAGGGTCAATATGAAGCAGGGTCAAATAGTACAAGAAGCTGCAGCAGGGCCAGGAAACCAAAGGAGAAGAATCACAAGCAAGGAGGAACAGGAAAGGCAGGTATAAATAGACAGAGGGCGGGAGCTAGCTCCGTCTGGCCAGGCTGCGATAGGCTCTCCCACTCCTAAGCCTGCCACCCTGAGTGGTGGAAGATGGAGTCAGTCTCACAGACATAGAAGCAGGTGCAGACTGATTACCTATGGGCGTAGACACAGAATCTGTGCCTGGCAGATCCTTAACAGAAAATAAAAAGTTTAAAAAGTGTAAACTATTGTGTTAATATTTAAACCAATTTTAGCCTTAAAGAGGTTTTTCCATCAGAGACATTTATGACATATCCACAGGCTATGTCATAAATGTCAGATAGATGCGGGTCCCACCTCTGGGACCCACACTTATCTCCTAAACCCCGTTCTACTGCTCTGTGTTGTGGCTGAAGCGTGTGATTTCCGACCATGAAGTACGGAAACTTCCGTAACTCCTATAGTAGTGAATGGCAGTTACGGAAGTTTCTGTAAGTACCATTTAGTTCTATGGGACTTATGGAATATGTTTCCGTAATTCATGGTTGTAAATCACACGATTCAGCAACAACACAGAGCAGTAGAACGGGGTTTAGGGAGCCCCATTTTAGAGATAGGTGCGGTTCCCGCATCTATATGACATTTATGACATATTCTGTGGATATGTCATAAATGTCTCTAATGGGAAAACCCCTTTAAGGACAATATATTTTTTTTTATTTTGCTTCTTTACAATCTGATGGTCATAACTTTTTAATTTATTGTTCGATGTAGCTGTATGCTGCTTTGTTGTTATTTTTTGGGAGGAGTTGTACTTTAACAATGTGCTATTTTTTGGTACATATGCATTAGAATTAAATTTAAATACATTTTTATTTTGGTAAAAATGCAGAACAGATCAATTTTGCTGCAGTTTTAATTTTTTTGTTTTACGCCAAACAACGATCATCATAAATGATGTTATAAATATATTGTACAGGTTATTTCGGTCGTGAGGATATTAAATAGGCTATGAGTAAAAACACTTCTGTTCGAAACGCGTAAGCTGTGACATGCCTTACCTGTGTCCTCTATGGATTTTTTAAAAATGACCAAATAAAGCTCTTTTTATACTATATATTCTACTGATGTGCTGAGGAATTTTCTTTTTTTCGAATATTAAGTTTCTTGCCTGCCTGCAAGCCCCCTTCCAATTGCACTCCATTGCGGAACTATAGAGCCCAGAATGAAGATTGGGTGAGCACACTTGCCGTTTTTTAGCTGGTTTTCTTTCCTTTTTATATTAAATATGTCTCTATTATTTTATGCAATGCGACTAAAGTAATAAAGTAAATTTGTTGTGAAAACAATTATGGTTTTTCACTAGTTTTAACATTCATTTTTTTATTTATTTTATCAAATGTAAATTTTAATGTTCAGTTTTTGAGTTGTTTAATCCCTTTTATATTGATGTTGTTACTTCTCCACATTTAAAAAAAACACAAAACTGTAAATTTCTAGGTTTTTAGTGTATTTTGGAAGCCATGTGAGTTTAGACGTAGTGGTAACAAACAGCCTGTTTAAAATTACACTGTACTGTTGGGTTTTTAATGCAAATAAATGCAATGAGTGACGTCATGTCCATTTTATCCGTATCATCAGGCAGTGGCATACTATCAGCACCAGGATTTACATTTTATTTAAAAAGACTATTATTATTTTTTTTTTTTAATTGTCACTTGGACACAGAACACAGAATGAAGTATTATGGAGCTATACAACTACTTGACACAGAGCAATATGACAATTTTTGATAACACTAGCCACTATTAGATATATGCAAAACATTTGTGACGTCTCTATCATCAGGCAGTGGCATGCTATCAGCCCCAGGATTTCAATTTTATTTTCAAAATTATTTTTGGAAAAATAATTATCAATTGTACACAGAATGAAGTTTACTGGTGCTGTACAGATTCTCGACACAGAACAATGCGACAATTTTTCGTGGCACTATCAGATATATACAAAACAATGAGACTGACGTGACTTCTGTGATGTCTGTATCGGCAGGCAGCAGCACGCTATCAGCACCAGGATTAATAACATTGATGAAGATTGGTGATTTACAAATTAATGTAAAAAAAAATTCTGAACTGTATTTGTTGAGCTGCAGTTAGATTATCTGATCCCAGGCAGAAACAGCCACATAACCCGAAATAAAGAAAATTAATTATTATTAGCACTTTCTATAATTTAATGGATTAATTTTTCCAGTTTATTTGGGAAATTGTAATTTAATGCTTATCATGGACATCACTATTAAAGATACTGTCCCAATATTTATTGAAACAGGATATTTTTGGAAGCATATGCTTAAAATTTCTTGTAAATAATGTTCTGAGACTGGGTAATAATGTCAAGATAGGTTTTTTAGTACCTTTAAAGATCAGATATCCCTTTCAGTTCATATTCCACAACCGATCTCTAAGGCTGAATTTACGCGTCGCAGATTTGTTACAGATTTTCATTGCAGAATTTACTTTTTGCAATGCAAAACGGTGAAATCTGCAACAAAATCTGTGACAAATTCGCAACATGTGAACTCAGCCTTATGGTTTACTAAAGCACAGCACAGTTCCAACAGTGCAGAAGATCTCTAATTATAGTCCTTTATAGTAGATAGAATAATTCATAAAATTTCTAATAAATACCATTTTGTAAACACCCCAATATTCACTGAATCACGTCCTTATTGTTTTAAATGAAACATTACATTGTGAGACATAAGGAGGCATGAGAAGGATTTGATATATCTACCATAGGATAAAGCGTCTACCCACCTAAAAACACTGCATCTATGAACAGATAAACATCATATATATATATATATATATATATATATATATATATATATATATATATATATAAAATACAAAAAGCCTTGACAAAGATCCCATAGAGACGGATCGAAACATTGTCTGCCTGGGGTGAATAAACACACCACTTTTTTTCCCCAATTACCTTGGAGTGCTGCCTCTTCATCTTTTTGGGATTTCATTAACAAGGGTTCCTAGCCTCAACCTAGGAGGCCTGCACCCACTGCTGTTGCTGTGCTGCTTTATTTTTTTCCTCATTATATATATATATATATATATATATATATATATATTTATATATATATATATATATATATATATATATATATATATGCCAAAACTCTAACTTTTTAAAACAACAACAATATCAATAGCATGCTTGGGTACATAGATATTTCTGATGCTGTCCTGTTACTTCTAATTGCCTCATTCCTCTAGCTACAGTCATTTCTATCCATCACTGCAAAACTCTTATCACGCCTTAGAGATGTAACGGTCTGATCCAAAGCCAAATATTCATCATATGATAAATTTATTTCTAGTTCCCTTGCCAAATAAATATAACATTTTGTTTTAGAACTATTATGGACAAATGGAAGATTCTTCAGTATGAGGTAATGCAGCATTCTTTTAAATGCCATTTGCTCTGATTTAGTTTTTTTGTTATGGAGTAAAAATATTTTCTTAGCGAAGATAGTATTTTTTCTGTATTTTTGTGTGTTATTGAACACACTTTTCACCTTCCATCATCTATAACTGTGATCACCAACCTTTTTAACATTGGTAACCCCTAAAAATTGTTGTCACTCCTGGGGAACCCCTGACATCCCTACCTCAAAGAAGATTGATGTAGGGGGAAAGTAAAGTATTCTACAGCGTGGGCCATTTATATGGATACACCTAAATAAAATGGGAATGGTTGGTGATATTAACTTCCTGTTTGTGGCACATTAGTATATGGGAGGGGGGAAACTTTTCAAGCTGGGTGTTGACCATGGCGGCCATTTTGAAGTCGGCCATTTTGTATCCAACTTTCGTTTTTTCAATGGGAAGAGGGTGATGTGACACATCAAACTTATCGAGAATTTCACAAGAAAAACAATGGTGTGCTTGGTTTTAACGGTACTTTATTCTTTCATGAGTTATTTACAAGCTTCTGACCACTTATAAAATGTGTTCAAAGTGCTGCCCATTGTGTTGGATTGTCAATGCAACCCTCTTCTCCCACTCTTCACACACTGATAGCAACACCGCAGAAGAATGGCCCCCTAGGTCTCTACCGATCTGACCCCCTTAGACTCTTATCTTTGGGGTCATCTGAAGGCAATTGTCTATGCTGTGAAGATACGAGATGTGCAGCAACTGAAACTACGGATACTGGAAGCCTGTGATAGCATTTCTTCTGCGGTGTTGCTATCAGTGTGTGAAGAGTGGGAGAAGAGGGTTGCATTGACAATCCAACACTTTGAACACATTTTATAAGTGGTCAGAAACTTGTAAATAACTCAGGAAGTTAATATCACCAACCATTCCCATTTTATTTAGGTGTATCCATATAAATGGCCCACCCTGTATAATTCTTTCCCAGTGCTATATACTGGCCTAGATTTGTTGATTCATTTGCCAATTATCTTTGAGAAGACTGAAATGAGTCCTTCCCTACTGTGTGACAAGTCTGCCTTCTGCTGTTTTTGTGGATCCCCTGACCAGTTTCTAAGGAACCCAAAGGGTCCAGGCAACCCTGGTAAGGAAAAACTGGTCTAAAAACAGCGGTTGAACTTTTTTTTCTCATACTTTTTCTGATGACCAAATGCTGAATGAAATGTAATAATTCCCATTTAGACACATCAGTAAATTGCTTTGCACGTTTGAAGGCCTACTACATGTTTAAAAACTGAAGCCTTGGCATTTCTTTCACATTGACATTTCTGCATGCTACCACACATGCAGTTTTAAATAGGAATCACTTTAAGCCACATTTTGCTACAAATATCCTAAATAAAACACACCAATATTGCACAAAAACTGCTAATATTGTACATTTAAAGTAAAAGGCATTCTTTCAAGGCTGAAATCACTCTTAGGGTATGTTCACACGGCCTATTTACGGACGTAATTCGGGCGTTTTTGCCCCGAATTACGTCTGAAAATAGCGCCTCAATAGCGCTGACAAACATCTGCCCATTGAAAGCAATGGGCAGACGTTTGTCTGTTCACACGAGGCGTATATTTACTCGCCGCTGTCAAATGACGGCGCGCAAATAGACGCCCGCGTAGAAGAAGTGACCTGTCACTTCTTTGGCCGTAATTGGAGCCGCTATTCATTGACTCCAATGAATAGCAGCGCTAATTACGGCCGTAATTGACGCGGCGTTCAAGCGCCTGCACATGCCGGTACGGCTGAAATTACGGGGATGTTTTCAGGCTGAAACATCCCCGTAATTTCAGCCGTTACGGACCCCCGCCGTGTGAACATACCCTTACATTTTTTGTGGCAGTTCTTTGAGCTAAACACAGGAGTGAATCCAAAAAAAAGGAAATGTATGAAGGAAAAACTGATATGTCTCCTCTCTTTTTTATCCACTGTGTTTTGCATGTGTTATTCCAGCCTAATGGAGTAATAATGGTGCCGTTCTGGACCCCAAGTCTAGCAACATGTATAAACCTGGTCTTATTCTTGTTGTGGGGTTAAACAAAATAAAGGAAACACTATGTGAAAAACGTTATAGTAATTGCATCACGATAACAAAGTCAGCTACAAGTGAGTTAACGAATCACTCCCACAAAAAAAAATGATTCTCTGGCCCGTTGGAAAGGCACATTATGTAAATTGTGGTGTGGGTAATTTTCTTACCGGTGACTGTATTTGTGCATTATCAACTGCCTTCTGGTCCTCAGCTGTGTCACGTGACCAGCAATAGGACTCTCTAATTGCCACAGCGTCTCATTTATGGACAGGAAGTCAGTCCACTGCCGCAGCCCAAAGTTAATTTGGGGAAAGGAACGAGCCGCATTATATTGCAGGGCCAGCTTCCTTTACCGAACTAATTCTGAGCTTTTCTTCACAGGACTGACACTGGGCAGCATCATGGCGTTATGAGCGACATGACGTTATATTCATCATGATGTCATGGCCGGGCCCCTGTTTCTGTTTTTGCCGGGATTGTGAAGCAGGTGACCGGGAAGAAGATACACCCGAAGAGAAGAAGAGGCACCTGGAGACTCAAGTGGAGGAAAAAGAACCCGGGAATGGTAAGTACATAGGGGTCTGAATTTTTTCGGGAGGTCTGGTCTGGGGTGTAAAATAATTTAGGGGTCTAATTTGGGGTGTAAATTAAATTAGGGTTCTGAGGTCTGAATTAATGTAAGGGTCTGATTGGGGGTGTAAATTAATTTAGGGGTCTGGTCGGTAGACTGAACTAATATGGGGATCTGATTGGGGGAAATAATCTGAATTAGGTTAGGAATTTGGCTGGGTGTCTGAATTAATTTAAAGAGGCTCTGTCACCAGATTTTTGAAACCCCTATCTCCTATTGCAGCAGATCGTCGCTGCAATGTAGATAAGAGTAAAGTTTTTTGTTTTTTTTAAACAAGCATTTTTGGCCAAGTTATGACCATTTTTATATTTATGCAAATGAGGCTTTCTAAAGTACAACTGGGCGTGTTTAAAGTTATGTACAAGTGGGCGTGTATTGTGTATGTACATCTGGGCGTTTTTACTTCTTTTACTAGCTGGGCGTTGTGAATAGAAGTGTATGATGCTGACGAATCGGCATCATCCACTTCTCTTCACAACGCCCAGCTTCTGGCAGTGCACAGACACACAGCGTGTTCTCGAGAGATCCCGCTGTGACGTCACTTCCCCAGGTCCTGCATCGTGTCGGACGAGTGAGGACACATCGGCACCAGAGGCTACATTTGATTCTGCAGCAGCATCGGCGTTTGCAGGTAAGTTGATGTAGCTACTTACCTGCAAACGCTGATGCTGCTGCTGAATCAACTGTCGCCTGGTGCCGATGTGTCCTTGCTCGTCCGACACGATGCAGGACCTGGGGCAGGAAGTGAGTGACGTCACAGCGTGATCTCTCGAGAACACGCTGTGTGTCTGTGCACTGCCAGAAGCTGGGCGTTGTGAAGAGAAGTGGATGATGCCGATTCGTCAGCATCATACACTTCTAGTCACAACGCCCAGCTAGTAAAATAAGTAGAAACGCCCAGATGTGCATACACAATACACGCCCACTTGTACATAACTTTAAACACGCCCAGTTGTACTTTAGAAAGCCTCATTTGCATAAATATAAAAATGGTCATAACTTGGCCAAAAATGCTCGTTTTTTTAAAAAAAAAAACGTTACTCTTATCTACATTGCAGCGCCGATCTGCTGCAATAGGAGATAGGGGTTGCAGAATCTGGTGACAGAGCCTCTTTAAGGATCTTGTCAGGGTATGAATTCATTTTGTGTCTACGCAGGTGACATGTCCTGCACACATGCCAGCCTTAGGATAGTTGACGCCCCGTGTGAAATCATGTTTCAGCGTCCTACCCGCATCATAAAAAATATTGCCCATAAAAAAGTATAATGCGCCCCCACAGTATAATGCCCTTCATAGTGCCCACACACAGTATAATGCCCCTTTAGTGCCCCCATACTGTATAATAATAATATTTAATAATATATTATAACCCCTTCATGGACAAAGTATTTTGTCCTCTAATTGTGCCCACACAGTATTATGCCCCCTAAGTGCCACACACAGTATATTGCCCCCTGTAGTGCCCCCACATAGTATAATGCCCCCTCCCCTGGCTGCCACACACAGCCCCTCCTCTTGTAGGCAGTGTCCCCCTGTAGATTGTGCCATACAGCCTCCCAGTATACAGTACCATAATCTCCCACCTCCTCCTTGTAGACAGTGCCATAATCCCCACCTCCTCCTTGTAGACCGTGCCATACAGCCCCCCACCTCCCCATGTAGACAGTGCCATACTGCCCCCACCTCCATACTGCCCCCTGTAGTGCCCCCCCAAAAAAAACAATTCTACTCACCTAGGCCCCGTTCCCACGACGAACTGAGCTGCTCCACAATGCCGACGACGGGATCCATGCGTAGGCCAGCGTGATACCCTAGCCTAGTATAGAGTTTCAAAACCTTTTTGGACTCGAGGCACCCCTGGAAAAAAAAATCAGCCCGCCACTCACAGTAAAATGACCATCAGCCCACTACTCACAGTAAAATGACCATCTGCCCCCCACTCTCACTAAAATGACCTTCAGCCCACCACTCACAGATGCCCGCTTGTAGGTAGTGCCACACAGCTCCCTTGTATGTAGTGCCACGCAGCCCCCTTTAGGTAGTGCCACACAGCCCCCTTGTAGCTAGTGCCACACAGCCCCTTGTATATAGTGTCACACAGCACCCTTGTCGGTAGTGCCACACTGCCTTCTTGTAGGTAGTGCCACACAGCCTTCTTGTAGGTAGTGCCACACAGCCTTCTTGTAGGTAGTGCCACACAGCCTTCTTGGAGGTAGTGCCACACAGCCCCCTTGTAGGTAGTGCCACACAGCCTTCTTGTAGGTAGTGCCACACAGCCCCCTTGTAGGTAGTGCCACACAGCCCCATTGTAGGTAGTGCCACACAGCCCCCTTGTAGGTAGTGCCACACAGCCCCCTTGTAGGTAGTGCCAGACATCCCCTTGTAGGTAGTGCCATGCAGCCCCCTTGAAGATAGCACTCCCCCCCTTCCTGTACATAGCGCCACTGTAGCTCCCTGAAGGAGCGGAATCCCCCTGTAGCCGGGGATTTCGCTACTGAACGGAGCGCTTGATTTCTCTGTCCATTTATGGACAGTGACGTCAGGGGCTTCTCCTAGAGTGGAATCCCCGGTCACATATATGGACAGAGACATCAAACACTCCATCCTGTGTCCGGGGATTCCGCTCCTTCAGGGAGCTACAGTGGCACTAGTAGATAGCAGAGCAGGGAGATATCTCCCTCCTCTGCTATAGTGTTCAATAGTATTTGCATCCTAAAGACACAGATACTATTGAATGAGGTGTCACCCTCATGTCTGGTTTCGCCGCTAGCAGCAGTTATGGCTGATACAGCAGTAGCGACGCAACTGAGAGAAGAAGCGCCCAGGCGGAAAAGCAGCTGTTGAGTCGCCTGGCCCGGGCGATTCTGAAACACAAGCAGGGCAAGGGAGCCAGCGCAGCACCCCCTTCCACATGCTGGAGTGATGTGCCCTGTGCAATGGCACAGGTCGCACACCCCTAAGGCCGGCCCTGCATGTGTGCGACGTGTGAGGAGGAGGTGAAGAAAAAGACTTTGCAAGAAGGTCAGAGTCTGCAGGAGCCAGAAGCAGCCCGCACTGCAACTTGGTGAGTGACTCTGCTGTGCAAAAGCAGCACCTTCAGTGGAATTCTTTTATTTAGGTTGCCCTCCGCCCACCCGTCTCCCCCTGCCCCCTCTCTCACCCTGCCCCCCCACAGAGCCCTGACCATAGCATTCAAGTAACACTGTCCAGGTTGGTAACAAGTTAATAGTATTTTACTAAGAAATATAAAGTAATTTTACGTACAGCAGCATCTCATCATCATGTCTGTCAGTGTCTGTGAGGAGCAGCTCTTA
The DNA here is from genome assembly GCF_050947455.1 of Rhinoderma darwinii. Lineage (NCBI taxonomy): Eukaryota > Metazoa > Chordata > Amphibia > Anura > Rhinodermatidae > Rhinoderma > Rhinoderma darwinii. The sequence goes on along the minus strand of NC_134687.1, from coordinate 236,976,352 downwards.
CATTCTTCTCCCTGTTTCCTCTGTGTGTGTGTGTGTGTGTGTGTGTGTGTGTGTGTGTGTGTGTGTGTGTGTGTGTACGCATGTGTGTGCACAGCTTTTTACAAAACAGAGCTCTGATAACTTTACTGTAACTGTAATCAGTCTGGCACCTGTGTGATCATCACATGACCAGGACAAATTTTTTCTTGAATGGGGCCGTGCTGCAGTTGACTAGGAGCGCCGCTGTGCAGGGTAGTCCTATGAGGGGCCGCAGAGTTAAAGCAGCATTACAGCCCCTTCATTCTCAGGATTTGTGAGTTCCGCAGTAGTCGAACCTCCACTGATCAGAAATTTATGGCATACTAGTGATATATTCTGTCATTAAAGCCCCTGCTTCTGCATTCAAACAGGAGCAGGTCAGGTGGCCCTCAGTCTGAGACAGCTGGTCACCCTGAAGAGATGACAGATTTATGTCTTCTCTATTTCAGCATACACAGCATTCAATGCTGCTGCTTTTAATAGGCTTTCTAATGCTCTGCATGGCAGATCTGCTGGGCCTTGGCTGATACATGAGAAGAGGATACATCCAAATACTTCCATTGCTGTTGCACTCAATGGCTCTGTTTCTCGCTGCATGGTGTCATTGGTACAAATGTCGCACACAATGGTTATAGGTTTGTAACCATAACGTACACAAAGCTGATGCCCATGAAGTAGTCAAGCTTCTCGCAAATGTTTGGCTAGCGTTGGTGCTGTAGTTCTGTGGTAGATTCACTATTCTTTATCAGCTGATGTCTATGGTACAGTGGTGTGATCATACCTCCCAACTGTCCCGGATTCAGCGGAATAGTCCCGGATTCCAGGCGGTGTCCCGCTGTCTCGGACGGCCGGGGGTATGTCCCGCTGTCAACTGTATCTGCATCCTCGGGACGCAGATACAGTTGAGATCAATTCTGGAGCAGGGAACTGTCAGCTCCCTGCTTCAGAATTAGTTCAGAGCAGAGGAGCAGAGGGAGCTCCTCCGCTCGCCGTGGACTCCCCAGGCACAGAGCTACTTTAAGCACTGTACTTGGGGAAGCCCTTGACATACTACGTGTGCCGCATCGGTTGTCCATCTTTCTGATACTTGAAAGTTGGGAGGTATGGGGTGATGATTTCACTCCTTCCCCTTCTCCTACTAATATTCCTTGATAAAACGCAGCAAGAGACTGTATCCAAAGACTGAGCGTTCCAGAGAGTGCCTCTGTAAAACATGGTCAGCCAGAGAGTGGCATCACTGACCACTTATGCAGTGTCTCTCATGCAATTGAAAAAGGCAATGGCACTATATCTGGGGCATCGGGCAGGAGACCTGGGGCAACATGCATGGTGCTAGCGTTACTGCGTATTGCCTTAGTTATTCCTTTTCTGCCTTTACTTCAAACAATCTTAAATAGTAAATAAAATATTAACTTTTAGGGTTTTAAATTAGTTTTATCATGGGTGTAATACATTTAGTACTGTATTAGGCAGCTATCTACAGAACACATATATTGCCTTCATTTAACTAACAACATAAAATGAATAGCATTTAAACCATTACACTATAAAGCCAAGCATCACATTATTAGAGAAATATTTTAATGATAATGTTTAACCCAGTCTTACAGAGCATCAAAGTAACCTCTTCATGTAGTATCAGATATTTTGTATAAAAAGCATTTTTTTCAGGGAGGTATGCAGGATAAAAGGACTGTGCATACTTTTCTCTATCTATTCCCACACATCACACAGGAAGCTTAAATCTGATAAGCAAAACCACAGCAAGCCATGATTATAATAATGTAAAATCTTGGTTTTCTCACACAGACTGCTCACGTACAAGCAATGTGGACATAAAGACTAATACAATATATTTTAAATATTAGGTGCTTTAAATAATTGGATAAAATATTGTATAAAAACATGCAAAATGTGTATATTTAATATATCTATGAATAAGATATAGAAGAACACCACCAGATAGGGATTTATCACAAAATTCAGGCAGAACCTCCAATAGACTTTTTATTGGGATAAATTAACTACTGAATACCTGTATTAATAAAGCATAAGAGGAAGAAAAAAAGGTAGGAGACAGATACTTGAGGTTTATTAAAGGGGCTGTCCTATGTTATGTATTTTTTCTCTCACCACTTTCAAGTTCTCCCCTTGATGTCACTGAATGGAAACATGTTGGTTTACCTTTAGAGGCTATAAACCCATTCTGACCTAGTCGTGCTCATACAACTGAGGGTTTCTTACAAAGTATCCAGTTTAGGCAATCCACCGTGAGCTAAACACAGCATCAGCTGGTGAGGTATTGCAACAGTTTATCAGAAAGATAATCTTACATGAGATTGATCTGGATCTACTTAAATTCAGCAGCTTTAGTCGTCAGAGAGAACTGGATGATCACGTGATGATCGCCAGGACTAAAACATATATGTAGCAATTGAGAAGTCAGTTTGTTATAAACCTATGGGGAGTTTGGTTGTCCTGTGGTTAACAAATTAAAGGTTGACAAAGGTGTTGTCTAGTGCAGCATCAACTCCTGAAACCTTCTATCCATTCCTGCTCTTTTCAGTGGAAAGGCACTTTTTATAATCCTACTTGCTCTTTTTTTCTGTTTTAGTTATTCCATTCAGTAATCTGATCCTAGTATAGGTAAGGGGGCAGTGTAGTAATTATTCCCATGGACATTCGTCATCTTACAGATGGGGGAACGATAATCCGAGGCAACCAAGGTTTTTTTTTAGTAGGGCCAATATTAAATTCTATACTGCATAAGAAAATTATCATAGACAAGTATCACACATTAACACATTTTCCCTTTCCTAGTAAGTCTATCTTTCTTCTACTTGTCTCAGTTCTCGGCCTTCCACTGACAGGAAAATATTCACTCGTTCATGTAAAAAAATGACTTTCGGACATCAGTCCTGTGATAAAACCTATAAGTTACTGTCGTGGAAATCCATCGCTCAAAATATATTAGACTGAAATTTATACGAGTCCCAACAGACTCTCAAGGCCAGACTCCATTAGTCAGAATCCTAATTAGGATATTTCACCGATATATATCGAGAGACGAGAAGAAAACACACAGACACGCTGAAATGTTCAAAATTCTCATCTGAAGGATTTATTACCAAACTCAAACTGTTAAACTGAAATTCAGAAGGGGTGTAGGCTTGAGGTAAACCAATCAGAGACAATGTAACAATATTTGTTATTCAGTAAAAAGCATACAATAAAATACATCATTATAATTCTTCACACATTATGTTTACAGGTTTCTTATCTCTCTTTTGGACAGAATGTCCTCGTGGAGATGGGGGGAGACCTTCCCTCACGCATACTTGCCATCCCCCCATCTCACTCCCATCTCACTCCCATCTCACTTCCTGTCCATCTTCGCATGGGAACCAAGGTCAAAGATAAAACATACGAAATCAACATTACTTGTATTAAAGGAACAATGACTTTTCTATTCACTACAATAAAACCAAGATGGGAACTCCAGACAAGATGGCTGCTGCACGAAACTAAATCATTTAAACATTATCATCACTTTCACATAATACATATCTTAGTAATTCGGCCTCCTGCTTGATAATTCACAATGTAATTTCATACAGAGAATATAAGCAAATAAATCATCCTTCACAAACCTCCCTTTTTCTCATATTAAATTACAGAAATTATATATTATGATTATGAAAGTCAAACAATATATCAATAGGGCCACAACTAATATGATGCCATCACCAATGTCCGGTTAGGGTATGGGGTCCCACCAGTGTATCGACAAGTCATGTACATCATCGTCCTCTTCTTCTCCTGTCTTCTGATTAGAACACTTGATACTGCTGACGGATTCACTCAGGTCTTTGGTCTTTACTTGGAATTTTGCTGATGTCATCACGACTTGATTTGGTCCTTTTCATCTGTCAGACACCGTCTCTTTTAGTTTACGTCACCGGGCTATACACAACACCTCATGCTGTGAGCCTGGTGTGAGATCCCACGTAGGCGGATTAGTGGGGTGTTATTGTGACCCCACAAACCCTCCGCTCATCTGTCTTCTTACTTGTCTGGGCGGCTGCTTGGAATTGTGACACTGCCGTCAGTTCATGACAAACGCGTTGTACTGGCTCCGGCTGCGCCTGCCGCACTTCAGTAATGGAGTTCATCGTATTAAAAATCTTTTAGTTCATGTTTACTGGCACTTTCTGGGGAACCCCAACCCTTGTCAATTGTTACTAATCTGGTGATAACATCTACGTACTATAAAAGTTGTTCTAAGTACATACAATAACAATGTCAGGCCCTTAAACTAAATCAAACAAACAAACACCTTTTATATAAGAAAAACTTCTCTGTTCCAATGGACAGGGCACCTAGAAGATGTGTAATTATTGGGTACATTTCATATGGTGTCACGCTTTCCAGCAGGATTTGTACGTTGATCTGAGCTGATTGCCTGGAACATTTCCAGCTCACCAAAATATACACAGATTCCACATGTTTATCTGACAAATGTCACAAACCAATTTTTCTTACTCTAATTTGTATTGCATGGGGAGGCCTCTCAAGGTCTGTTCTCTTTGTGGGAGGCGGGTATGATAAGGTTGGCACCGGTCTGCCAGGACTGTTCTGTAGGCAAATCAAACAGCTCTAACAGAATTTAGCAGCAACAGCTGTAAAGCCTGGGACATACCAATTAGATCTCACCAAATCGATCCTTGCAGTCTTGGGGCATATGTGAGATCATACACCATCAATGCAAAAGCCATCAAGAGTGCCTTGGGTCTTACCGGTTCACGTTCCCTTATCCGTCCACATTCTGTTAGAATCTGGTTCTCACGCCTTCCGCTCCCAGTTGGACTCGTCCTATGGAGAACAAGCTTTTTCATTGTATAAACATTAATTGATCTTAATCAAATAATTAATTTGAAGAAAAACATTAACAAATAACATCTTTACATCAAACGTTCACATTGAGCAATAACTAGAAATGATACATGCAAACTCATTTTTCTTCTTTATATATATATATATATATATATATATATATACACACACACACAAACACTGCACAGAATTTTCCTTTCACAATAACAACGACAAAAAACAAATAACTAAAAATGTTTTCAAATGGGAATATTCCACTTCTGTACCTTTTTATCTGACGCATGACTCTAATAGTCCAATGCTAAGGCTGATCCAGAACTTTACATAAAACTTAACTTCAGTATTTAATATTCCCACAACACTTCTTAAATACAATTATTAAACAAACTAACTTTGGAATAACATCTGGAGAACTGCTGATATCGTATTGTACAAACATCAGGTCAATACTTGGGATAACACTATTCCCCTGTCACTTACACACAACGTCTGCAGTGTGGAAAATACAGGCCGGGCTTCAGGCCTCCCTGAGAACAGGTCTACACACACGAGCACCGCGTCATACACTTCTACCTCGGGTAGTTGTATGTTCTGCAGTCGCTGGGACGGGTAATCTGGCCGGGCTGCACTTTTCACAGGTACCTTTGCTGTTTTACCTATGTCATGCCATGTGCACATCATGCAGGCTGCTACAAACCTAGTGCTTGCATTATTGTATCCAGGGACAAGCCAATTTACTGACACCTGGCTGCATATACCCTTGTTGTCAGTTCTGTTTTCTCTTGCTCTCTCAATTGGCTTACCCAATGATCCAATAAAGTTCCTACTACCAATGGGCCCATAATTGTGGGCGATGCCAAAAGCGTACCTAGAGTCAGTGTAAATGTCGGCCGTCTTACCTTCTGCCAGGTTACAGCCTCAGCGAGCACCTCCAACTCCGCTCCTTGAGATGAACAAGAAGGTGAGAGTGGTTTCTGGGTAATTTACCTTGTGCCTCGTATCCTGTTCTACACATGCTGTATATGATAAAGTATGTCTACATTACAAATTTACATTGGAAACCCATGTCACATATAGATAGAACATTTCAAAAGGGTGGAGTTTTATTGTTCCACATTTATCTGATGATCCAGAACACTTGTAAATCCCACCCACCAGGTCCTGTAAATACCTGATTAATACAAAAACAAACAAAATATGTTACTGAAATCTGGCATAAAAGAAACAATATTCAAACAATTTTTTTTGTTTTGCCTTCTCCCCATCTAAATCTGTAAAGACTCATCTGTGAGTGACGTCACCTCACCTCCTGTGTAAATTGGCTGGAGGGGGATCTGGAACCATCTACACAGAAAAACCTCAAAATATAAGTTACTGTCATACACATTTAATCTGGGTTACTCCTTGAAACTCATACACATTTTGTAGATCTCCTAGAACCAAATTCATTAATTCAAAACAAAATAAAACACAAAACAAAACTACCTGATCAGTCCCTTCACCATTGGGAAATCTTCAACCCTTTCTCAGCCACTGGGATAGGGCAGTGCTTGGCATAGCTCCCTCTGGCTGTGAAGGGGTCATAAAATTGCCTGTAAAAAAGGAGAACAAAAAACAAAAACTACCTGATCAGTCCCTTCAACATTCCCTCCTATTTGGACTCTGCGAAAGTAATGTAGCAGGGTTCAAAACTACATATTAACATAATGAGATTAGGCACTCTATCGGGGGGGGGGGGGGGGGGGGGGGGGGGCACTAGTTTAATCCCCTGTAATACACAACAGCCTGGAACAAAAAAAGATGACTTTCTCCTGACAAAAATACATTTTATCTTTAAAATGACCTGCAACCATTTACCTGTAAAACATCTCACATTTTTAAAAAAAAAATAACATTTAGGCAGCACTATAGCACGTGCCTCATGTGTGAAAACAAAAACAAAACAATTGTAATTAGTTATTCAATAACACAGAAAATAATATATCTGGTAATATTAATTACTGCAAACCAATAAGCTGTACATAAGAATAGGGAACAGAGGGGGCACATACATGTTCAAGACCCCGTGCCTCACAATATCTGTAGTTTAATACATTTGAATCAACATCAAAACATTCCAACAATAAATCTTATCACATTATAACACATTAATCTGCAGTGTAGCTTTTATCTTTCTACAAACAGATCCAGCCGGCTGTAATATTTTTCTCGCTTGGTGTAGTTACAGACGACTGCGCTGCGCGAAAATAAAACACGTTCCATAAAAAAATGAAAAAAAAAGTAGAACTGATTTTAACCCCATACACAAAACACTAACATTTTTAGACATTACTGCTGTTAAAAATAGGAAACATACAATATAGTTCTGCTTTTATTGTGGCCATTAGTTTCAAACTTCAGACATGTTACATTACACACATCACACAGATGTCTCATCACATCACACATGTTACATTGCACATATCACACAGATGCCTCATCACATCACACATGTTACATTACACACATCACACAGATGTCTCATCACATCACACATGTTACATTGCACACATCACACAGATGTCTCATCACATCACACATGTTACATTGCACACATCACACAGATGTCTCATCACATCACACATGTTACATTGCACACATCACACAGATGTCTCAGTACATCACACATGTTACATTGCACACATCACACAGATGTCTCAGTACATCACACATGTTACATTGCACACATTACACTCCCCCCGTTCTGACCCACGTTAGTCACTGCAATGTACCTGGCTGCTCCGTTTTCTTCACTCTTCCAATGAAAATTTACACCTGTATTTAAATTGTCCTTTCTCACATGCAAACATCCTTCTTACGGCTGCCAGCCTTTTCAACAATTTTTTTCAGTGTGTTATTTTGCCTTCACATACTTTATAATTAAAGCCCCAGCTCCTTTTGCTCATTCTAATGTTGGCCGGGACCAGTGCCCCAAAGCATCTTTGTCCAACTTCCTCCTGACCCCATGGTCGGAGAGCAGTAGGGTGATTTCCGGTAAATCCCCCACCTCCAGGCAAACAGGCCACGTTTGCCGACAGATATCTCAGACCAGTCTATCTCCTAGACTGTCTTACCAATACGATATCACAAGTCGTTCCTCCAGACATTCTAGCAGTAGGATCCTCTGATCCCTCACTGGATTGAACATCAAGAACAGACAAAATGCTGCCAATCAACAATTACAAGAGCAAATTCTTCAACACAATCGACATTCATGAAACTCCATTGATTCAAGCAGGAGTTGGTAACACTTCACTTATGCAGAACACTTGCTGCCGGGGTGTGTCTTTCAGTTCATAGAGCCCATGATGTAACATATATCCCAAACTCTTTCCTCTAGCACTTTGCAATGGTTTCACATGCAAATTATATTTGGTAACATATATATATTATCCTCCCCGCTCAGCCGTTCACTCTGTGGGTTGTAGTTTAGGGGGTTGTCATCTATGTTGGTGATAATTTCTTTACGGGCTATGGGTCTGAGCCAATACCAATGTCCTTCACTGTAATTACTACTACGACACAGGTGGCACCTGGGATAAGTGTCAGGGTCATTCAATGAATACAGGATGTTATATTACAACGGTATTCAATCCAGCGGTCTGATGTTATACTACTACAGACTTAATTACTTGGATGTTATTTTACATCAAAGTGTATATGCCGGATTATCATGTGCTAGAAATCAGTCTGTACTGATTCCCACCTTATGCCAGTCTGGCAATGCATACAACTGGTTTATGGACCCTTACACACAATATCACTGGCTGGCAATGCGTTAGGAAAATATAAATGATTTTCTAATACAGTATTCAAAGTTTTCCCTGTTGCACTGGGTAATGGTATTTAGTGCAAATTCAATATAGACACAATTGCTTCTCCTTGCACTGGATTCTACATTATCAGGACTTAACCATTGAAGCCCCTGTGGTACTACATGATATTACTCACAACTATCTCACCTACAAACAGTCAATACCTCCCAACTATAATCCCAGACAAACGGGTAACAGAACAACTATTAATCCTCAACAATTTTACACAACTAAATAACAAATAACGCTACAACAAAGCAGCAAGCAGAAGTTTTGTTTTTTCCTCACAGTCCAAAACAACTCTTTGCATTTCAAATACTTCACATGTGAGTTACAACTTCTCTCTGCCATGCGCTACGTCACTGCATTCCAAAGGCTTCTCACAATTTTTCCTGGTTAACTATGTATTTGCTGGCAAAAATTCTCTCATGTCTTTCATATCAACAGTTTAAGATCACGTACACACCTGCAATCCTTCATCACACAAAAAGCTTCAACATACCTTTTTGGATCCATCTTGCAACCCACTGACTAAGGAGTCTCGTCCATAGAAGTGACGTTCTGACAGCTGGATTCCAAGGCTTACGCAATACATGTGTGAATGGTGTAAGAATAAGCTCCTTACCTACCGCGGTTTTTGTAATTCACAGATGCAAAGCCAGACCTCTCCAGTGACAGCTTATCAGACGTGCAATCTTCCTGGGTTTTATCGGCACCATTACTGTCGTGGAAATCCATCGCTCAAAATATATTAGACTGAAATTTATACGAGTCCCAACAGACTCTCAAGGCCAGACTCCATTAGTCAGAATCCTAATTAGGATATTTCACCGATATATATCGAGAGACGAGAAGAAAACACACAGACACGCTGAAATGTTCAAAATTCTCATCTGAAGGATTTATTACCAAACTCAAACTGTTAAACTGAAATTCAGAAGGGGTGTAGGCTTGAGGTAAACCAATCAGAGACAATGTAACAATATTTGTTATTCAGTAAAAAGCATACAATAAAATACATCATTATAATTCTTCACACATTATGTTTACAGGTTTCTTATCTCTCTTTTGGACAGAATGTCCTCGTGGAGATGGGGGGAGACCTTCCCTCACGCATACTTGCCATCCCCCCATCTCACTCCCATCTCACTCCCATCTCACTTCCTGTCCATCTTCGCATGGGAACCAAGGTCAAAGATAAAACATACGAAATCAACATTACTTGTATTAAAGGAACAATGACTTTTCTATTCACTACAATAAAACCAAGATGGGAACTCCAGACAAGATGGCTGCTGCACGAAACTAAATCATTTAAACATTATCATCACTTTCACATAATACATATCTTAGTAATTCGGCCTCCTGCTTGATAATTCACAATGTAATTTCATACAGAGAATATAAGCAAATAAATCATCCTTCACAGTATCTTAGTTCAAGAACACAAAAAATGCATCTAGTCAAGAGTTGAAGGTAACACTTTGCTTTTAAGCTAATTGGGGTAGATACTTTAAAACCTTTTGGCAAACAAGTTTACTAAAATTAATGAAATAGGGTTAATTGTCATTTCAGTAACCCAGTTCATGAGACATTCAAAGGGGAAATCTAGTCAAAATGTACTTCTGACATGTCATTAACAAGGCATCATGGGGCAGGGATTTGTATAATCAAGATGGCGGCCAAAGGCTGGAGTAGTCTCCTCAAAAAATAAAACTAAAGGTTGCATTGGAGCTAACTAAAAAGCAAAGTTAGAATGTCGGTGAGGTTAGGGATTGGTTGGAATGCTTTTTTGTGTCTGCTGGTATTCCTCTTTAAATCAGTCATTAAAATGCCACCATTGTAAATCTGCCTAGAGTAGGCATTAGTGAGGGACGCCACTTAGAGACCTACGACAACTGTGAAGGCGTTACAAGCTTCCATAGTTGAGATGAAAGAGGCTGCACATACAAGAACTGTTACCCGGGTGTTTTACTCATAGCACTTTAAGGGAGCAGGGCAAAGAAAAAGTCAGTTAAAAAATATTCATATAGATGGCATGTGAAAAACTATAATATCATGTGGGAAATTGTTCTGTGATCTGAGTAGAACAAAACTGACAGTTTTTCACATAAAACACTACATTTAGCATAAGCAAAAAAATATACCAACAAAAGCTTAACAATGCACCGTGAAGTTGTGGGGGAGGCAGCATCAGGCTGAGGGTGTTTCTCTGCAGCAAGTCTTGGAAGACTTGTGAAAGTAAAGAGGATAAAATTATCACAGAGAAATACAGAAGAATCCTAGAGGAAAACGTTTTATATTCCAGCAAAACAATGGTCCCAAACATACAGCACTGCCAAAACTACACAGGAATGACTTTAAAACAAAGTTAAAGTACAGACTCCTGGAGAGACCTGACCTCAATACAATTTAGCCCCCTGTTCACATATGTTCGCCCCTGCCCCCATCATGGATGTGTGGTTGGAAAAAAACTTTCACTCAAGTTCTCAATGAAAAATGACAGAGGTTTAGTCTTGCAAATAAAATAGGGAAAAATTTCAGCGAACACACGTGTAAAGCTGATAGACACCTAGAATTGCTGCCACAGATGCTTCTACTAGATACTGACCTGACTGAGATGAGTATTTGCGCAGTTAGTTATTATATGTGTACATTTAACATTAGTCTGTTTTTCTGCTAGTCATTGCTAAAAAAAATACATGTACATAGAAAAACTTTTTATTTCGGGTCTTTTATCCAATTGAAGTCAGTCACAAAAATGCTACACCTAGAGCATTCTGCTAGTTTAAACATTCTGTAAAATTTCCTAAATATTGAAATTTTTATATTCACTCATAGCCAATACCTGCGATGGTTTTTAATATAAAGGGCCAATGAAAAGGATGCCACAAATAAGTCAATGAAAAATGCATATAAACCATAAGTCATTTAGAGTATGCTGCCTCGTATTAAGTCTAAATAACTTGGTAGACTTTTATTTTTACATTAAATAGTCTCGTTGATCAGTGTAAAAAGTTTGAGGTGTAGAAATTGTATTACATGATGGACACTTTAGTTCAAGTTAGTACATTAAATGTGTACATTCTTCAAAACCCATATTCAGTTTGCCACACATAGGTAAATGACAAAATTACTATAATAGATGTAAACCTAATATGTTAGTGAATGCAATTTGAACCCACTGTGGATCCCCAAGAGCTCCTAAAATGGGCCATATGTATCAAATCTTAACGAAAGAAACTGGATTAGTTGCTGAAGATGGTTTAGAGAATGACATAGGAGTAATATATGTACAAAGAAACATCATATATAGGATGTAGTAATTTTATACTATGCAAAGGTTTTTGACATTGTCAGTCCAAGACAATTAAGCGCAAATTTGCTCAGACTGGTGCTTCATATGCCAGTCTTAGGTATCTGCTGCACTGGAGTAAGATGCAACAGATTTATTAATAAATCTTTCACCTTTCCGCTGGCCCTGCATCACAATTGTACTGCAAGGACCATGGCCGAGCGCTATCTATTTTCCCCATCTTCTTCGCTTCTAGATAAATTCTTGCTCTAATGCGTAAAAAGGAGTTTTGCAGGACTTAAATATTGATGGCCTATCCTTGGCATAGGTCCTCAATATTCGATCAGTGTGGGTCTGACTCCCGGGAACATCCGCTGATCAATTGATTGAAGGGGCCGCAGTGCCGTGTCTTCTTCATTGCTTACCCAGTCACAGTGTCATACATATGGTTGTGGCTGTGCCTGGTACATTCTGCCAGGTTCATTTGAATGGGTCTGAACTGCAGTGAGTTTCCCCAGCGAGATCAGTTGGTTGCCAAAGGTTAAAGCAGCTGGATTGGATTGCTTTAGCGGCTTCATTCTGAGAAGGGGTTGTCCAGTTTTGACCACCCCTTTATGCTTACCATATAAATGAGAAAAAAAATAATACATACCAAGAAGTGTGCACGTGCAATGGTAATTGACGAGAATGATAATAATTTGTGAAGAATGTTCTGAAGCACTGCAGTATGTTTAGTGTTAGGGCCTGTTCACATTAAGTTTTGGCCCTACATTTAGCATGCATGTTGGAAAACGTGTCCATAGGGCTCCATTAGCTCGAGGACTCCAGGACTGGAGAAGCCCCTGACGTTACTGTGCATATATGGACAGCGACGTCAGGGGCTCCTCCAGTTCGGGAGTCCATGGCCAGAGCGCTTTCGATGCTCTGGCCAGAAACTTCCTAGTTTAAAGCCCCTGACATCACTATCCATGGACAGTAACATCAGGGGCTCCCTCTAGAAGAGAAATCCCAGGCCAGAGTGTTGCCGACGCTCTAGCCGAATATTCTCGCATTACAAACCCCCTAACGTCACTGTTCATATATGGACAGTGATGTGAAGGGCTTTCCTAAGACAGGATTCCCTGACCAGAGCGCTTGCAATTATTTGGCCAGGAACTCCAGGGTTGAAAGCCCCTGACTCAGCGTTTAAAGTAGTGCTGTGCCCGGGGAGTTTGGGTGACGTATCCCACTGTATGCCTATACAGTGGGATACATCCAGGGGCGTAACTAGGAAAGACTGGGCCCCATAGCAAACTTTTGACTGGGGCCCCCCCTCCGCTGGTTATCACACAACCCCCCCTTGTCGATAGTGCCTCCCTATAGATTCCACCACACAGCGCCCCCTATAGATAGCACCATACACAGCACCCTGTAGATAACGTCTTACAGCCTCAATCCCCCCTGTAGATAACGCCATACAGCCCCCTGTAGATAACGCCATACAGCCCCCTGTAGATAACACCATACAGAGTCCCCCCTGTAGATAACGTCATACAAACCCCCCTGTAGATAACGCCATACAGAGTCCCCCTGTAGATAACGCCATACAGAGTCCCCCCTGTAGATAATGCCATATAGCCCCCCCCCAAAAAAAAAACGGCCTATAGTTTGTCCTACAAAAGACATGCATCCCCTATCCACAGGATAGGGGATACATGTGTGATCGCTGGCAGCGATAAGAACGGGGGACCGAAAGTCCCCCAAAGTTCTCCATGACAAACTTCGGACTTCCGGCGTCTACGCAGTTCAATAAAAATGAAAGGTCACGCATGCGCACAAGTGCGACCAGTGCACAATTCATTTCTATGGAGCTGCAGACAGACCCCGGAAGTCCGAGGTTTGTCATGGAGACTTTCGGTCCCCCGTTCTCTTTATCGCTGGGCGTCCCAGCGATTACACATGTATCCCCTATCCTGTGGATAGGGGGTGCATGTCTTTTGTAGGAACAACCCCTTCAGTGGCGTCGCACTGTAGCAGCCATAGCGGCTGCTAGCGGATCCTCCGGCCATGGGGGGGGCCCGTGCCGGCGGGTGGCCCCCTCATGCTGTGGGCCCAGTAGCAGCCGCTACGGCTGCTATAGCGGTAGTTACGCCACTGGATACATCGGTGACTTCCGACGGATGTATATGTCGGCACTCCTCTCAACATATACCGCCGACGGAAGTAAAAAAACGTGATGTGAACAGGCCGTACCTGCAGTTTCTGACACATGGATCTTTATGACAATATGGCTTCATCACTATGATATATATATATATTTTAGGAATGCATGTTTAATAAATCTACGATCGTGTTTACAACTTTTTGATATCTCCATGGAAGTCTTCATATTTATTTATTAACCCCTTCCCGACATCCGCCGTATATATACGGCGGTGTCGAGCAGGGCTTCCCGCAAAGTGTAGTACAATTACGTCGCACCATCACCACCGGGTGCCAGCTGTATCTTACCTTGAGGAGTGTAGTTTACAAAATGGGGTCACTTCTGGGGTCACTTCCAGAAGCCAAATAGCACGCCTTCCCTTCTAAGCTCTGCCGTGTGCCCAAACAGCAGTTTATGACAACATATGAGGTATTTCCGCACTCTGGAGAAGTTGCTTTACAAATGTTGGGGTTCTTTTTTTCCTTTATTTGTTGGGAAAATGTAAAATTTTTAGCTAAAGCTATATTTTATTGAAATGTTTTTTTTTTTTTATTTTCACTGCCCAATTCTAATAAAAACTATGAAACACCTGACAGGTAAAAATGCTCACTACACCCCTAGATTAATTCTTTAGGGGGTTTAGTTTCCAAAATGGGGTCACTTCTGGGTACTTTCCACTGTACTGGTACCTCAGGGGCTTTGCAAATGTGACATAGTGCCGAGAAACCAATCCAGCAAAAAATGCGCTTCAAAAGCCAAATGGCGCTCCTTCCTTTTTAAGCCTTGCCATGTGCCCAAACAGCAGTTTATGACCACATATGGGGCATTTACTCTGGAGAAGTTGCTTTACAAATGATGGGGGGCTTTTTCTTCTTTATTCCTTGTCGAAATTGATTATTTTTTCGCTAATACGACATTTTATTGGAAACATTTTAAAAAATATATATTTTGACGTCCAAATTCTAATAAAATCTATGACACACTTGTCGGTTCAAAATGCTCACTACACCCCTAGATGAATTCCTTGTGGAGTGTAGTTTCTAAAATGGGGTGTTTTTTTGAGAGTTTCCTTTGTTTTGGCATCACAAGACTTCTTCAAACCTGACATGGTGCCTAAAATATAATCTAATAAAAAGAAGACCCAAAATCCACTAGGTGCTCCTTTGCTTCAGAGGCCAGTGTTTCAGTCCATTAGCACACTAGGGCCACATGTAGGATATTTCTAAAAAGATGCAGAATCTTGGCGATAATTATTGGGTTATGTTTCCCTTGTACAACCTTCTGTGTTACATAAAAAAATAATTAAATATGAATTTCTGCAAAAAAAAAAGATAATTTGTAAATTTCACCTCTAATTTGCTTTAAATCTTGTGAAACCCCTATAAGGTTAAGAAACTTTCTAAATGCAATTTTTAAAATGGGGTGATTTATGGGGGATTTCTAATATATAGGGCCCTCAAAACCACTTCAGAACTGAACCTGTCCCTGAAAAAATTGCCTTTTGACATTTTCTTGAAAATGTGAGGAATTGCTGCTAAAGTTCTAAGCCTTGTAACGTCCTAGAAAATTAAAAGGACAATCAAAAAAGGATGCAAACATAAGTAGACATGTGGGAAATATTAACTAGTAACTATTTTGTGTGGTATTACCATCAATTTTACAAGTAGATACATTTAAATTTAGAAAAAATGCTAATTTTAGCAAATTTTCTCTCAATTTTGTTGTTTTTCACAAATAAATATTGAATTTATCGACTACATTTTTTCACTAACAAAGTCCAATATGTCACGAGAAAACAATCTCATAATCGCTTGGATAGGTGAAAGCATTCCGGAGTTATTACCACATAAAGTGACACATGTTAGATTTGAAAAATAAGGCTCTGTCAGGAAGGTCAAAAGTGGCCACAGCGGGAAGAGGTTAATTTTATAATTTGGTGTTAGCTGTTTCAGTTATTGTGTATTGAGTACTTTACCAAACAATCTAAATCTATTTATTTATTTCTAAATCTATTTAATACCATTAGATATGGATTATTTCTGTACAGCTTTGATAAATCACCTTGAGGGCTAAACTCCTCTAAAGCGGCCCTTAATAGTAATAGTTTCCCTTGCCATGAGGTAATGTCTTTGGACGTATACAAAGGGGTATTGTATATTTAGACTGGATACACATTTGTTAACCCTTCTCCTGATGTTTAAGCTGCCTGTCAGTATATACTGTATATCAAAAAGGGAATCTTATAACAAAAATAAAACATTGTGACCAGAAGCATTTTAACTGTTTGTTTCAACAGATGTGTAGAAGTGTTCTAAATCCTTTAAAATGCACTGGATACTGAAGCTTGCTTACTTTACACAGTGCATTTGTCTTCCTACATGACAGACAGAGATGAATGCAATGGATTTAGTCATGGACATCTATTATCACCTCCTAAGTAATGCTCTTTAATGGTGACATCTCCCAAGTTAATATGATCACAGATCTTTTCAGAATATCATGCCTCAAGCTATTAGATTTATATTATGCAAGCTATTGCATTTTCTAGGTTAATAAAGCTCACATCTCAAGATCATTGATCAGTAGAGCTCTAAAGGGAAACAATGGGATTAAGGACTGCAGGGATATAATTACAATCTAAATAAGGGAACTCCCACGCGACTATGAACCGGCAAAGTGTATTATTGTATTGACTAAAATCAACACACAAACAGTTGCTATGAAAATAATTCAACCCCCATTGCAAATTAGGTTTATTAATAAAATGTACAATCTTTCAACTAAAGGCTCATGGGCCCCGGTGCAAAAGTCCTTCTTGACCTGCCCCCCAACTTCTCTTCATGGTCGATGGCTCGCGGCTTTTAGCTGCATCGCTGCGTCTCCTAAGTGACCCAATGATTACCCAATGATGCTGCACTAGCAGCCAGGGGCATTGCTAATGTGTTAAAACATCAGGGGTAATAGCCCAAATACATATGTATGTGTGTGTGTGTGTACTGTATATATAAATCTATAGCAGTACGACCCCTATAGCTATGGGAAAGATTAGATACAGTGGCTGATCAGACTTTATTACATATGATAGGCTTAGATATAAGGCCCAGCTCGCTGACATTGCGGCTCCAACGCTGGACCCAGGAAAGGTAAGTATAATAATTGCTTTGCTTTTTTATGTGTTAGTAATTTTTTATTGTGTATTTGTGTCTTTTTAGAGGTTGGGTTGTTGGACTACTTCGAATTCGAGGACTACTTCGATGACGGCGTTTTTTTGTTTTATTTTCAATAAAATGGTTAACGAGGGCTGTGTAAGTTTTTGGAATTTCAATAAAATATTTTTTCAAATTTTTTGTTTTTTTAACCTTATTACTACTGACTTAATAATTGCCGCTGGCTGATTGACTTTGTTTATTACTAAAGCGGGGCTAAGGCCTCATGCAAACGAACATGTTTTTGCTGTCGCAATTCACCCGCAAATCTGCGGGTGAATTGCGGTCCCATTCATTTCTATGGGCCCATGCACACGACCGTGGTTTCCACGGTCCATGCATTGCCCAGGAGCCTGGACCACAAAAAGAGAGGACACATCTTATTATGGCCGCATTTTGCGGTCCGGGCTCATTGAAATGAATGTACACGGCCATGTGCATGGCCAGTGATTTGCGGGCGGCCCGCGGATGACTCTGCGGCCGTCCGAACCTTTCCATTTACAGGCCGTGCACACCAGGTCGTGTGCATGTGCCCTTAGTGTTAGACGATGCAGAGGCTAGCACTAACCCTCCATTGTTACCCGGTACCCACCACCACCAGGGGCATCGGGAAGAGCGGGGTGTGATCCAATAATTGACCATCTGTAGTGATGGTCGGGTACCAGGGCAACTTCAGACTGGTATTATTAGCCCGGGAAAGGCCAAAAACCATGGCCCTTCCCGCCCTAGTAATGCTAGCCTGCTGCTGCTATGTTGTATCTGGCTGGTTATGAAAAATGGGGGGCCCCACACAGTTTTTCCAATAATTGTTATTTTTTTTAAAAGACATGGGGTCCCCACCAATTTTTCATAACCAGCCAGATACAACATAGCAACAGCAAAAAATACCTATTTAGTAACATATAAAAAAGCAAAACAATTATTATACTTACCTTTCCTTGGTCCATGATAGTAAACTAAGCAGTGACAACTCTAAGCTGCCATTGGTTATTTTACATCACGTGGTTCCAGGTTATCCCCGGATCATTGGCTTACATTTAAAAATAGGGCAATGAATTGAGGGGCACCACGTGATGTAAACTAGCCAATGACAGCTTAGAGCTGTCAATGCTTAGTTTACTGAGGCTTGTAAGGGGCGCAGGATCACCCGAGTTGTGCTAGAATTTTGTGACATCTCGGGTGCATGCTATGATCGCTAGTAACTAGATTAGGCCCTGTATACATCTGCAATCGGCATTCTGTTGTTCTGCTCTTTCATAGGAGCAGAACAACGAAAATGCAGGAGACAACCAGCACCCAATGGAACCCATTTACTTTAATGGGTTCCGTTGGGGTGTCCGTAGTTTTACCTGTACCAAAAGCGCAGCGTTATTGTTTCCTGGATTTTCGGCGGAATCTGCGACCAATGCTGACATGATTTATGCCTGGGAACCTATGGGTGATGAATGTAACTGTATGGCATCTGTCACAGGTATACGTTGAACGTATACCTCGGGAAGCCCCCAACATCCCTCTCCATATATATATATAGACAGTAATATCGAGACCAGTTCTGGAGTCCCTGGGCAGAGCACTACTACCTAGTGGCAAATACGGGCCTGGATACAAGGCCCAGCAGACAGGATCACACCATATGTGATCCAGTCTGCTGGGCCATGTAGCTAAGCCTACCACATGGTAGGCTTAGATACAGGGCCCATGTGTGATACCGTGTGCTGCGCCCTGTATCTAAGCCTACCACAATGTAGGCTTAGATACAGGGCCCAGCAGACAGGATCACACATGTATGATCCTGTCTGCTGGGTCCTGTGTCTAAGCCTACCACATGGTAGGCTTAGATACATGGCCCATGTGTGATAAAGTCTGCTGGACCCTGTATCTAAGCCTACCACATGGTAGGCTTAAATACAGAGCCCCAGCAGACAGTAATCTTATACTTACCCTCCTCTTCGGCTCCGGGGGAAACGCAGGTCCTGACGCCACTGATGAAGTGGTATGTCCAAATTCAACACATAATGCCACTTGAAATGACAACTGCAGTCTCAGAATTATTGAACCCCCTGAATAGAATCCCTCATAAGGGGCTGGGTTCACATGGTGTGGTCAAAATGCATTATTTTTTTTGCCACACTTGCGGCAATACTGTGCCGTATCACAGCAAAACCGCATTTTGACCATGACGCATGAACCCAGCCTAACAGCACACAATTGCAAATGCGTTGTTGTCTCAAGCACACAATTAATCAAGAACTTCATTATTTGCATCAAGATAAAACACATCAAATACCGAGGCTGTGACATATGATTGCATGTTAGAAATATAGAAAAAGAGTGGTCCAAAAAGTTAAGAAAAAAGATCAATGACCTTGCAGAAACAAGGAAAAGGATAGCAAAGACACTGAAGGCGTTCCTAATTTTCCATATGATTTTTCAGAATAAGCTGTCATATGTGTGTACATGAGAAATGACACAATGCCTGACCATTAAATGACTTGTATATGACATTTTTAGCAGTTTTCCCCTCTGCAGGCTATATCTCTAGTTCTCAGTTGTCTTTAAGCTAGTGGGTGGAGCTGAACGGCTATCATGTCTTCTACACTGCACACAGAGAAGAGGAGATTCCTGCTCTTCTATCTCTATCTATCCTGCATATAGAAGCTGCAGCATCATGGAGGACATTATACAGTAGTAATGAGCAATGTAGCTGAGAATGCAGCACTGGCGTGGGACATAAATCTTACCAGCACCTGTAGCACGTCTGTGTGTCTTCTCTGCCTCTCCATGGACGTATGTGGGCAGTGTGTCTGTGTCTCTCTCTCCCTGCTTCATCCTCCTCCTCCCCCTACCCTCTCCATAGACTTGTATTAGTAGGCAGTGAAGAGACACCCCCCAAACTTCTGTAACTATGGATGAATTTTGCTTGATAACAGTGGGTGGACAGCAGATTACAGGAAAGGAAACACCCGGTGGCAGTAACTTCACACAGAATTTGCATGGATAAAACTAAATTTTAACAGTAAGTAAAGTTTACTATTAGATTAGAATAAGTTGTTTTAAAAGTGAGGGTACTATTACACGGCCCGACTTGGGCTGTGTAAACGAGCGCCGATCAACGAGACAGCTCGTTTGATCCTTTCACACGGAGCAATGATTGGATATGTATAGGGACGAGCGCTAGTTACTACGATAGCTCGTCCATATAGATTTTCATCATGTCGGCAGCGCATCTACCTGATTACACAGGGAGATGTGCTGCCGGCAACAATGATTTTTGATTCTGCATAAAAGAGCAGATCAGTTGATGCTCATTCACTGGCTGATCATTGCCCTGATTACTGGTCTGTGGAACGATGAAACTAGACTGGAACTTTTCGGGCCTATGGATCAGCGGTTTGTCTGGAGGAGGAAAAATGAAGCGTATGCTGAAAAGAACACACTGCCTACAGTAAAGCATAACTTCTATATGAGGGCACAAACTGCAGTTTTCTGCCATTTTCCTGCTGCCGTGAGTTGCCCCGCAAACGGTCCCACTAAGTCTGTGTCATCCAAGAGCCCACATAAACCTGGAGCCGGCCCTGACAAAAACCCAAGAATATTAGTGAACTGGATGCTATTGCCCATGAGGAATGGGTTAAGATAGCTCAGGAATACTGCCAGAAGCTGGTGTCTGACTATGCATCACATATGCAGCAGGTCATAATAGCAAAAGGATGCTCTACTAAGAACTAATGACGCTTATCATGAAAGGTGTTCAATAATTCTGACATTGAAGTAGTCATTAGCATTTTTTGTTGACTTTGAAGAAACCACTTGTTATATTAGTTGTGTTGAGCTATTTAAATTGTTATTGTTTGATTGTTTTTGCAAACAGCTTAAAGTCTGTAAATTTTGCTAATAAACCTAATTTGCAATGGGGGTTGCATAATTTTGATTGCAACAGTACAACCACTAGATGGGTCAAGTGGGGTTGGCCACAACTTTATTAACTTACAACCTTTAAACAACCAAGAAAAAAACTTTACAATCCCACATTATCATCTCTTGTCTTTCGATCCCGAATTCCCGTCAACCATCCCGAATGCAAGGCAGCAACATGTGTACTTCCTGTTTATGTCTTTTTCAGGGCGCAAAAAAATCGTGACATCTGAAAAATAAAGACACAACAAGATAAAACAAAATCTACACTGACTGTTACTAATACCTATGTAATACCCCATATGCAAAAAAGGTAAGAGCAGGCGGTTGTTCCTCTCACTAGAAATGGTAGAAGAGAAACTCACCCCCTGTAGCCCCACCTTATATATGCAGTGTAACCCATCCCCTTACCTAAATCTTAAAGAAGCAGTCGTTCCCTGCCTATTTATTATCTATAATATAGCTATGCCTCTACAGCCCGTAGCCCTTTCATTCACCATTTCAGGGCTTTTCAGACTGCAGAGATATAACCATAATCTAAATAAGAGAGCTTGTGTCTAAGCACTTACTTGTATTGACTAAAATAAACACACATACAACCACTGTGTGGGTGAAGTGGGGTTGGCCACAACTTTATTGACATCGCAACATGTAAACAACAAAGGAAATGTTTTTCCTGCCCACATAATAAACTCTTATCTTCTGATCCCGAAATTCACGCCAACCTCCCTGAATGCTGACCGATACGAGGCAGTGGGCATCTGGACCATCTGCTTATGTCTTTTTCAGGGCCCAAAAATATCACTATGGAGTAGACAGTGTAACCCTACACTGAACACCGACCACTTCTAACCTGACAGCACTATGGCACATTCCAACTTACCCTTAAGTCCCAACAAGAAAATGTCCAAACCAATTGAGTTTAGGTGTACTTCGTCCTGGAGAAGCAGATTCCCATTGTTCCATTCCAGTTCCCTATGCCTAATAGTCACTCCACCAAGAGATGGTACACGCACATTGGCCCATTCAATAGTTGATTGATTCCTTGCTCCATGTCAAACTTTTTGGGATATCACGTCCAACCAAATTAAGACGTCTTCATATAAAAACTACTTAAAGCGGTTAAGTCCTGCCTCACGATTGAAACTAGTTCGTCAACTTTAACTTCGTCTAGATCATTTCAACCAAAATGTATTACAACAGTCACCCTAAGTCCGCTCTGCCATCTGATAGAAACAATTTTTGGCAGTGTCTGCATTCAGCAGAGTCCCCTGACCCCTCTACAATGCACCTCAACCAATGTATGTATGCCCTAAAATTAAAGCGCCAGGATGCACCAGGGTTCTCTGTTCTTCCCCAAAGAAATATAAATGTCCCAAGATCCACAGGACGGACTATACCTGAAACAAAGGAGATAAATTATTCACACCTGTACAAATGAACAAGACAGAAACAAAAACAGCAATGTCTAAAAGTCATTTTTAACATGTTAACAAATCAGGTCTAACATCGAAGCATCAGCAAATGGGATATAACCATAATCTAAATAAGAGAGCTTGTTGTGGCTAAGCACTTACTTGTATTGACTAAAATAAACACACATACAACCACTGTGTGGGTGAAGTGGGGTTGGCCACAACTTTAAGACTTATAGCGGCCAAGTTTTTAAAGTTTTTACGTTTTCAGCACCCAAAATACATGTGTTTGCCATCGTCGCCGCATCTATGCTGAGTTTAAACCTCTGTTCAGCAAAACTGCATTGAAATGTAATCTTGTGAGTGGAGACCTGAATTACACTACATGCACTACGGAAGGGTGACCTCTACCCAAAACCCCTTTATCTCTGGAAACCACCCTATAGTGCAAGTCAACCACTCTGACCATGATTTACCAGGACTATTTCACGTAGCATATGAAACCAAGTTCCGAATCAGCCTCCATAAAAACGCTTGGCAAAATGCTCCCTTTAGGTCTGCTGTCAGATGTAAAGCCTAGAACGTCTGGAGCTGTGAATGGGATGGAGAATAAATTTTGACTACCAGGCACTTGTTGGTCTTTAACCCATATATTCAACTGAAGGCAACGAAGAACCAAATTCCTAAGCAAAGCCAAGACTGGAAAGAAAGAAGAGGCATGACAATTAAGTACCTGAACAACAGACATGTTGTCCGACCAGAAACAAATCCTTCTATTAGCTATCTCCTTGTCCTACAGCTCAATAGCGAAAAGAGTTGGAAACAAGGGAGGCTCCTGTACCAGCAAGTGCCCAGAAGAGCACCAAAACCAACTCCACCTATAGCATCTGTAAAAAATCCTAAGTCTGCACTGGAAACCTCCTCCATCTGGCATACTGCCCTACAATTTAAAGAGTGAAGGAAAGCCTGCCACAGTAAAAGATCACTTAATCTCTTTAGTCACATGTATGAAGTGATGAGCCTGCTTCACCCCTTTTGTCACCAAAGATAATCTACTGGGAAAAGAACTCATCGGTATAATGTTACAAGCAAAAATCAATAAACCCAATAAAACTTGCATCTGATGGAAGATAACTTTCTTAGCACTAACAAATTGATCAACGCATTATGCCAAATGAGCCAACTTGCCATATCAAAAGGGCAAGTTGGCTCCTTGGAAATTAATTTGTTCACTGAAGCCCCCGGCAGGAAGTACAGATGGTTTATCAAACTAAATTAACACACCCCCTTCTTTGGGGCCAGGCCCAAACACTGTGCTTGTACTTGCAGGTTGCATAAACTCAGCAGTGGCCTCCATTATACAACCAGCAAGCTACTTCCAGCTTACAGGCCATGGCACCAGATTGTGGGGGGTCGCTGTGATAGATTAGCTGAATCCAGACTTCGGTGGACTTCGAAGTCCAGCCAACCGCTGGCTGACGGCCAAACGACGACAGAATTCTTCATCATTGCGCCACCAAGCCACATCTCTGTGCAGCTTGTTGGTGCTTTAAATCATATCAAATTAAACAATAACTATAAGCTTCAGACCTTTATCTGGTTAGTGCTCATATGAGCTTACACTAGAAAAGCCTGCAACCAGTTTCCAAAGCTTTTCGCCACTTTGGGCTTTTTATCTGAACCTCTCTCAAAATAACGCTACATGTCAACAGTCACCTGGTCAGCTGAGAGAAGAAACCATATTTCCACGTTAATCACCCTTCTGTATCTTGTCCTTTGTCTTAGCAGACAGGTGAGTGCCTAGAGGAGCCAACAGAACCCCACAGAACACAGAACCCCGGAATGTGAGTCCCGGTTGCTTGGTCCCCTTTAACCCTTAGGTGCACTACGACGCAACTGTATGCAGGGCCAGCCTTAGGGGTGTGCGAGCTGTACGAGCACACAGGGTGCTGCCCCCTCCAAGCATGTAAGGGGGGCAACTGGGCTCTGCCTCTACTCTGTGCTCTGTTCCACACACGGAGTAAATAAGAGCCGAGGAGCAGAGGAGGAAGCTCTGCCCGCAGCCCGCCCTTCACGAAGCCTGTAATCCTGTCAGCATGGAGAGATCGTGAGTGTCTGTGTGTCTGTCTGTGTGTGTGTGTGTGTGTGTGTCTGTGTGTCTGTGTGTGTATGTGTGTGTGTATACAGTATGTTAGTGTGTGTGTGTGTGTGTATAGTGGGTATACAGTATGTGTTTATATGTGTATATGTTACAGTGTGTGCGTGTGTGTGTGTGTGTGTATACAGTGTGTGTCTCTGTGTATACAGTGTGTGTGTCTCTATGTTTGTATGTGTGTATGTTACAGCGTGTGTGTAGTGGGTATACAGTATGTGTCTCTGTGTTTGTATGTGTATATGTTACAGTGTGTGTGTGTGTGTGTGTGTGTGTCTTTGTAATAGTGGGGGGGGGTAGGGAAACGGACAAGTGAGCCCTAATCTACCCGCCACTCTGTCCCTGCCTACTTGCAACGACCCGCCCTAGGCGACGGGGTACAACTGGGCGGCGGTCCCTGCGCTCAGTAAGTGCATGACAAACACGACAAACAAACAAGGGAATACAAGCAAGGGAAATGGGCAGTTGCTCGCGGAAACACCGTGAGCAACAGAGTAGTGAACGAGCCGAGTCAAGCCAGGAGAGTGCGAGGTACAAAGCGAAAAGCAGAAGAGTAGTCGGTAAGCCGTGGTCTGTATGGAGCAGGATCAAAAATAGCAGGAGCTGTAGCTGGGCCAGGAAACCTCAAGGAAAGAAATTCACAAGCACAGATGGACAGGAAGAGCAGGCTTAAATAGACCGAGGGCGGGAGCTAGCTGAGTCTGGCCAGGTTGCGATAGGCTCTCCCACTCCTAAGCCTGCCAGCCTGAGTGGAGGAAGCTGGTGTCTGTCTCAGGGATGTACACTCAGGTGTTGACTGATTAATTCTGGGAGTTAACCCCGAAGCAGTGCCTGGCAGATCCTTTACAGTACCCCCCCTTTTATGAGGGGCCACCGGACCCTTTCTAAGTGGACCTGGCTTACTGGGGAAACGCAGGTGGAACCTCCTGACCAATACCCCAGCGTGAACATCCCGGGCGGGTACCCAAGTCCTCTCCTCGGGCCCGTATCCTCTCCAATGGACCAGGTACTGGAGGGAGCCTTGGACCATCTTGCTGTCCACGATCCTGGCCACCTCAAATTCCACCCCCTCAGGGGTGAGGACGGGAACAGGAGGTTTCCTCGAGGGGGCCAAGGACGGGGAGCAGCGTTTCAGGAGGGAGGCATGAAACACGTTGTGTATACGAAAAGACGGGGGTAACTCCAGCCGGAAAGAGACAGGACTGAGGACCTCAATGACCTTATACGGCCCAATAAACCGGGGAGCAAACTTTTTGGACGGAACCTTGAGACGCAAGTTCCTGGATGACAACCACACCAGATCCCCGACCACAAACAGGGGGTTAGCAGAACGTCTTCTATCGGCCTGAGCCTTCTGTATGCTCTGGGACGCCTCTAGGTTCTTCTGAACCTGGGCCCAGACTGTGCACAGATCCCGATGAACGACCTCCACCTCGGGATTGTTGGAACAACCAGGTGAAACGGAGGAGAACCGCGGATTAAACCCAAAATTACAGAAAAAGGGAGAGACCCCTGACGAGTTACTGACCCGGTTATTAAGGGAAAATTCGGCGAGGGGAATGAAAGAAACCCAATCAAATTGACAGTCAGAGACAAAACATCTTAAGTATTGTTCTAGAGACTGATTAGTCCTCTCCGTTTGGCCATTGGTTTCAGGATGGAAAGCAGAGGAGAAGGACAGATCAATCCCCAACTTATTACAGAAGGCTCTCCAAAACAATGAAACAAATTGTACCCCTCTGTCAGAAACAATATTGACGGGGACCCCATGGAGACGCAGGATGTGTTTGATAAACAAGGTAGCCAACGTCTTGGCGTTGGGTAGTTTCTTGAGGGGCACAAAGTGGCACATTTTACTGAAGCGGTCTACCACCACCCACACCACCGACTTGCCTTGGGATGGAGGCAAATCGGTGATAAAATCCATGGAGATATGTGTCCAAGGTCTCTGGGGAATGGGCAACGAACGCAGTAAGCCCGCTGGTCGGGACCTGGGAGTCTTGGACCTGGCACAAACCTCACAGGCGGCGACGTAGGCCTTAACGTCTTTAGGCAAACCAGGCCACCAATAATTTCTGGTAATGAGGTGTTTGGTACCCAGGATGCCTGGATGGCCAGATAGTGCGGAGTCGTGATTTTCCCTAAGTACCCTTAGCCGGAATTGCAGGGGAACAAACAGCTTGTTCTCAGGAAGGTTCCCAGGAGCTGAACCTTGATCAGCAGCAATTTCAGAGACTAAATCGGACTCGATAGAGGAAATGACTATACCTGGAGGCAAAATACAAACAGGATCTTCCTCCGAAGGAGGGCTGGCCATGAAGCTACGCGACAGTGCATCCGCCTTAATATTTTTAGACCCGGCCCTATAGGTAACCAAAAAATTGAATCTGGTAAAAAACAACGCCCATCGAGCTTGTCTCGGGTTTAGCCTCCGGGCAGATTCTAGGAAAACCAGATTCTTGTGGTCGGTAAGGACCGTTACCTGGTGCCTAGCCCCCTCCAGGAAGTGGCGCCACTCTTCAAATGCCCATTTAATGGCTAAAAGTTCGCGGTTGCCAATATCATAGTTACACTCCGTGGGCGAAAACTTCCTAGAAAAGTAAGCACAGGGGCGGAGATGGGTGAGGGAGCTGGTACCCTGGGACAAGACGGCCCCCACTCCCACCTCGGACGCGTCAACCTCCACAATAAATGGCTCCCTTTGGTTGGGCTGAACCAGCACGGGGGCCGAGATAAAGCACTTCTTGAGGGTCTCAAAAGCCTGGACGGCCTCAGGGGGCCAATGGAGGACATCAGCACCCTTGCGAGTGAGGTCCGTAAGAGGCTTAGCGACGACCGAGAAGTTAGCAATAAATCTCCTGTAATAGTTAGCGAACCCCAAAAAACACTGTAGCGCTTTCAGGGAGGCAGGTTGGACCCATTCAGCCACAGCCTGAACCTTGGCAGGGTCCATGCGGAATTCATGAGGAGTGAGGATTTGACCTAAAAATGGTATCTCCTGTACCCCAAATACACATTTTTCGATTTTGGCAAACAGTTTGTTTTCTCGAAGGACCTGGAGCACTTTCCTGACATGCTCTATGTGGGAGGACCAGTCCCTGGAAAACACCAATATGTCATCAAGGTACACTACAAGAAATATCCCCAGGTAATTTCTCAAAATCTCATTTATGAAGTTCTGGAAGACCGCAGGGGCATTGCACAACCCAAAGGGCATGACGAGGTATTCGAAATGGCCTTCGGGCGTGTTAAACGCAGTCTTCCACTCATCCCCCTCTTTGATGCGAATAAGGTTATACGCCCCCCGTAGATCCAATTTAGAGAACCATTGGGCCCCCTGAACCTGATTAAAGAGATCAGGAATCAAAGGAAGGGGATACTGGTTCCTTACCGTGACCTTATTCAGGCCACGGTAGTCAATGCATGGCCTAAGACCCCCATCCTTCTTCCCTACGAAGAAGAAGCCAGCACCTACCGGAGAAGAAGAGGGACGAATGTAACCCTTGGCCAGGGATTCCTGGATATACTCCCTCATGGCTTCACGTTCGGGACAAGAAAGGTTAAATATCCTACCCTTTGGAAGCTTAGCTCCTGGTACCAATTCGATAGCGCAATCGTATTCTCTATGAGGCGGTAATACTTCGGAGGCCTCTTTAGAGAAAACATCAGCGAAGTCCTGAACAAACTCGGGTAGCGTATTCACCTCCTTAGGGGGAGAAATAGAATTAACAGAAAAACATGACGTACAACATTCATTACCCCATTTGGTTAGCTCCCCAGTATTCCAGTCAAACGTAGGATTATGCAACTGCAACCAGGGAAGACCTAGAACCAAATCGTACGATAATCCCTGCATCAATAGTACAGAGCATTGCTCCAAATGCATGGAGCCAACAAGGAGTTCAAAAACAGGGGTATGCTGTGTAAAATAACCATTAGCAAGAGGAGTGGAGTCGATACCCACTACCGGAACAGGTTTAGGCAAATCAATCAGAGGCATAGCGAGAGACATAGCAAATTCCACAGACATGATATTAGTAGAGGACCCTGAATCCACGAAGGCACTGCCGGTAGCAGACCTACCACCAAAAGAGACCTGAAAGGGAAGCAATATCTTAGTACGTTTCATATTTACGGGAAATACCTGTGCGCCCAAGTGACCTCCCCGATGATCACTTAGACGCGGGAGCTCTCTGACAGCATTCTTACGCTTGGGACAGTTGTTTACTTGATGCTTGACATCCCCACAGTAGAAGCAGAGACCATTCTTCCTGCGGAATTCTCTACGTTGTTGAGGGGACACGGAAGCCCCGAGTTGCATAGGTATTTCTGAGTCTTTAGGGGAGAAACGAAGCAACGGGACTTCGGGAGGCATCATGGGGGAGTCGGAGGAAAAAACACATAAACGTTCACGTTGTCGTTCCCTGAGACGTCGGTCAAGTCGTACCACTAAAGCCATAACCTGGTCTAAGGAGTCAGAAGAGGGATAACTAACTAGCAGGTCTTTCAGGGCATTCGACAGACCCAACCTAAACTGGCACCTTAAGGCAGGGTCATTCCACCGAGAAGCTACGCACCACTTCCTAAAGTCAGAGCAATACTCCTCAACAGGTCTCTTACCCTGACGTAAGGTCACCAGCTGACTCTCGGCAAAGGCAGTTCTGTCAGTCTCGTCATAAATAAGTCCGAGGGCAGAAAAGAAACGATCAACGGAGGAAAGTTCAGGGGCGCCAGGAGCCAAGGAGAAGGCCCACTCTTGGGGCCCTTCCTGGAGCCGGGACATAATTATACCCACCCGCTGGCTCTCAGAACCTGAGGAGTGAGGCTTTAAGCGAAAGTAAAGCCTACAACTCTCCCGAAAGGAGAGAAAAGCCCTCCGGTCACCTGAGAACCGGTCGGGCAACTTGAGGTGGGGTTCAAGGGGTGCGGTGAGGGGAACTACCAAGGTAGCATCAGGCTGGTTGACCCTCTGAGCCAGGGCCTGGACCTGTAGGGAGAGACCCTGCATTTGCTGAGCCAGGGTTTCACGGGGTTCCATAATGGTGTCAGGGACCAGGGTAGACTAGGTATAGGGCTTGTGAATTTGTAATAGTGGGGGGGGGGTAGGGAAACGGACAAGTGAGCCCTAATCTACCCGCCACTCTGTCCCTGCCTACTTGCAACGACCCGCCCTAGGCGACGGGGTACAACTGGGCGGCGGTCCCTGCGCTCAGTAAGTGCATGACAAACACGACAAACAAACAAGGGAATACAAGCAAGGGAAATGGGCAGTTGCTCGCGGAAACACCGTGAGCAACAGAGTAGTGAACGAGCCGAGTCAAGCCAGGAGAGTGCGAGGTACAAAGCGAAAAGCAGAAGAGTAGTCGGTAAGCCGTGGTCTGTATGGAGCAGGATCAAAAATAGCAGGAGCTGTAGCTGGGCCAGGAAACCTCAAGGAAAGAAATTCACAAGCACAGATGGACAGGAAGAGCAGGCTTAAATAGACCGAGGGCGGGAGCTAGCTGAGTCTGGCCAGGTTGCGATAGGCTCTCCCACTCCTAAGCCTGCCAGCCTGAGTGGAGGAAGCTGGTGTCTGTCTCAGGGATGTACACTCAGGTGTTGACTGATTAATTCTGGGAGTTAACCCCGAAGCAGTGCCTGGCAGATCCTTTACAGTCTGCATGTGTTTATGTCTCTTTGTAAAAGTGTGTGCTCAATATTAAAGAAGCCTCCTATATACCCTGCTGCCCCCATATATCCTGCTGCCCCTATATATCCTGCTGCCCCCTATATAACCTGCTGCCCATTATATAACCTGCTGCCTCCTATATAACCTGCTGTCCCTTATGAATCCTGCTGCCCCCTATATATCCTGTTGCCCCTATATATCCTGCTGCCTCCTATATACCCTGCTGCCCCTATATATCCTGCTGCCCCCTATATATCCTGCTGCCCCTATATATACTGCTGCCCCTATATACCCTGCTGCCCCTATATACCCTGCTTCCCCTTATTTACCCTGCTGCCCCTTATTTACCCTGCTGCCCCTTATATACCCTGCGGCCCCTATAGACCCTGCTGCCCCTTATATACTCTGCTGCCCTTATATATATGCCTCTGTGTGTGTGTGTGTGTGTGTGTGTGTGTGTGTGTGTGTGTGTGTGTGTGTGTTTATATGTGTCTGTGGGTATAGTTATCATCTACGGCATTATCTATACTCAGAGAGTTATCACTGTGTTATCAGTGGTGTTACATAGGACTGCAGGTAACATTTACTGCATTATCTGTATTATCTGTATTCAGAGAATAATCACTGTGTGTTATATGTTGTGTTGCATAGGACTACAGGTAACATTTACTGCATTATCTGTATTCAGAGAGTTATCACTGTGTTATCTGTGGTGTTACATAGGACTGCAGGTAACATCTATGGCATTATCTGTACTCAGAGAGTTATCACTGTGTTATCAGATAACAGTGATAACTCTCTGAGTACAGATAATGTCGTAGATGTTACCTGCAGTCCTACGTAATGCCACAGATAACACAGTGATAACTCTCTGAATACAGATAATATACATAGGACTGCAGATAACATCCACTACATTATCTGTACTCAGAGAGTTATCACTGTGTTATCAGCGGTGTTACATAGGACTGCAGGTTACATTTACTGCATTATCTGTATTCGGAGAGTTATCACTGTGTGTTATATGTGGTGTTACATAGGACTGCAGGTAACATCTACTACATTATCTGTACTCAGAGTCATCACTGTGTGTTATCTGTGGTGCTACATGAGACTGCAGATAACATCTACAACATGAGAGTTATCACTGTGTTATCAGCGATGTTACATAGGACTGCAGGTAACATTTACTGCATTATCTGTATTCAGAAAGAAAATCACTGTGCTATATGTTGTGTTACATAAGACTGCAGGTAACACTACTACATTATCTGTACTCAGAGAGTTATCATTGTGTTATCTGTGGTGTTACATAGGATTGCAGGCAATATCTACTACATTATCTGTGCTATTACTGTGTGTTATCTGTGGTGTTATATAGGGCTGCACATGAAATCTACAACATTATCTGTACTGTGCTTGTATGACACTCCACTGTTGCCGATCAGCGGCTCATCACTTATGGTTACGGCAATTAACCCCTTAAATGCGGCACTCGATTGCGTTTAGAAGGTTTGTAGCACATCAGCAACCCCCATGCAATTGTGGGGGTTGCTGATGCTTGTGATGGCATCCGGAGGCCAGACAACGGCCTCCGGGTCTGCCTCTGGCTGGTCCTCGTAGACTGAGGGTATGTTCACACGCAGTGTTTTCAGACGTAATTCGGGCGTTTTACGCCTAGAAATACGGCTGAAAAAACGCCCCTAATACGCCTACAAACATCTGCCCATTGAAATCAATGGGAAAAACAGCATTTAGTGCATACGGGGCGTCTATTTATGCCTCTGTTTCAAAAAAACGGAGCGTAAAAAGACGCTCTGTAAAAAGATGTATCATGTCACTTCTTGAGGCGTTTATTGGAGCTGATTTTCCATTGAACACTATGAAAAATGCCTCAAAAAATGCCTCAAAAAACGCCTGAAAAGAAGCCTCAAAAGAAGTACCAAATTTCATTTTCAGCTTCAAAAACGCCTGAAATTCAGAGGCTGTTTTCTCTAAAATCAGCTCTGTAATTTCAGACGTATTTTGCTAAGCCGTGTGAACATACCCTCACTGTCAGGCTGGGTTCACACGACCATGTTACGTCCGTAATGTACGGAACGTATTTCGGCCGCAAGTCCCGGACCGAACACAGTGCAGGGAGCCGGGCTCCTAGCATCATAGTGATGTACGATGCTAGGAGTCCCTGCCTCGCTGCAGGACAACTGTCCCGTACTGTAATCATGATTACAGTACGGGACAGTAGTTCCACGCAGAGGCAGGGACTCCTAGCGTCGTACATCACTATGATGCTAGGAGCCCGGCTCCCTGCACTGTGTTCGGTCCGGGTCTTCCGGCCGAAATACGTTCCGTACATGGTCGTGTGAACCCAGCCTTAGAGGGACTGTGACGTCCAATTGAGGGTATGTTCACACGGCAGCGTCCATAACGGCTGAAATTACGGGGCTGTTTCCAGGAGAAAACAGCCCCGTCATTTCAGCCGCAACGGCATGTGTATGCGCTTGAACGCCGCGTCCATTACGGACGTAACTGGAGCTGGTTTTCCATGGAGTCCATGGAAAACGGCTCCATTTACGTCTGAAGAAGTGACATGACACTTCTTTGGCGCGGGCGTCTATTTACGTACCGTCTTTTGACAGCGACGCGTAAATATACGCCTCGTGTGAACAGACAAACGTCAGCCCATTGCTTTCAATGGGCAGATGTTTGTCAACGCTATCGAGGCGCATTTTCGGACGTAATTCGAGGCGTAAAATGCCCGAATTGCGTCCGTAAATAGGCCGTGTGAACATACCCTGACAGTTGGAACACATTACACTACCTAGGTATTGTAATGTATTCTAGCAGCGATCAGTGCTGCAGTTAAAAAAAGAAAGTGTAAAAAGTAAAAAAAAACGTTAAAAAAGTTAATAAAATTTTTTTGCAACATTTTTTTTTGCAATAATAAGTCTCTTATTATAAAAAAATGAAACTGTTAAAAAACAGTACCCATATTTGGTATCACCGCGTTCGTAACGACCCAATCTATAAAACTATAATGCTATTTTTCCCGCATGGTGAACCCCGCAAAAAAATAAACGAAAAACAATGCCAGAATCACTATATTTTGGTCACCACCCCTACCAAAATATAGAATTAAAAGTGATCAAAAAGTTGCATGTACCCCAAAATAGTATCAATAAAAACTACAACCCGTCCTTATACACAGCTTTTTTGACTGAAAAATAAAAAGTTATGGCTTTCAGAATATGATGACACAGAAAATAAATTATTTT
This sequence comes from Rhinoderma darwinii, assembly GCF_050947455.1. NCBI lineage: Eukaryota > Metazoa > Chordata > Amphibia > Anura > Rhinodermatidae > Rhinoderma > Rhinoderma darwinii. The sequence goes on along the minus strand of NC_134687.1, from coordinate 236,942,479 downwards.
ATAAACAAGTGATTTTATTGTGCAAACGCTGCAAAACACAAAAAAACTATATACATATGGTATCGCCATAATCATACCGACCCGCAGAATAAAGGAAAACTAATTTTTAGCACATAATGAACGCCGTAAGAAATAAAGAATTTAAAACGTCAAAATCACTGTTTTTTGGTCACCATGGCTCTAAATAAAATGTAATAAGTGATCAAAACGTTGTATGTTCCAAAAAATGGTACCAATAAGAACTATAGCTCGTCCCGCCAAATATAAGCCCTCACATCGCTCAATCGACCAAAAAATAAAAAAGTTATGGCTCTCAGAATGTGTTGATACAAAACAATTAGTTTTTTTTTAACAAATAGTTTTTTCTTTGTAAAAGTAGTAAAATATAAAAAAAAACTATATACATTTGGTATCACCGTAATCGTACTGACCCGCAGAATAAAGTTAAAGCTAACCCAAAAAACAATGGAGGAATTGCAGTTTTTTCAAATTTCACCAGACAAAAAATTTTATTTTCGGTTTTCCAGTACATTATATGGTACTTTAAATTGTGTCAATAGAAACTACAACTCTTCCCACAAAAAATAAGGCAAAAAAGGATCAGTCCTGCAAAGGTTAATTAATTTCTATTAAAAAAAAAACAATTATTACCACATGTGGGGTATAGCCGTACTCGGGAGAGATTGCGTTACAAATTTTAGGCGGCTTTTTCTCCAATATCCCTTGTGAAAATGAAAAAATGCAACATTTTAGTGGACAAAAATGTTGATATTCATTTTCACGGCCTAATTCCACTAAATTCTGCAAAAAAACCTGTGCGGTTTAAATGCTTACTATACCGCTAGAAAAATTCCTTGAGGGGTGTAATTTCCCAAATGGGGTCACTTTTGGGGTGTTTTCACTGTTTTGGTCCCTCCAGGGCGTTGCAAACGCGACATGGCACTGAAAATGTAAAGGATCTGCCAGAAACAGCTTCTGTCGACGCCCGTGGTTAGTCAGTCTGCACCTGCTCCTAAGTCTGATCGAGTGACCCCTCCTTCTACCAATCAGGCTGGGAGGCTGAGGAGTGGGAGAGCCTATAACAGCCTGGCCAGATGGAGCTAGCTCCCGCCCTCTGTCTATTTATACCTTCACTTCCTGCTCCTCCTTTGCCTGTGATTCTCCTGTTTCCTGGCTCTGCTGCTGCTGCTTGAACTATTTGTCCCTGCTTCATATTGACCCTGGCTTACTGACTACTCTCCTGCTCTGCGTTTGGTACCTCGTACACTCCTCATTTGACTCGGCTCGTTCACTACTCTCCTGCTCTGCGTTTGGTACCTCGTACACTCCTGGTTTGACTCGGCTCGTTCACTACTCTTGTTGCTCACGGTGTTGCCGTGGGCAACTGCCCCATTTCCCTTCTGTGTACCCTTGTTTGTTTGTCTGTCGTGCACTTATTGAGCGTAGGGACCGTCGCCCAGTTGTACGCCGTCGTCTAGGACGGGCCGTTGCAAGTAGGCAGGGACTGAGTGGCGGGTAGATTAGGGCTCACCTGTCTGTCTCCCTTCCCCACCATTACAGAAAACCAATCCAGCAAAATCTGCGCTCCAAAATACAAATCGCGCTCCTTCCCTTCTGAGCCCTGCTGTGGGTCCAAACAGCAGTTTATTACGACATATGGGGTATTTCCGTAATCGAGAGAAGATGCTTTACAAATGTTGGGGTGTATTTTCTTCTTTATTCCTTGTAAATAATACAAATTTTTAGGTTTTTTCAGAAAAAAAGTAGATTTTAATTTTTACAGGCTAACTCCAATAAATATAGCAAAATACCTGTGGGGTCAAAATGCTAACTATACCCCTAGATAAATTCCTTTAGGGGTGTAGTTTCCAAAATGGGGTCACTTTTGAGGAGTTTCCACTGTTTTGGCACCACAAGACCTCTTCAAACCTGACATGGTGCCTAAAATATAATCTAAAAAAAAGCAGACCCCAAAATCCTGTAGGTGCTCCTTTGCTTCGGAGGACTGTGTTTCGGTCCATTAGGACACTAGGGCCACATGTGGGATATTTCTAAAAACTGCAGAACCTGGGCAATAAATATTGATTTGCGTTTCTCTGGTAAAACCTTCTGTGTTACAGAAAAAAACTTATTACAAATGAATTCCGGAAAAAAAAATTAAATTGGTAAATTTCCCCTCTACTTTGCTTTATTTCCTTTACTTTACACCCAACAAGGAATTCATCTAGGGGTGTAGGTAGCATTTTGACCCACAGGTGTTCCATAGAATTTATTAGAATTGGGCAATGAAAATGAAAAATTCAAATTTTTTTTCCAATAAGAAGGAGCTTTAACTCAAAATTTTTACTTTTCCCAACAAATAAAGGGAAAAGAGCACCCCAACATTTTTGAAGCAATTTCTACAGAGTAAGGAAATACCACAAATGTGGTCATATACTGCTGTTTGAACACACACGGCAGGGCTCAGAAGGGAAGGTGCCCCATTTAGCTTTTAGACCACAGATTTTGATTGATTGGTTTCTAGGCAACATGTCACTTTTGCAAATCCCCTAAGGTACCAGTACAGTAAAAACTCCCAAAAGTGACTCCATTTGGTAAACTACACCCCTTGAGGAATTCATCTAGGGGTGCAGTGAGCATTTTGACCCCACAGGTGTTTCAAAGATCTTATTAGAATTGGGCAGTGAAAATGAAAAAATAAATTTTTTTCCAATAAGTCGTAGTTTTAGCTGAAATTCTTCATTCTCTTAAAGGGAATGTGTCACGAATTAAACCTTTTTTTTAAGTAAGTTACTTATTTCTATTATATATTTTACGTTTTTTGCTGTTTCTTTTTTTTCTTCCACATGGTGGAAAGTATTAAAAATGTAATTATAATTTGACATGTTTTCCTATGTTGGCCACCAGAGGGAGCACTTCCCAGAATTACAGCAAGGCGAATAAGGCAAAGCAACCTAACTCACAGCTGCCGGAAATGTGGGAGTGAATCTCACCCCCCCCCCCCCTCCTACAAGCCAGGAAAAGGTGTCTTCAAATTGCTAAGCAGTGTCCGGCTGCCATTTTGGGTGTGATTGTTGAAATGCAGCTCGCAGAAGCTATAGGACACACCAAAAGGCTAAGGGTATGTTCACACGCTTACTAAACAAAGGGAAAACAGCTCCTGATTTTCAGCCATTTTTTAATCAAACTCGAGTTTTTTATTGGCGTTTTTGGAGCTGTTATAAAAAAACGCCCCTTAAGAACAGAACACCGTATTTCCCATTGAAACCAATGGGCAGATGTTTGGAGGCGTTCTGCTTCCGATTTTTCAGCCATTTTTCGGGATGTTTACGACCCAAAAACAGGCTGAAAACACTGCGTGTGAACATACCCTTAGAATGATGAAAGTGAAATGAATGACTTTTCAGTTGACAGGTTCACACGGCGTGTATTTGAAACGTTTTTTGGCACATTTTACATGCCTCTCCTACTAAATGTCTTTATCCCTCAATCTTGCTAAGCCCTTATTCACATGACAGGGTTTCTCGGCCGGGTGACGGCCGTTCATAAATCGGCCGTCACCCGGCTGCATTAGGAACAATAGACCCCTAATGGGGCTATTCACACGACCAATTTTTTTGATGGCCCGGGAAACCTGGCCATCAAAAAATGGGACATGCCCTATTTTCGGCCGTTTACCCGGCCGCTCGGCTCCCATAGAAGTCTATGGGGCCGGGTAATACACGGCCATCACCGGAATGTGTCCCGAGTGATGGCCATGTATTCCGTCGCTCGGGCGCTCTCTCTCCTCCTCCTCCTCGCAGTGCAGAGGAGGAGGAGGGTCTTTTTTTGCTCCCTGTAGGAGTTGGAATCCCCAATCCCCGGCCGGGGATTCTTCTACAGGAGAAGTGAGTGACTACACTGTCCATATATGGACACAGCGATGTCACTCACTTCTGCAGCGGAATCCCCGACTCTATGGCCGGGGATTCCGCTACAGGAGAAGTGAGTGACTACACTGTCCAAATATGGACACAGTGACATCACTCACTTCTGAAGCGGAATTCCTGACCTGTGGCAGGGAATTCCTCTCCAGGAGAAGTCAGTGACTACACGGTCCATATATGGACATTGAAGTCAGTGACTGCTCCAGGAATGTGGGGGGGGGGATGGGTGCAACCTACAGGGGGCTGTGTGGCATCACCTACAGGGGACTTGGTGGCATCACCTACAGGGGACTTGGTGGCATCATCTACAGGGGGCTGGGTGGCATCACCTCCAGGGGGCTGGGTGGCATCACCTACAGGGGGCTGGGTGGCATCACCTACAGGGGGCTGGGTGGCATCGCCTACAAAGGGCAGGGTGGCATTACCTACAACGGGCAGGGTGGCATTACCAACAGGGAGCTGGGTGGCATTACCTACAAGGGGCAGGGTGGCATTACCAACAGGGAGCTGGGTGGCATTACCAACAGGGAGCTGGGTGGCATTACCTACAAGGGGCAGGGTGGCATTACCTACAGGGGGCAGGGTGGCATTACCTATAGGGGACTGGGTGGCATTACCAACATGGAGCTGGGTGGCATTACCTACAAGGGGCAGGGTGGCATTACCTATAGGGGGCTGGGTGGCATTACCTGCAGGGGGCTGTGTGGCATCACCTACAGGGGACTTGGTAGCATCACCTACAAGGGACTTGGTGGCATCACCTACAGGGGACTTGGTGGCATCACCTACAGGGGACTTGGTGGCATCACCTACAGGGGGCTTGGTGGCATCACCTACAGGGGGCTGGGTGGCATCACCTACAGGGGGCTGGGTGGCATCACCTACAAGGGGCAGGGTGTCATTACCTACAAGGGGCACGGTGGCATTACCTACAAGGGGTTGGGTGGCATTACCAACAGGGAGTTGGGTGGCATTACCAACAGGGAGCTGGGTGGCATTACCTACAAGGGGCAGGGTGGCATTACCTACAAGGGGCAGGGTGGCATTACCTATAGGGGGCTGGTTGGCATTACCTGCAGGGGGCTTGGTGGCATTACCTTTAGGGGGCTGGGTGGCATTACCAACAGGGAGCTGGGTGGCATTACCTACAGGGGGCAGGGTGGCATTACCTACAGGGGGCTGGGTGGCATTACCTGCAGGGGGCTGGGTGGCATTACCTGCAGGGGGCTGGGTGGCATTACCAACAGGGAGCTGGGTGGCATTACCAACAGGGAGTTGTGTGGCATTACCAACAGGGAGCTGGGTGGCATTACCTACAAGGGGCAGGGTGGCATTACCTAAAAGGGGCAGGGTGGCATTACCTATAGGGGGCTGGGTGGCATTACCTGCAGGGGGCTGTGTGGCATTATCTACAAAGGGCTGTGTGTGGCTAAACAAATTTCAATTAAATTCATCCGATTTTAAAACGGACAGGGAAAAAAACGGATGCAAAACGGGTCAAAATCGGCCGTTAAAAACGGCAACACGGCCCGGAACGGAATCAGAACGGATGCAAAACGGATGCAAACCGGCCGGGAAAAATGGCCCAAAACGGCCGATTTTATCGCCCGACACTCGGACCCTGTCGTGTGAATGAGGCGTAACAGTCTCCTCCAGGATCACCACCCAATACTGCTGACAGTCTCCTCCAGCGTCACCATACAATCCTGCTGACAGCCTCCTCCAGTATCACCATACAATCCTGCTGACAGTCTCCTCCAGGATCACCACCCAATACTGCTTACAGTCTCCTCCAGCGTCACCATACAATCCTGCTGACAGCCTCCTCCAGTATCACCATACAATCCTGCTGACAGTCTCCTCCATCGTCCCCATACAATCTTGCTGACAGTCTCCTCCATTGTCCCCATACAGTCTAGGTGATAGTCTCCTCCGCAGTAGAGGAGACTGTCACATGACTCTGTGATAGGAATAACCATCTGCTGCTGACAGTCTCCTCCCCGACCTCCTGCTGATGGATACCTCACCTCCTCACCCTATGACAGTCCGCACACCGTCCACACTGACAATACATCTAGCGACAGGGGGGGCATCAGGGGGGGGCCTTCATGGGGTCACGAGAGCGGGGGTCTGTGAGAGAGAGAGGGACAGACAGAGACACACGCACCTTACCTGCAGTGCAGCCGGTCTTCATAATGGCGCCTGCTATCTCCCTACAAACCAGCTTCTCTGCTGTGTGGCTCTGAACTGCGTTTGCGCAGTACAGAGCCAGATAGCAGAGGCAATGGACGGCTCCCGTTCATTGTGTCCTATGCACTGTGCTGCCGTATTCCATCTGTGTATGTTTCGTTAACAGACACATACATAAATGAAATAAAAAATGGCAGACCCTAGTACAGGAAGAAAGTGTCAATAAAAAAAAACTTTGTGTGTGAAAAATTAAATAAAGTCAATATAATATTTTATTAAATAAAAACACATAAATTAATAAAAAAATAAATAAATCATGACACGGCCCCTTTAACCCCTTCCTGACATTTGACGTATCCATACGCCAAAGTCGGGTAGGGGAAGTATGGAGCGGGCTCACGGAGTGAACCCGTTCCATACGATGCGGGTGTCGGCTGTTTGTTACAGCCGACACTTCAGAGTAACCAGCGGCATCGCGTTCGAGCGCGATCCCGTTCGTTTAACTCGTTAAATGCTGCGGTCAATAGCGACCGCATCATTTAAATCGTTAGAAAGAGGGGGGCGACCCCCTCTAACAGCTCATCGCGCCCCCCGCAATGCAATCGCTGAGGGGCGATGGTTGCTATGGCTGCCTGGGGGCCTAATGAAGTCCCCCAGGTTCGCCACCTTTGTGCACCTATTAAGCTCTGCCTCCGGCAGGGCTTAATAGATGCCTTTCAGAATCACAATATACTGCAATACATTAGTATTGCAATATATCGTGCAAGCGATCTAACGATTGCTGGTTGAAGTCCCCTAGGGGGACTAATAAAAAAAGTAAAAATGAGTTAAATAAAGTTTTTTTTGTGTAAATAAAAATATATATATTAAAAGTTTAAAAAAAAAACCTTTTCCCATTTTCCCCTTAGAGCATTGTAAAAAAATAAACATAATTGGTTTTGCCGCGTCCGTAAGAGTCTGAACTATTACAATATATTATTATTTAACCCACACGGTGAACGCCGTAAAAAAAGAAAAATTGTAAACGCCTGAATCTCTATTTTTGGTCACCTAATCTCCCACAAAACATGAAATAAAAAGTGATTAAACCGTCGCATGTACACCTAAATGGTATTATTAAAAACTACAGCTTATCCCGCAAAAAATAAGCCCTCATATTACTTAATCGACATAAAAATAAAAAAGTTATGGCTCTCAGAATTTGGCCACACAAAATAAATTTTATTGTAAAAGTAGTAAAATATAGAAAAAACTATATATATTTAGTATCGCCGTAATCGTATTGACCCACAGAATAAAGTTAACAAGTTGTTTTAATTGCACAGTGAATTTCGTAAAAACGGCGCACAAAAAACCATGGAGGAATCGCTGTTTTTTTTTCATTTTTTACCCAACAAATAATTTTTTGCCCGTGTCCTAGTACATTATATGGCAAAATAAATGGTGCTATGAAAACTACAACTCGTCCCGCAAAAATCAAGCCTTCATAGTACTATATCGACATAAAAATAAAGAACTTATGGCTTTTTGAAGGTGGAAAATCGGAAAAAGGGCTGCGGCGGGAAGGGGTTAACATATAAAGGAGAAAAATCACCCTAACATTTGTAAAGCATAAATGTGGTCATAAACTGTTGCCTGGGCACACGGCAATGCTTAGAAGGGAAGGAGGCTTAGAAACGAACGAGCGCCATTTAGCTTTTGGAGCGCAGGTTTTGCTGGATTGATTCCTGAGCACCATGTTGCATTTAAAGAGCCCCTGAGGTACCAATACAGTGAAAACCCCTGAGAGGTGGGTAATTTAGGGGTATAGTGAGGATTTTGAAATCAAAAGTTTTTGCAGAATCTATTAGAATTAGGACGTGATAAAAAAATAAATAAAAATGGACTATAGGAGAAAAGCACCTCAACGTTTATAAAGCATTTTCTCTCGAGTACGGCAATACCCCATATGTGATCACAAACTGCTGTTTGGACACACGGCAGGGCTCATAAGGGAAGGAGCACCATTTGGCTTTTTGAGCGCATATTTTGCTGAATTGGTTTCGCATTTGCAGAGCTTCCTGCGGTACCAGTACAGTAGAAATTCCACAGAGGTGACCCCATTTTCAGGACTTTACCCCTCAAGGAATTAAATTAGGGGTGTAGTGAGAATTTTAACCCCACAGGTGTTTTATACACTTTGTTAGAACTGGGCCATGAAAATTTAAATCTACATTTTTTTCTAATAAGATGTAGTTTTAGCTCAACATTTTTCATTTTTACAAAGACTACAGGAGAAAAGGTACCACAAAATTTGTTACGCTATTTTTTCTGAGTATGGCAATGCCGATATGTGGTTGTAAACTGCTATTTGGACACACAGCAAGGCTCTAAAGGGAAGGAGCGTAATTTGGTTTTTGGAATGGAGATTTTACATTCGTTTTCGGACACCATGTTGCATTGGGCTAAGGTACCAGTACAGTGGAAACCTCCAAAAAATTACATCATTTTGGAAACTACATCCCTAAAGGAATTCATCTAGAGGTATTGTGAGCATTTTGACCCCACAAGTGTTTTGCAGGAATTAGTGCACCGTGAACGTTGCAGATTGAAAATTGCCATTTTTCCACAGATATGCCATTTCAGTGCCCAATATGTTGTGCCCAGCTTGTGCCACTGGAGACACACAACCCATAAATTGTTAAGTGGGTTCTCCGGAGTACAGTAATACCCCATATGTGGTCATAAACTGCTGTTTGGACACACTGCCAGACTTAGAAGCACCGCCATTTGGATTTGTTATGGGTATTACTGGTATTTCAGCTTATAATGTGTGTGCAAATGTAAGCTGGGCGGAGTGCATCAGGGCATAATAGGATGATGTAATAATGGGGTGAATAAATAATAAAAGGAATAATCCATGTATTGGTGTGGTACGCTTTGAACCAATCCTTTATGAACTGGCTGGGTTTTATGGGTGCTATACAAACTATCTACGCTCCTGTATTGCCTAATCTTTGACTTCTTCACTAGCCCTATAAGGCCCTAAAGTGTCCTGCATCTACAGGGTCCACCTGTGGGGTTTAGCAAATGATGATGTGGGGTTTTTGGTGAAAAACTACTGGACTTAAAAAATTAGTCTGGGCCGTCATTTAGCATCATTTTGCATCATTGCGGTTTGAGAGTCATAATGTTTTATTTTTCCGTTGACGGAGCCCTGTGAGGCCTTTGTTTATGTGGAACGAGCTGTAATTTTTATTGGTTCCATTTTGGGGTACACACAATATTTTTGAATCACGATTTATTCCATTTTTTGGGAGACAAGGAAACGAAAAAACAGCAATTCTAGCACTGTTTCCTTTTTTCATTTTTACAGTGTTCTCCGTGCAGTATAAACAATGTGTTAACGTTATTCTGTGGGTCGATACAATTACAGCGATACCAAATTTATATTGTTTTTTTTTACGTTTTACTACTTTTCCACAATAAAAAATACTCTTTTCTTAAAAAAATCATGTTTTAGTGTCGCCATTTCCTGACAGCCATAACTGTTTTATTTTTCAGTTGCTTTCGCTGTGGGAGGGCTTGTTTTTTGCGTGATGAACTGTCGTTTTTGTGGGTACCATTTTGGGGTACTTGCGACTTTTTGATCACTTCTTATTACATTTTTCTTTAGACAAAAAAAGAAATTCTGTCATTGATTTTTTTTTTTAAATGTTATGGTGTTCACCGTGCAGGAAAAATAACATGATATATGTATAGTTCAGGCCATTCTGAACGTGGCGGTACCTATTATGTATAGTTTGTTTTTTTGGGGGTTTTTTTCCTATTATAAAGGACTTGATCAGGGAAACCTGACGATTATTATTTTTATTTCATAAAACTTTTATTTATTTATTTTCTGTAAACATTTTTTAAAAACTTTGGTTTACACACTTACTAGGGGACTTCAAGAGCTGATCTTCTGATCCCCTGTACAATACTTACTTATGTAGTGCAGTGTATTGCAACTGTCATTTTTCAATTCAACTGACAGTTAGCCTATTAGGTCCTGCCTTGGGCAGGACCTAATAGGCTTCCGTACATGGCCGACCAGGAAGCCATTGCTAGGCTTCCTGGTTGCCATAGCAACCATCAGAACCCCGCGATCACTCCAGAGGCGGCGGTGGGGTACAGAGGGAGCCCCCCGCATTGAAGGGGTTAAACGGAGGACATCGGAGGTAACTGTGATCGCCGCCGTTACAGCAGCATGTCAGCTGTATATTACAGCTGACACCCTCTTAAGATGACGCGAGCACAGCTCCTGTGCCCGCTTTATCTTCAGGACGGGCCCGGTACATCAGATTGCACTAAGTTACCTGCAAACCTAACGTACCAGTCACGTTCATTTGCGGGAAGGGGTTAAAATCCAAACTTGACTTTTATTGCTGTCCAAATATAAACAGTTTTTACAGCATACGAGACTTGCATCGTAAAAAAATAAAACATATATCTGGCTCGTCTGGGCACTAACTAAACAGCAAGTTTCCTTACCTATGATAAGCCCGGAGTATAATGTTCTTTGGATCAGGCTTTCCACACTATCCTTGTGTGGATTCTCAGGATCTGACACTGGACTGCATTCACTACAGCTCTAAATAGCCTAGTGAGCACACCTGTACTGATTTCGGCTAGGGGGAATCCTGTCCTGAAGCAGGGAGGGAATGGCAAGTCCCTCTACCAATCCTACCTGCCATTCCATAGAAATCAAGGCCCAGAAAATAGACAAAAAGCCTCAGAAAATGTTTTTCTACTCTACTATTTAGGCCCAAAGCTGTACAAAGTACTCCATGTGTGGTCTAACTACTGATTTATAAAGCGCATCTATACCCATTTTGATGCATTCTATGATCTTATTTGCCTTGGTACTGGTTCCTACCATTCACTTTACTATTCACTAAAACCTCCAAGTCCATTTCTATATAATTTTTACCCAGTGTTTTCCAATCCCAGATATCTTTTTTTACTCCCATTCCAAGTACATAACCTTACCTTTATTTTTGTTTAAACTTCTTTTGCTATTTCTTTTCCTAAGCCTTCAACTTCTCAAAATCCATCTATAATATAATACTATTTCCTTCTCTGTCAGTTACATTATATGGTTTAATGTCATCAGCAAGAATTGAGAGTTTACTCTATAGGCCCTCTACAAGGTAAACGAAAAATATATTAAAGAGAACAGGGCTCAATACTGACCCCTATGGTACCCCACTAGTAACCCTAACCAAGTTTTAACCCTTTGGAGACGCAGCCAATTTTCGTTTTTTTTCATTTTCATTTTTTCCTCCCGCCTTCAAAAAGCCATATCTTTTTTCTTTTTCTTTTTTGCAGGACGAGTTGTAGTTTTTAATAACATAATACCATATGTACTGAAAAAATGTAAAATGGGGGAAAAAAAACTTTGATTCCTCTATTGTATTTATTGTATTTTGGGTTTCATTTTTATGGTCTCCATCATGCGGTAAAAACTACATGTTAACTTTATTGTGTGGGTCGATACCAAATTTATATAATTTTTTTAATATTTTATCAATTTTACAAAGAGAATCTTTGTGTCGCCATATTCCGAGAGACATAACTTTATTGTTCTTCAGTCAATTAAGCGGTGTGAAGGCTTGTTTTTTGTACCAAATTGGTGCCAAATTGATACCAAATTGGGGTACATGTGACGTTTTGATCGCTTTTTATTCCAAATTTTTGGGAAATAAGTTGACCTAAATACCGCTATTTATTTTTATTTTTTCATAGCGTTCACCACGATATAGAAATAGTTCAAACTTTTATTGATGTGGCTATACCAATTATGTTAAATTTATTCATTTTGTTGACATTACTTTAAGGGACAAACAATTTTTTTGTACATTAAAAAATAATTAATTTAACAGTTTTTAATTAGTTCCATTGGATCGCTTGCACAAAATACTGCAATACTGAATTATTGGAGTATATTGTGCAATTTACTGGCTCCTAATATGCCCTTCCTTTGGCAGAGCGTAATAAGAACACAAAGATGGCAGACCTGGGGGCTTTTATTAGGCCCCCAGGCTGCCATGACAATCATCTGCATGGAGTTTGTATGTTCTCCATGTTTGCATGGGCTTCCTTCCACTCCCCCAAAAACATATAGATAGAGAATTTAGATTGTGAGCCCCAATGGGGACAGCAAGTGAGAACAACTATTGTACAACATTGCAGAATATGTTGGTGCTATATAGGGATCAGAAATAAATAAATGGCTAAGATGGCACGGTTGCTATTAACTTACAGTATTTCTGATCCTCAGTTACACCACATTTTGTCAAGGGGTTAATTGAATGGGACAATGCTGCAATACCTTGCACAGTCATTCCAAACGTAATGGGAGGAAGAACGAAAATTAAATCTATGTAAACTATGAAGAGGCTGTGGCGCTCGTACCGTGATGCCCCGTCAGAAATGTGCTGACGGTCAGACCTTCACCGATCTAATATTAATGGACTATCCTAAGTATAGGCGATCAATTTTAAAATCCTAAAAAACCCCTGTATGGATGGGGATCACTCCCACAACCTTACAAGACAACCTTTTTAATGCACATGCATTCATTTCAGAAAAATCTGTATAAATATTAAGAAAACTATTTCATTAGCTGAATACAAATCCAAAAATTTACTGCAAATGTTTAAACTTTACCTCACAAACAGTTTGAATTTCAATTTCAGTTTTTAAAGTGTAGCTAAACTTTTGAAAAGATTGGATTGGTGGGGGTCAGAGCACTGAGAACCCCACCAATAGCTAGAATGAAGCAGCTGAAGCGCTTGTGTGGGCGCTCAGCCGCTTCGTGTCTGTTCGGCTTTTTCCGGAAAGCCGATGTATCGGAGTACGGGCTCATAGACTTTCTATTGAGTCCGTACACCGATACATTTAGTTCCGGAAAAAGCCAAACAGACATGAAGCGGCTGAGCGCCCACACGATCGCTTCAGCTACTTCGTTCTAACGATTGGTGGGGGTCTCAGTCCTCGGACCCCCAACTATCCAAACTTCTGACATGTCACTTTGACATGTCAGAAGTTTGTCAAACGTTTAAGCTACACTTTAAATATCAGGCAAAACTATGGGCATAGTTTTGCAGAATATTTGCTTGTGTTTTACATACCGGACCAAAGCAAACATCTTTAAACTGAGCCCATACTCAGCTTTTTCAAACCTTGTCTATTAAGAATAATGATATATTATTGTCTGTAAAATGTTTTAAATATGAAGGACTATGAAATCAGTTTGGTGAATCAGCTGGATGGAATTAAGGAGAGCGAGGTTTCCTAGAAAGTAATCCATTGCTTATACAATATGTTAAAAATTCTGAAGCCTCTTTATGTAATAAATAAGTTCATCATGGAAGAAACTGGTAAAAGAGGACCTGTCAGCTTTTCTTATAACTGTGCTTTGTTCCATTTATTTTGGTATTTCTCCTGGAAATGTGTGCATAAATTGACAACTGGGTGTTATCGTTTCTCTTCTTAGGTCCCTACACAGACTGACACTTTCAGCACTGATTGGACATTGTCAGACTGTGTAGGGACACGCCCCTTTGACTAGGGGGATGGTAACACCCAGTTGTCAATTTATTCATAAATTTCCAGGAAGTATAACAAAGGGAACGGCACAATGCAATGAGTTTTAAGAAAAGGTGCTCCAGCATTATTATTTCATGAGTATTAACCAAGACTAACATGGCAGGAATGATAACTTTAAAGGGGATTTCTTATGAAGATGATTTATCGCCTATCCACAGGATAGGTAATAAATGTCTTTTTGGCAGAAATATCTCCGGCAGCTCCTTAGAAAGTGAATGGAGCGGTGGCGAAGCACGGCCAGGCTCATGAATAAATTGACAACTGATTGGGACCTTATGCCTGGTGAATAGATATGTGGAAAGATCCATGGATTGGAATTGATAGTGGGAATCCGGTCTTGAAAGGATGGGGCTGTAGAGGCCAATGAAACCTTTAATAGCAGAACTGTAACCATGTTAGGGTATGTTCACATGCGGCAGAATTGTTGTAGAAATTTCTGCAACTGAAAAGCCACTTCATATATGTGAATCAGGGGCGTAGCTAAAGGCTCATGGGCCCCGATGCAAAAATTCTTACTGGGCCCCCCCCCCGCAAACTTCTCATGGCGGACGGTCCGCAGCTTTCAGCTGCATCGCTGGGTCTCCTAAGTGACCCAACAATGCAGCACTAGCAGCCGGGGCGTAACTAAGGCTGGGCTCACACACCCTATTTACGGACGTAATTCGGGTTTTTTAGCATTGAATTACGTCCGAAAATGCGTTGGCAAACATCTGCCCATTCATTTGAATGGGTCTTACGATGTTCTGTGCCGACGGTCATTTTTTTTTACGCGCCGCTGTCAAAAGGCGGCGCGTAAAAAAGATGCCCGCGCCAAAGAAGTGCCTGTCACTTCTTCAGACGTAAATGGAGCCGTTTTCCATGGACTCCATAGAAAAACAGCTCCAATTACGTCCGTAATGGACGCAGCGAAAGACGCCTGCACATGCCGTTACGGCTGAAATTCCGGTGCTGTTTTCTCCTGAAAACAGCACCGTAATTTCAGCCGTAACAGACGCTGCCGTGTGAACATACCCTCAGGGCTTAAAATGTCAGGGAAATAGCCCCAATACATATGTGTCCGCCCAAAAAAATGTGTGTATAGGAGACAGCATAGCATATCTATAGCACTACGACCCTATAAACTATGGATAGGATTAGATACATTGGCTCAGCAGACAGTATCACACATGATAGGATTAGATACAGTGGCTCAGAAGGCAGTATCACACATGATATTATTAGATACAGTGGCCCAGCAGACAGTATCACACATGATAGGATTAGATACAGTGGCTCAGCAGACAGTACCACACATGATAGGATTAGATACAGTGGCTCAGAAGGCAGTATCACACATGATAGGATTAGATACAGTGGCTCAGCAGACAGTACCACACATGATAGGATTAGATATAGGGCCCAGCAGACAGTATCACACAAGATACGATTAGATACAGGGCCCAGCAGACAGTATCACACATGATTGGATTAGATACACAGCTCAGCAGACAGTATCACACATGATAGGATTAGATACAGGGCTCAGCTCGCTGACATTGCGGCTCCAGCGCTGGACCCAGGATAGGTAAGAATAATAATTTTGCTTCTTTATGTGTTACGGATTATTTTCGTGTGTTTGTGGCTTTTTTACAGGTTCGGTTGTTGGACTTCGGATTCGAGGACTTCAATGACGGCGTTTTTTTTATTCTCAATAAAATGGTTAATGAGGGTTGTTTTTTTATTTCAATAAAATATTTTTTCTATGTGCTTGTACTTTTTAGACTTTATTATTACCGCCTTAGTAATGGCCGCTGGCTGATTGACAACCTCCATTACTAAGGCGGGGCTTAATGTTAGCCGGTGCAGAGGCCAACACTAACCCCCATTATTACCCCGGTACCCACCGCCACCAGGAGTACTGGGAGGAGCCGGGTACGAACCAGTACCCGACCATCTGTAGTGACGGGCAGGCACCGGGGTGGCCGCAGGCTGGTAGTATTAGGCTGGGGAAGGCCAAAAACAGTGGCCCTTCCCACCCTGGTAATGCTGCCTGCTGCTGCTGTGTTGTATCTGGCTGGTTATGAAAATTGGGGGGGACCCCACATCGTTCTTTCCAATTATTATTATTTTTTTTTTAAATGACGTGGGGTCCCCCCCATTTTTCATAACCAGCCAGATACAATAAAGCAGCAGCAGCCTAGCATCACCAGGGTAGGAAGGGCCACTGTTTTTGGCCTTTCCCCTCCTGATAATACCAGCCTGCGGCCACCCCAGTAGCCGACCATCACTACAGATGGTCAAGTACTGGATGGTACCCGGCTCTTCCCAGCACCCCTGGTGGCGGTGGGTACCGGGGTAATAAAGGGGGTTAGTGTTAGCCTCTGCACCGGCTAACACTAAGCCCCGCCTTAGCAATGGATGCTGTCAATCAGCCGGCGGCCATTACTAAGGCGGTAGTAATATAGTTTAAAAAAAAACACAAAGACATAGAAAAAATATTTTATTGAAATAAAAAAAAAAAACACACAACCCTCATTAACCATTTTATTGATAATAAAAAAAAAGCTGTCATCGAAGTAGTCCTGGAATCCGACGTAGTCCAACGACCGAACCTGTAAGAGAACACACAAAAAATGATTAGTAACACGTGTGTTAGGCTTAGATACAGGGCCCATGTGTGATACTGTCTGTGGGACCCTGTATCTAAGCCTACCACAACGTAGGCTTAGATACAGGGTCCAGCAGACAGTAATCTTATACTGTATAAGATTACTGTGTGCTGGGGCCCTGTATCTAAACCTACAGTGTGGTAGGCTTATATACAGGGCCCATCAGACAGGATCACACATGGGCCATGTATCTAAGCCTACCATGTGATTGGCTTAGATACAGGGCCCAGCAGACAGGATCACGCATGGGCCATGTATCTAAGCCTACCATGTGATTGGCTTAGATACAGGGCCCATCAGACAGGATCACACATGGGCCATGTATCTAAGCCATGTGATTGTCTTAGATACAGGG
The DNA here is from genome assembly GCF_050947455.1 of Rhinoderma darwinii. NCBI lineage: Eukaryota > Metazoa > Chordata > Amphibia > Anura > Rhinodermatidae > Rhinoderma > Rhinoderma darwinii. The sequence goes on along the minus strand of NC_134687.1, from coordinate 236,925,728 downwards.
CCCAGCAGACAGGATCACGCATGGGCCATGTATCTAAGCCTACCATGTGATTGGCTTAGATACAGGGCCCATCAGACAGGATCACACATGGGCCATGTATCTAAGCCATGTGATTGGCTTAGATACAGGGCCCAGCAGACAGGATCACGCATGGGCCATGTATCTAAGCCTACCATGTGATTGGCTTAGATACAGGGCCCAGCAGACAGCATCACACAATCTGTGATCCTGTCTCATGGGCCCCCTAAGCCTGCTACATCGTAGGCTTAGGGGTTGTACAGTCCCTAAACATTGATGGCCTATCCTCAGGATAGGCCATCAATAGCTGATGTGTCTCTCGGGACCCGCAAATCAGCTGTTTTGAAGGGGCCGCAGCACTCGTACGAGAGCTGCTTCCCCTTCATTTCACTACTCGCTCACACTGTGAATCGCCGACACCGATTCACAGTGTGACAGGAATGAAGGGGAGCAGCTCTCGTACGAGTGCTGCGGCCCCTTCAAAACAGCTGATTGGCGGGTCCCGGGAGTCGGACCCCGCCAGTCAGGGCTAACCTTACCATCCTCTTCGGCCGCGGCGGGAGTTCTGTCGTCTCGATGCTGTGCGCGGCGCATAGCGCTGTGACGTCATGCGCTGCGCACAGCGCCTGACGTGAGGACCTCCGCTGCCATCCGGAACCAGGAAGGTAAGTAAAGTATGTTACTATAGTAACAGGGGCCCGCGGCCCGAGTTACTATAGTAACTTTTTATTGATGTGGTGCGGGGGGGCCGTGGGCCCCCCTGGCTTCGGGGCCCGGTCGCAATTGCGACCGCTGCGACCCCTATAGCTACGCCAGTGATGTGAATGTTGTTTCTGCAGCATGTACACGTAAATATACACTTTTACTACTTTATGCTAAATATATTTCTTTACTTATCAACAAAATGGCATTTTTATTTATCTGTGTATATGTCTATTTATAATTTATATTGCACGTTTTTAATTTATAATTTATATTGCACGTTTTAATTTATAATTTGTATTGCACGTTTTAAACTTATAATTTATATTGCACGTTTTAAATGTATAATTTATATTGCACATTTTAAATTTATATTGCACTTTATTCATTTATAATTTATATTCCAGGTATTAAATTTATATTGCACGTTTTAAATTTATAATTTATATTGCACATTTTAAATTTATAATTTATATTGCACATTTGAAGAAGTATTAGGTGCACCTTACATCAAGTCCAATTCCAGCCAGATTAAGTGAAATGCAATCTTTGTTCTGACAAATAATACAAGATGTCCTTGACTTTGACAGGATTAAGACTTAGTTTCATAATTTTCTTATGCTTTTCCACATGAAATGATATGATACTGATATTTGTAACGTGTCTTATTTAATTAAAATAATCTACCCTCTTAAGGGCTTATTTAGACGAACGTGATATACGTCCATGCAACGCGCGTGATTTTCACGCGTGTCGCACGGACCTATGTTAGTCAATGGGTCCGTTCAGACAGTCCGTGTTTTTTGCGCAGCGTGTGTCCGCTGCGTAAAACTCACGACATGTCCTATATTTGTGTGTTTTCCGCGCATCACACACCCATTGAAGTCAATGGGTGCGTGAAAATCACACATGCCACACGGAGGCACCTCCATGGGACATGCATTTTTCACGCAAGACTTGTTAAGTGTATGTAAATTACTTTGAAAACTTGTCCAAACAAGCACAAACCAGGAAGTGCTTTGGAACTTCTTTGGCACATACAGAGCTGGACACAGAGAACTGCAGCCATGCCTAGAGCTTTAGATGTGGAGAAGTTGATCTGCCTTGTGCAGGAGAGGCGCGAGTTGTGGGACACGCGTGCGGAGTCCTACCACGACCGTACTGCCAAAGAAGTGGCATGGGACCACATAGCCCAGTCGTTCTTCAGCCAAGAATGGGCTAAAAGCACCACACGCGACCCTAAGAGAATTGGTGAGTACATTTCTTTAGATATGTCATGTCATCCACATTCAATAGTGTGTCCCAGTGCTAACAATTCCCAAATGGCCAACGTTTTGTGTGTGTCGCTGCATCATGACCTTCTGTAATATATGTTGCTGTGTAACGCAATGAAAATGTTTGCAAGTGTCGCTGTGTGTGCTGTAACATAATGACTGACCATTTGATTTTTCATTCATTGAACAGTCGATGATGTGAAGACCCGGTGGAGGAGCACCCGGGATCAGTTTCGCTGGAAATATGGCGCCAGAGGCCGAAGTGGAGATGGTGCCAGCAAAAAAAGGAGAGACCTCTACACCCAAACACATCATGGAGATGCAAACGTAAGTAATCATACTGTCGCTTGAACAAATGTCTGTGTTAACATGTCATGTACTCAAAATAGGCTGTTTGTTCCTTGGTGAAAAGTTGCTAATCATTATACATTGATATTCTAGAACCAGTCACAATCTATTAGATTCAGAAGAGGAGCCTGCCCATGAGGAGTCCCAAGCGTCAGCTAACGCCAATCCCCTGCTGGCGTTAACCTCATAGCCCACAGCTTAGGAACCTGCGCCACTATCGTCCCTGTAACATCAGATGACAGCTACGAACTTCGACAAAATCCTGCAGCAGCCAGGCGCAGGCGCAGTCACATGCCTTCCGCAGGTGCTCAAGTGAACGCAAGGGTTCTTGAATACCTGCGGCGCTCCGCAGATGAGGACGGCTGCGACTACTTTGGCCGCACCATTGCACCCTTACTTCGAAAGGTACCGGAACATAGCTGGCACGCCTCCAGGCCTCAATCATCTTGCTGATCGACAGCGCGACACCTCCGAACAATCCACGCCAGTGCTTCAACGCAATTGAGCATTGCCGTGGATTACCGGAGCCGTCTGTGGGGTACAATGTACCTGGCCCATCACAACCGGCCACCCCCTGCGCACGCCACCATCACTATAGGCCATTGCCTACACGATTTTATCCTGGTCCTGTGCCGACCCGTGACCGACATTTCCCGGCCTACAGCGGAGCAGCGGAAACCTATCCTCCTCCTATGCAAAGTCTAGGCTACCAGCCGCAACATCAGCACCACTATGCTGTTGAGGAACATTCTCTGCAGGCCCCTGGACAGCATAGTGGTGCTGAAATGTCCGCCTACACATCCCCGCCTCATGAGTACCATGACTTGTAGGAGTGACTGTTGAAGCAATTTTTGTTTTTCTTTGATACTTCAGTGTTTTATTATTATTGTGGTAGCATCATGTTCGTGCTAATTTGTGCTTGGTGTTTACATATGTTCGTACTTGGGGTTTTGTGTGGCCAGAACATAAACTCAGTTTTTCTTGTTGCAAATCAGTTTGTGCATTATTTTTTACACCTCTGTTTTACAATGTTTGGCAAACTGGTTGTTATTTTACGTTTCCACACGGTTTACAGGGCCCAACATTGTTGCACAACATCATTGAGGTATTAGTTCATCTGTTGGGGTTTGGCTTGCATCAAAAGTGATTTCAATGTGGCCGTGAAGTGCTATCATATTTGACGCACAAAGGACAGTTGTGATTGTATGAGAAAACGTTGGTATAGCCAATGTTATTCTGATCCAATAACCTGTTTGCCTGCTAAATACTAAGTCCAAAGCCCAAAAGATATAAACTCGCAACCCACGTCAAGGGTCCTCATGAATTGTGAGTCCCTAACACTACAAGCCCCCAACAAAAAATAAAAAATAGAGGTCAGTAAGGACCTTTTTACACAATAGTAATAACTATGCCACCCTTTAAATAGCATCGTGCTGCCATGGTACTGCTCCAGCACGGCTGTAAACATATTTGGCAAATCTTTCGCGCACTCAGAGTCCATATGTTTGTGCCCTCCCTAGTGGAATTGGCGGCACAATGTTTGTGCTGGTTGCATTTGTTTGGATATATTCTGCATCAAAACTGGAATTATGTATACGGGTAAAGTTATGCAGAACTACACACGCTTGGGTGACAAGTGTCACATTCTGCGGCGACATTTGCATGGTTGTGATAAAGACCCTCCACTTGTTTGACATGATGCCAAAGGCACATTCAACACATCTTCGCGCTCTGCATAGCCGGTAATTGAAGATGCGCCTACACTCATCCAAGCCCCTTCTAGCAAATGGACGCATTACTTGCCTTTTCAGGCCAAAACCCTCATCTGCAACAATGACATATGGGATTGGTGGGCCACTGAAGCCAGGGAGGATGGTAGGTTCAGGCACAGCAAGTTAATTTGTCATAAGCCGTTGTCCCATTCTGGATGAGCGAAATATGCGTGCATCAGCAGAGCTTCCATACGACCCAATGTCTACTATTGTAAAACAATAATTACTGTCCGTCAAGGCCAACAAGACGATAGAAAAATACTGTTTGTAGTTATAGTATCTGGAGCCATAGTGGGGGGGGGGGGCTTCTTCACACGAATGTGCTTCTCGTCTAGTGCACCAATACAATGAGGAAATTGGCTGGCAAGCAAAAAATCTTCTGAAATAGTAAGCCAGTGTTGTGGCGTGGGCTGAGGCATGACCGTGGCCTTTAATCTCTGCCACAGCACGACACAGGTGGATGTCACACTGTAGGAAATGGTGGTTACTCCAAGAAGAAATTCGAAATGTAAAGAATGGTAACTATTTCCTGTGGCAAGAAATCTACATGACGGCAAAAACACAAACAAAGAACACATGTTATGTAGGACATGACACCCACAAAGCACCCTGTCAGCACAAATTCAAAAACACACATACCTCAAGGCCACAATGAGTCGCTCCTCTGGGGAAATGTAGTGCCGCATGTTTGTGTCCTGGTAGGTGATTCCTGAACGAATCTCCTCAAGCAGCATATCAAACGTGGCCACAGACATGCGGCAAAACGATCAAAATTTCTCTGAGTGACGGCGGTTGTCATCATAGAGGGTATGAAAGTGCCCTTTGGAGGTGCGTTGGGCCACAAGAGGATGAACCCAAATCCTCCCTCTTCTCTGTGGTTGGTCCTGTAGCTTGGGACGGCGGTCGCCAAATCTCAGAGAAATCATCCACGCTAGCAGCACATGGGCCAGCGACGTAGACGGCATAATTTTGATTACAAGACGAAAAGTCACTAAAGTGTGTGAAGTAACCAAATTTTGGGTGAAAAAAGGCTGATAACATGTGCACACAGCAAGCAGGTGTGTGGGTAGGGGGCCTTTTTGTAGGCTGGACTCTCCATAACGCCACCCGCAGGAAAAACGCATGCCATACGCGCGTAAAAACACAGAAATGCAGCATATACGGATGACACACGCAACTGCAACGAGCGCAAAACGCACACGCTCGTGTAAATCCGGTACTGACTGTGTTGTATTCTATAACCGCTAAAAGTATGCTGCATTCACATAAGCAGTGACAAACATAAGCAGGTTTACCTAAGAATCAACGAGTGACACAAAGGTAATGATCATGGACAATTAAAAACTATAAAAACAATTACTCATAAGCGTGTGTAACTCTGCTATCAGGACTGGGTTATACGGAGGGCACAAGGGACTCCGCCACCATGGTGTCCTAAGGGGCCTCCACCACCCACCCACCCTTCCTGCCCAAGTTTTCTATCTATGTCATATCTATTTAACATTTTCGAATGACGACCCTGGCAGTGACTATGTAGGTAGTGTATACACTGCTCACCTCTGGTATCCCCACCTCTCAGGAAAATGGGGATTCCCTGCTAGCTCTTTGGTGAGCCATACAGGTGGAAACGCATGGGTAAGGCTTTCTCTTTCAAGTCTAAGGGAGTACCTAGGCTAAATCCATAACTCCTATAGAGTTCAGTAGAGAGGGTTACTCACCTCTACGACCTTTCCTTTATGTGGCTGCTTTAGGTGGTTTCAGAGGTGGGGTGAGAGGCACCACAAATTATTTTGCCCAGGGGCCTTCACCAAGTTCATTCGGTCCTCTGTGCTACATCAACTTGTAGATATTTTTTCCTCCTGCTTCTTCTCCCCCCCCAAAGTTACTGGGATACATGTATATTAGGCTAGGTTCAGACCATGTTTGTGGTCAAAGTTCAGCGTATGTACCAAGAATTCTCTCAATGTATATATCTAACATGCTCATAGATTATCATTAAACAATAATATGTTGTTACACCGTTGCCTCAACTGCATCAAAAAGCATCAACTATGCTTTATAGTACAACTATATGCTTGGTATACTTTTTTTAATGGCAGACAGACATTCATAAAATTGTATACGTCTGGGGCATATGTTTGGGAGACCAGTTCAAATGCTTCCACCGAATGGAATCCTTAAACGTTGGGAAAGCCTAGTCTTTATTTGATGGGTGTTTTTTTTTCAGTCAACTAAGTTTGTAGATGCTGAGTATTAAAAATATATTTTTTTATTACTGCATAGATAATCTAATAAGTGAATCTCACCAACAAGATGTGAGATGTCTCACTGCCAGCGTAGTCAAAAATGCAACATTTTTGCAAGGAGAGTTTGTAAAATATTAGAAAATATTCTTGTGAAAATTGGAGTATTTTGGGTGACCAGAAGTGCTGGTTAGCTGGGGCTGCAGGGTGAAGTTCTATTTTTTACATGTATATATATATATATATATATATATATACAGTGAAGGAAATAAGTATTTGATCCCTTGCTGATTTTGTAAGTTTGCCCACTGTCAAAGACATGAACAGTCTAGAATTTTTAGGCTAGGTTCATTTTACCAGTGAGAGATAGATTATATAAAAAAAAAAAAAGAAAATCACATTGTCAAAATTATATATATTTATTTGCATTGTGCACAGAGAAATAAGTATTTGATCCCTTTGGCAAACAAGACTTAATACTTGGTGGCAAAACCCTTGTTGGCAAGCACAGCAGTCAGACATTTTTTGTAGTTAATGATGAGGTTTGCACACATGTTAGATGGAATTTTGGCCCACTCCTCTTTGCAGATCATCTTTACATCATTAAGATTTCGAGGCTGTCGCTTGGCAACTCGGATCTTCAGCTCCCTCCATAAGTTTTCGATGGGATTAAGGTCGGGAGACTGGCTAGGCCACTCCATTACCTTAATGTGCTTCTTTTTGAGCCACTCCTTTGTTGCCTTGGCTGTATGTTTCGGGTCATTGTCGTGCTGGAAGACCCAGCCACGAGCCATTTTTAATGTCCTGTTGGAGGGAAGGACGTTGTCACTCAGGATTTGACGGTACATGGCTCCATCCATTCTCCCATTGATGCCGTGAAGTAGTCCTGTGCCCTTAGCAGAGAAACACCCCCAAAACATAATGTTTCCACCTCCATGCTTGACAGTGGGGATGGTGTTCTTTGGGTCATAGGCAGCATTTCTCTTCCTCCAAACACGGCGAGTTGAGTTAATGCCAAAGAGCTCAATTTTAGTCTCATCTGACCTCAGCACCTTCTCCCAATCACTCTCAGAATCATCCAGATGTTCATTTGTAAACTTCAGACGGGCCTGTACATGTGCCTTCTTGAGCAGGGGGACCTTGCGGGCACTGCAAGATTTTAATCCATTACGGCGTAATGTGTTACCAATGGTTTTCTTGGTGACTGTGGTCCCAGCTGCCTTGAGATCATTAACAAGTTCCCCCCGAGTAGTTTTCGGCTGAGCTCTCACCTTCCTCATGATCAAAAATACCCCACGAGGTGAGATTTTGCATGGAGCCCCAGATCGATGTCGATTGACAGTCATTTTGTATGTCTTCCAATTTCTTACTATTGCACCAACAGTTGTCTCCTTCTCACCCAGCGTCTTACTTATGGTTTTGTAGTCCATTCCAGCCTTGTGCAGGTCTATGATCTTGTCCTTGACATCCTTAGAAAGCTCTTTGGTCTTGCCCATGTTGTAGAGGTTAGAGTCAGACTGATTAATTGAGTATGTGGATAGGAATCTTTTATACAGGTGACCATTTAAGACAGCTGTCTTTAATGCAGGCACCAAGTTGATTTGGAGCGTGTAACTGGTCTGGAGGAGGCGGAACTCTTAATAATGGGATCAAATACTTATTTCTCTGTGCACAATGCATATAAATATATATAATTTTGACTATGTGATTTTCTTTATTTTTTTTTATATAATCTATCTCTCACTGGTAAAATTAACCTAGCCTAAAAATTCTAGACTGTTCATGACTTTGACAGTGGGCAAGCTTACAAAATCAGCAAGGGATCAAATACTTATTTCCTCCACTGTATATACATACATATATATATATATATATATATATATATATATATATATATATATATATATATATATATAGTAAAGGACAGCTATGATGTAATGAAACTAATGAGTTATGATGCCCCCTGCACACGGCCGTAGTAGTAAGCCCATTCCGTGATTACGGCTGGCTACGGTCGGCCGCGGACAGTGGTCTGCATTTGCAGGTCGTGCTCCCACTATAAACTGTGGGAGCACGGTCCGTAAAATAAAAAAACAGAACATGTCCTATTTTTTTACGGAAGCATTCTACTGCCTGGATACCTTCCTGTAAATTTTATAGGCAAAAAAACAACAGCACCAAATAGTTTTAACCCCCTCCCGCTGCATACATTTTTTCAGATTTTAAATTTCAGTTTTTTTCTCTCCACCTTCCAAAAGCCATAACTTTTTTATATCTCTGTCGATATAGCCATATGAGGGCTTGGTTTTTGTGGTACGAGTCGTAGTTTTCTCATGGCACAATTTATTGTACCATATAATGTCTTCTATTGTTTTTTGCTTTTAGTTTTTACTGCGTTCAGCATGCAATTAAATGATATGTTAACTTTATTCTGTGTGTCAATACGATTATAGAGATACCAAAGTTATATAGTTTTTTTTATATTTGACTACATTTACAAGGAAAAAATTAACTGGAAAAAATAAAATTAATTATGTGTCGCCACATTCTGAGAGCCTGAACGTTTTTATTTTTCCATCAATTGAGTGGTATGAGGGCTTAAAGAGGCTCTGTCACCACATTATAAGTGGCCTATCTTGTACATGATGTGATCGGCACTGTAATGTAGATTACAGCAGTGTTTTTTATTTAGAAAAACAATCATTTTTGACGGAGTTATGACCTATATTAGCTTTATGCTAATGACTTTCTCAATGGACAATTGGGCGTGTTTTACTATATGACCAAGTGGGCGTTGTGGAGAGAAGTGTATGACGCTGACCAATCAGTGACCAATCAGCGTCATACACTTCTCCCCATTCATTTACACTGCAGATAGCGATATAAATTGCAATTTCTTCCTTTTTCCCCCATATGGTGTTGGTCTGGTCAGAAATTGTCCCGAGATTGGGGGATAACAGGTGCTTGTTGTTACCGGATGGGGTGCACCTTACGGACATCGGCCTGGATATCTTTTTGTCAGGACTGAAGGATGGGGTTGAGCAGGTGTAATGCTGGGGGTAGGGAAACAGACAAGTGAGCCCTAATCTACCCGCCACTCAGTCCCTGCCTACTTGCAACGACCCGCCCTAGGCGACGGGGTACAACTGGGCGACGGTCCCTACGCTCAATAAGTGCACGACAGACAAATAGACAAGGGTACACAGAAGCAAAGGGAAATGGGGCAGTTGCCCACGGCAACACCGTGAACAACAAGAGTGGTGAACGAGCCGAGTCAAACCAGGAGTGTACGAGGTACAAAACGCAGAGCAGGAGAGTAGTGAACAAGTCGAGTCGAACCAGGAGTGTACCAGGTACCAAACGCAGAGCAGGAGAGTAGTCAGTAAGCCAGGGTCATATGAAGCAGGGTCAAATAGTACAGAAGCTGCAGCAGCGCTAGGAAACCAAACAAGAAGAATCACAAGCAAGGAGGAACAGGAAAGGCAGGTATAAATAGACAGAGGGTGGGAGCTAGCTCCGTCTGGCCAGGCTGTGATAGGCTCTCCCACTTCTAAGCCTGCCATCCTGAGTGGTGGAAGATGGAGTCAGTCTCACAGACATAGAAGCAGGTGCAGACTGATTACCTATGGGCGTAGACAGAGAAGCTGTGCCTGGCAGATCCTTTACAGTACCCCTCCCCCCTTTTTATGAGGGGCCACCGGACCCTTTCTAGGTGGACCTGGTTTATTGGGGAAACGAAGGTGGAACCTCCTGACCAATACCCCAGCGTGAACATCCCGGGCGGGTACCCAAGTCCTCTCCTCAGGCCCGTAACCTCTCCAATGGACCAGGTACTGGAGGGAGCCTTGGACCATCTTGCTGTCCACAATCTTGGCCACCTCGAATTCCACCCCCTCAGGGGTGAGAACGGGGACACGAGGTTTCCTTGAGGGAGCCAAGGACGGGGAGCAGCGTTTAAGGAGGGAGGCATGAAACACGTCGTGTACTCGAAAAGATGGGAGCAACTCCAGTCGGAAGGAGACAGGATTGAGGACTTCAATGACCTTGTACGGCCCTATAAACCGGGGAGCAAACTTCTTGGACGGGACTTTAAGGCGCAAGTTCTTAGACGATAGCCACACCAGATCCCCGACCATAAACAAGGGGTTAGCAGAACGTCTTCTATCTGCCTGAGTTTTTTGTATGCTCTGGGACGCCTCTAGGTTCTTCTGAACCTGGGCCCAGACTGTGCACAGTTCCCGATGAACGACCTCTACCTCGGGATTGTTGGAACTACCAGGTGAAACGGAGGAGAACCGTGGATTAAACTCAAAATTACAGAAAAAGGGGGAGACCCCTGATGAGTTACTGACCCGGTTATTAAGGGAAAATTCGGCGAGGGGAATGAATGAGACCCAATCATATTGACAGTCAGAGATAAAACACCTTAAATATTGTTCTAGAGACTGATTAGTCCTCTCAGTTTGGCCATTAGTTTCAGGATGGAAGGCAGAGGAGAAGGACAGATCAATCTCCAACTTTTTACAGAAGGCTCTCCAAAACAATGAAACAAATTGTACCCCTCTGTCAGAAACAATATTGACAGGGACCCCATGGAGACGCAGGATGTGTTTGACAAATAAGGTAGCTAACGTCTTAGCATTGGGTAGTTTCTTGAGGGGCACAAAGTGGCACATCTTACTGAAGCGGTCTACTACAACCCACACCACCGACTTGCCTTGAGATGGAGGCAAATTGGTGATAAAATCCATGGAGATATGGGTCCAAGGTCTCTGGGGAATGGGCAAAGAACGTAGTAAGCCCGCTGGTCGGGACCTGGGAGTCTTGGACCTAGCACAAACCTCACAAGCGGCGACGTAGGCGCTAACGTCCTTAGGCAACCCAGGCCACCAATAGTTCCTGGCAATGAGGTGCTTGGTACCCAGGATGCCTGGATGACCAGATAGTGTGGAGTCATGATTTTCCCTAAGTACCCTTAGCCGGAATTGCAGGGGAACAAACAGCTTGTTCTCAGGAAGGTTCCCGGGAGCTGAACCTTGATCAGCCGCAATTTCAGAGACTAAATCCGAATCAATAGAGGAAATGATTATACCTGGAGGCAAAATACAAGCAGGATCCTCCTCCGAAGGAGGGCTGGCCATGAAGCTACGCGACAGTGCATCAGCCTTAATATTTTTAGACCCAGCCCTATAGGTAACCAAAAAGTTGAATCTGGTAAAAAATAACGCCCATCGAGCTTGTCTCGGGTTTAGCCTCCGGGCAGATTCTGGGAAAACCAGATTGTTGTGGTCGGTAAGGACCGTTACCTGGTGCCTAGCCCCCTCCAGGAAGTGGCGCCACTCTTCAAATGCCCATTTAATGGCTAAGAGTTCGCGGTTGCCAATATCATAGTTACTCTCAGTGGGCGAAAACTTCCTGGAGAAGTAGGCACAGGGACGGAGATGGGTGAGGGACTTGGTACCCTGGGACAAGACAGCCCCCACTCCCACCTCAGATGCGTCAACCTCCACGATAAATTGCTCCATTTGGTTGGGCTGAAGCAGCACCGGGGCCGAGATAAAGCACTTTTTAAGGACCTCAAAAGCCTGGACAGCCTCAGGAGGCCAGTGGAGGAGATCAGCACCTTTGCGTGTGAGGTCCGTAAGAGGCTTAGCGATGACCGAGAAGTTAGCAATAAATCTCCTGTAATAATTAGCGAACCCCAAGAAGCACTGTAACGCCTTCAGGGAGGCAGGTTGGACCCATTCCGCCACAGCCTGGACCTTGGCGGGGTCCATGCGGAATTCATGAGGAGTGAGGATTTGACCCAAAAATGGTATCTCCTGCACCCCAAACACACATTTTTCGGTCTTCGCAAACAGTTTGTTTTCCCGAAGGACCTGGAGCACCTTCCTGACATGCTCAATGTGGGAGGACCAGTCCTTGGAAAACACAAGTATGTCATCAAGGTACACTACAAGAAATACCCCCAGGCAATCTCTTAAAATCTCATTTATGATATTCTGGAAGACCGTGGGAGCATTACACAACCCAAAGGGCATGACGAGGTATTCGAAATGACCTTCGGGCGTGTTAAACGCAGTCTTCCACTCATCCCTCTCTTTGATGCGGATAAGGTTATACGCCCCCCGTAGATCAAACTTAGAGAACCATTGGGCCCCCTGAACCTGATTAAAGAGATCAGGAATCAAAGGAAGGGGATACTGGTTCCTTACAGTGACCTTATTCAAGTTACGGTAGTCAATGCATGGCCTAAGACCACCATCCTTCTTCCCTACAAAGAAGAAGTAGAAGGGCGAATGTAGTCCTTGGCCAGGCATTCCTGGATATACTCTCTCATGGCTTCACGTTCAGGACAAGAGAGATTAAATATCCTACCCTTAGGGAGGTTAGCTCCTGGTACCAAATCGATGGCGCAATCGTAATCTCTATGAGGGGGCAACACCTCGGAGGCCTCCTTAGAAAACACATCAGCGAAGTCCTGAACAAACTCAGGTAGCGTGTTCACCTCCTCAGGGGGAGAAATAGAATTAACAGAAAAACATGACGTCAAGCATTCATTACCCCATTTGGTAAGCTCCCCAGTATTCCAGTCAAACGTGGGATTATGCAACTGCAACCAGGGAAGGCCTAAAACCAAATCGGACGATAATCTCTGCATCAGCAGTACAGAGCACTGCTCCAAATGCATGGAGCCAACAAGGAGTTCAAAAACAGGGGTATGCTGCGTAAAATAACCATTAGCAAGAGGAGTGGAGTCGATACCCACTACCGAGACAGGTTTAGGCAAATCAATCAAAGGCATAGCTAGAGACATAGCAAATTCCACAGACATGATATTAGCAGAAGACCCTGAATCCACGAAGGCACTGCCGGTAGCAGACCTACCACCAAAAGAGACCTGAAAGGGAAGCAAGATATTTTATTAAGTTTCATATTTACGGGAAATACCTGTGCGCCCAAGTGACCTCCCCGATGATCACTTAGGCGCAGAAGTTTTCCGGCTGCTTATTCTTACGCCTAGGACAGGTGTTCACTTGATGCTTGTCATCCCCACAATAGAAGCAGAGACCATTCTTCCTGCGGAACTCTCTACGTTGTCGGGGGGACATGGAGGCCCCGAGTTGCATAGGTACCTCCGAGTCTTCCGTGGAAGAGCGAAGCAACGGAACCTCGGGAGGCATCATGGGGGAGTCAGAGGGGAAAACACAAAAATGTTCAAGTTGTCGTTCCCTGAGACGTCGGTCAAGTCGTACCGCTAAAGCCATAACCTGGTCTAGGGAGTCAGAAGAGGGATAGCTAACTAGCAGGTCTTTAAGGGCGTTCGACAGACCCAACTTAAACTGGCACCTTAAGGCAGGGTCATTCCACCGAGAAGTTACGCACCACTTCCTAAAGTCAGAACAATACTCCTCCACAGGTCTCTTACCCTGACGTAAGGTCACCAGCTGACTCTCGGCAAAGGCAGTCCTGTCAGTCTCGTCATAAATGAGTCCGAGAGCAGAAAAGAAAAGATCAACGGAGGAAAGTTCAGGGGCGTCAGGAGCCAAGGAGAAGGCCCATTCTTGGGGCCCTTCCTGGAGCCGGGACATAATTATACCCACCCGCTGGCTCTCAGAACCTGAGGAGTGGGGCTTTAAGCGAAAATAGAACCTACAACTCTCCCGAAAGGAGAGAAAAGTCTTCCGGTCCCCTGAGAACCGGTCAGGCAACTTGAGGTGGGGTTCAAGAGGTGAGGTGAGGGGCACTACCATCGTAGCATCAGGCTGGTTGACCCTCTGAGCCAGGGCCTGGACCTGTAGGGAGAGACCCTGCATTTGCTGAGCCAGGGTCTCAAGGGGGTCCATAGTAGTGTGAGGGACCAGGGTAGACTAGGTAAAAGGCTTGTGATTATGTAATGCTGGGGGTAGGGAAACAGACAAGTGAGCCCTAATCGACCCGCCACTCAGTCCCTGCCTACTTGCAACGACCCGCCCTAGGCGACGGGGTACAACTCTCCCACTCCTAAGCCTGCCATCCTGAGTGGTGGAAGATGGAGTCAGTCTCACAGACATAGAAGCAGGTGCAGACTGATTACCTATGGGCGTAGACACAGAAGCTGTGCCTGGCAGATCCTTTACAGCAGGCATTGTATTTGTTGGGGTTGGTGAGCCATGTAGTTGAGGGATATACACAGTCACCTTACGGCGGGGGTTTTAGTTTATTACCTACATGCCCTTGGGAATAGGCTGGCATTCAGGTTTTGTCAACCTCTGGTTTAGGTCATTGAGTTTTTGGATAATGTTATTTATAGATAAAGTTATTTTATATTAAAATTAATCTAATTATTTTCAAAATAAAGCTGTGGCTGACCCCCGGGTCTACCCCACATTCTAAAGAAATTTGGAGTTGGTAATATTATTTGTACTTCTACTCTACACTTGGTTAGGTGGTCATATATGCCCACAGACTCATAGGGTCACAGGCGTCCTAGCCGGTGAGCCTGGGACTGTTGCCAGGTAGGGGTTAAATTAGTTTAGAAGAAGTGCAGGGCTGATCCCCCTCTTACCCCTTCCTTCTCTCTCTGTTCCCAGGCTTGAGTGTAAGCCTATGAGTGGGAAGGGGGGGGGGGGTTATGCGAATAGGGGGGAGCTTATAACCTCATCACTCCCCCTGTACTTCTTCTTTGGCTGTGAAAATTTCCTGCCCGCCCTCCCTCCCTCCCAGGTTTACCGTGGTTGATGGCGGGGGTGTGTTTTTTTTTTTTTTTTTACTTTTACACTTTGGTAATTGTTAAATTTAGTGTCTCTTATTTTATGTCAATAAATAAATAAAGACATAACAACTAAAAAATAATAAGTGCGTTCTTAAAAAAACAAAAACAAAAAACAATATAAACAAAAAACAAAACAAAAAAATAAATACATAAGTAACTGCAATACAAATAAAAAATCATAAGCGCATTATAAAAAAAAAAGAAAAAAAAAGAAACTTAAATACTGCTTTTATTTTCCATTTTGGTTTTGTTCCATGTTCAATGCTTGATTTGTCATGTTTGTTTATGTCACAGCTGGCGGGGGTTTTAGTTTATTACCTACATGTCCATAGAAATAGGCTGGCATTCAGATTTTGTTGACCTCTGGTTTAGGTCATTGAGTTTTTGGATAATGTTATTTATAGATAAAGTTATTTTATATTAAAATTAATCTAATTATTTTCAAAATAAAGCTGTGGCCGACCCACGGGTCAACACCACATTTTAAAGAAATTTGGTGTTGGTAATATTATTTGTACTTCTACTCTACACTTGGTTAGGTGGTTATATATGCACACAGTCTAGCCGGGTATGAGAAGTATGGAGAAGGCTCATGGCTGAGCCCGCTCCATACATTGTAGGTGTACAGCCGACACTTCATTGACCGTGTTAGAAAGAGGGGGGGAGACCCCCTCTGACAGCCCATCGACTCACCCGCAATGCGATCGCAGAGTGCTGATGGTTGGCCTGGCAGCAAGACCAGATGCCGGGGTAAAATCAAAACAGGACCTGAGGAGGAAGTAAGATGGTTAATCGTAAAAACAACACTCATGTTATTAGACCAAAAAAGAACCGCCTTGTCGTAAAGCGCCTCCCCCCACAACTCAACCGCCACAACTATAGGAAAGAGTTCCAACAACATAAGATTCGCACACCAACCCCTGTCCCGCCAAGAGTCGGGCCAAGCATCGGCACACCAATCAGAACCAAATAAAGCACCAAAACCTACCGTACCAGACGCGTCAGTGAACAAGTGCAACTCAGCATTAGAAATAGAGGGAGCCCGCCAAAACATACAGCCATTATAGTCATCCAAAAAGGTACGCCAAACGCGCAAATCAGCCTTAATGGATGATGTAATGCAAACGTAATGGGAGACCCCGAGTCGCCAGGGACAATCGCCTAGAGAAAACCCGACCCATAGGTATAATTCTACATGCAAAGACCAACACACCCAGCAGAGACTGGATTTGACGCAATTGTAATTTACAAGAGGACAACGCCAAATCTAAAGCAGACCGCAACTTAGCTACTTTGTCTAGGGGCAAACGAAAAAACATTTCCAATTAATCAATTTCAATACCCAAAAAACACAACACAGTAACGGGGTCCTCAGTCTTCTCCAAGAAAGAGGAACCCCAAATGCTGAGCAATGCAATGAAATTACCTCAACAAAAACCG
Organism: Rhinoderma darwinii; assembly: GCF_050947455.1. NCBI lineage: Eukaryota > Metazoa > Chordata > Amphibia > Anura > Rhinodermatidae > Rhinoderma > Rhinoderma darwinii. The sequence continues at coordinate 236,909,176 of NC_134687.1, read as the reverse complement.
ACACTGAGGGTATGTGCACACACACTAATTACGTCCGTAATTGACGGACGTATTTCGGCCGCAAGTCCCAGACCGAACACAGTGCAAGGAGCCGGGCTCCTAGCATCATACTTATGTACGACGCTAGGAGTCCCTGCCTTGCTGCAGGACAACTGTCCCGTAGTATAATCATGTTTACAGTACGGGACAGTTGTCCTGCAGCGATGCAGGGACTCCTAGCATCGTACATAAGTATGATGCTAGGAGCCCGGCTCCTTGCACTGTGTTCGGTCCGGGACTTGCGGCCGAAATACGTCCGTCAATTACGGACGTAATTAGTGTGTGTGCACATACCCTGAGACTAATCGGCTTGGCCTACAAACAAAAAGTCGTCCAAGTAATGGGTCATAGCACTACAACCCGAGACATCGTGCAGCACCCATTCAAGAAAAGAGCTAAACACTTCAAAATAGTGAGGGTATGTTCGCACGGCCTATTTACGGATGTAAATCGGGCGTTTTTGCCCCGAATTACGTCTGACAAACATCTGCCCATTGAAAGCAATGGGCAGACGTTTGTCTGTTCACACGAGGCGTAATTTACGCGCCGCTGTCAAATGACGGCGCGTAAATAGACGCCCGCGTCAAAGAAGTGACCTGTCACTTCTTTGGCCGTAATTGGAGCCGTTATTCATTGACTCCAATGAATAGCAGCGCCAATTACGTCCGTAATTGACGCGGCGTTCAAGCGCCTGCACATGCCGGTACGGCTGAAATTACGGGGATGTTTTCAGGCTGAAATATCCCCGTAATTTCAGACGTTACGGACGCCCTCGTGTGAACATAACCTGACAAGAAATTGAACATCCCATGGGCAAACACGTCATAATAAAAATAAATATCTAATAAATGGAAACAACCCGCGTGAACCAGCAACAAGCGGAAAGCAGATGCGATATCCGACTTCGCCATAAGGGTGCCAGAACCCTCACGGCACACTAACGCAACCGCTCTATCAAACGATTCATAAAACACCGTCGTGATATCCTTAGCAATCCCATCATTCACCGAACTCCCTTAGGGTATGTGCACACGTAGTGACCAAAAACGTCTGAAAATCAAGAGCTGTTTTCAAGAGAAAACAGACCCTGCTTTTCAGACGTTTTTTGACCAACTCGCATTTTACGCTGCGTTTTTCGCGCCGTTTTCGCTGCGTTTTTTACGTCCGTTTTTGGAGCTGTTTTCATTGGAGTCTATGAGAAAACAGCTCCAAAAACGTCCAAAGAGGTGTCCTGCACTTCTTTTGACGAGGCTGTATTTTTACGCGTCGTCGTTTGACAACTGTCAAACGACGACGCGTAAATAACAGGTCGTCTGCACAGTACGTCGGCAAACCCATTCAAATGAATGGGCAGATGTTTGTCGACGTATTGTAGCCGTATTTTCAGACGTAAAACGAGGCATAATACGCCTCGTTTACGTCTGAAAATAGGTCGTGTGAACCCAGCCTTAAGGATAAGAAAGATGATGAATGAGGCGAAATTTACCAGGTTCCTTTTTAGGAACCACACCCAGAGGGGATACCCTGAGGTTAGGAAACGGTAACACACTGAAAGGGCCGTCCATCCGGCCCAACTCCACTTCTGTAGAGACCTTTTCCCTAATCGCCTCTGGAAATTCCGAGGCCGCCTTAAAGGGAATGTGTTGCCAGCAAAACATGTTTTTTTTTTTTAGTTAAACAATTAGTGTGTAGGTGATTACGAAATTTGCAGATAAAAACAAGGATCTATACGGCGCTGCTGGTTCGTAGTGGACAAATGAGATTCCTGAGATCGGGTAATAGTTTTGTAAAAAACTGTTTTAATTGCAACGCGTTTCAGCACCGAACCGGCGCTTTCATCAGGCATAGGTTTACAGAAGGAAAGAGGCAGGTTTATATGGCGCCAGTTCAGACTGGATAATTGCTCAGAAAAACCGCGAAAACACAACAGCAGGTCAAAGTTCAAAAAATGTGTATGTACAATCAATAAACGAATCATAATATAAATACATGGAGGATAAAAGTAAAGATAATAACAAATAAAAAAGGCTGTGTACTCAACAAAAGGATGTTTTTAGGAGCGTAGCAAGTTTACAACTAAAGTGTGTAAATAAATATCATCGTTTTATTAATTTTGTTAACAGGAAAAATGTATAAGGTGACATGGGAAAAATGGGGTGGGTAAACGCTGTTTGACTAAGGGTTTGTATGTATTGTTAGGAAGTGGTACTGCATGTTATGTTTAGTTTACATGTCGCCACGGAGACCAGGAGGGTAACGGAAGCCGAAGCGCTCCAAAAGCAAGTGGAACGCAAGATGGAACGCAATGCGCGAGAGAAGGAAATGCTCAGGAAGGACCGGCGGAGGCTGACAGGCCGGGACAAAATGTGAGCATCGGAAGGTGGGTGAGTAAAAGATGATTAACAAATATCAATGTGTAGCAGGGACTAAGATTAATAGGCAGGTCTATTACTTGTGGGTATTTAAACAGGGCCGTAATCAAGAATAGCAGGTGAAAATAGCAGTGGTCGTGTGTCCACAAAAGGAGGGTATGTTTGACATCGTGTGTATAGCAAGAAAAATGGAACATAAGTTAATGTAGTAGATGACAAGTGAAGTGCGGTAGTGGATCATTTGAAATTGTCTGGATACTGCAATGTTGGGAAGATCTGAAGGATAGACGGTTTAATTAATCTAAGGATGATTCTGTAATATCATTTAGACCCAAAGGGTGAAGGGTGTTCAATTTAAAAATCCAATAGTTTTCTCTCTGTTTCAATTTGCTAAATCTGTTTGGGACGTCACTGCTGATGTGTTCTATTGGAGTAATATTGATTTTATTGAATTCGCAGTTATGCATATGGAAAAAATGTCTAGAGACACTATGCTTGAGGTATCCGTTATTTATATTGAAACGATGGTTATTGATTCTGGTTCTCAGACACTGAGTGGTTCTACCAATGTATTGCAAATGACATGGACACTCTAATAAATAGATGACATAAGAACTGCCACAATTCAGCAGAGACTGTATACTGAAGGTTTCATTGGTGACTGTGGATGTGTAATCCAATTTTCTGTGGCTAATGGACTTACAGCAAAGGCAACGTGAGTGTCCGCATTTGTAGGACCCTTTTATACTAGAAAGAAAGTCTGTGTTGGTTATAGGATGTTTATTAATTCTGCTGGGGGCCAAAATGTTTTTAAGGGATAGGGACCGTCGGAAAGTAATATTAGGTTTACATCGTAATGCGTTTCTTAAATACGGATCAGTCCTGAGAATGTGCCAATGTTTGGAAAGTATGTTCCTGATTGTTTTGTTACCCCTGTTGAAGGTGGTGATGAAATTGAGATGGGGATTAATTGCACCCAATTTTGGAATCTTAGCTGAGGGATTGAGGCAAGATATATGTGTTAGCTTAGAAGCTTTTAGTCGTGCACCTTTTATGAGGTTTTTAGGGAAACCTTTATCTTTGAACCTTTTTTCAAGGACCGCGCATTCTTTGACAAAGTCGTTGTTAGTACTGCAGTTTTTTCTTATCCTACGGAATTGCCCAAAAGGTACGTTTTTCAACCAGGGACGATGATGGGCGCTTCTGAAGTCAATATAGCTATTGACATCGACTAGTTTAAAATGTGTCTTTGTTATGAATTCTTTGCTGACAATGTCATAATTAATAGTCAGGTCAAGGTAGTCTATGGAAGTGGGAGAAAAGGTATAAGTAAATGTTAGGTCATAATCGTTTTTATTGAGAGTATTGATGAAACGTACAGCTTCCTCCTCGGTGCCCTTCCACACTAGAAACAGATCATCGATGTATCTTTTATAGAGTAGTATATTGTTTTTATAGGGGTGTTCGCCATAGATATATGTTTTTTCGAAAGACCCCATATAGAGATTTGCGTAGGAAGGGGCAAAACGACTGCCCATCGCACATCCCTTTATTTGGTGGTAGAAGTTGCTGTCAAAGCTAAAGATGTTATGCTTAAGAATAAAATCGATGCAATTGGCTAAAAAATCAACCTGCGGTTTGGAAATGTTATTAATTTGGGATAGAAATGCATGGGCTACTTTAATGCCTTTATCATGAGGGATGTTACTATAAAGTGTGGTTACGTCTGCAGTAAGAAAACAGACTGGGGCCGTTGAAGGGTCAAGTTTGAGATCGTTTAAGTCTCTGATTAATTGTGTGGAGTCCTTAAGGTGGGAGGGTAAAGTGTGGACGAGTGGTTGGAGGTGAAGATCTACGAAATGGGAGAGATTGCTAGTGAGTGAGTCTATTCCAGAAATGATGGGACGTCCTGGGGGATCTGTTAGTGACTTGTGAATTTTGGGTAGATAGTAAATGAACGGCATGTTCGGAAAAGTGACAGAGAGGAACCTTTTTTCTTTTTTATTAATCAGGCCTGATGAGGCCGCTGTTTCAATTAGGTTTTGATATTTAAGTGTGTACACAGGTAGCGGGTTTGTGGTCAATTTTTTGTAAAACGTGGTGTCACTCAAAATCCTGATAGTTTCTTTTAGGTAGTTTTCTCTGTCTAGGATGACTATTCCCCCTCCCTTGTCAGCAGGGCGGATTACGATATCATTGTTTTTTTGGAGACTTTTCATGGCCTTCCTTTCATGTAAAGTTAAATTGTCAGAGTAAGTGGATGGTAAATTGAGAGTTCTGAACTCATTGCTGACTAGGGACGAAAAGGTTTCAATCATGGGACCTTGGTGGTGGGTTGGATAGAAATTAGATTTTGGATGAACTTCTACAGGGATGGCCCTCGGTGCAGCAGGGTTATCAGATGGTTCTGTGTCGGTGCTGGTCATGGATTTGGTCATGGCAAAATGTCTGGTGAGGGTGAGCTTCCTCGTGAACCTGTTGAGGTCCATGAAAAGCTCAAAGTTGTTAGTTGAGGATGTGGGACAGAATGAAAGACCTTTATTCAAGAGGCTGCGTTCATGTGTGTTTAAAGAGTGTAGTGACAAATTGAATATTTTTATTGATGCTGGACCAGGTTCCTCTTTTTGCTGAGAGATGAATGATGTTTTGTGGCGTTTCTTACCTCCTCTTCGTCCTCTGGGTCTATACCTAGTTTCCTTTTGGTGGAAATTGTTTGAATTGTGGGAAAGAAATTGGTGATGGTTTGAGCTTTGGGGCTCATAATGTATGGAATTAATACGTCCTTGCTCACAACAGTGGGGGTTAAAGGGGGTCTGACTAGCTGGGACGGAAGGCCTAAAAAAGACGTCGCTGCATATGTAATATCCAGAACTGACGTGGCTAAATCAGTATTAGGATTAATGAGCCCCTGGGTGGTGTTATGATTGAAGAAATGGTCAGCAGGGGAGGTTGGATTAGAGAAATATGGTGTGTCATGGATCGAAAGCTCAAGAAGGGATGGAAAAGGGTTACCATCCTCCTCGTCTATAGACTCATTGATCAGTGAAGTGTGTGAAAGGTCAATAATTGGGGGTACCTCCATTGGTTCGGATGCAAGGGGTAACCGGGATAGATGTATTGCTAAATCAGAGGATTTAAAAGCATTCATCGGTATTCTGGGGCTGTATTGGCTAAACCGAGAAGGTATGTTAGGTTGTGGGAACTGAGTTGAGGTGGGTATTGTGGCTGTATTAAGGCACAAGTTTTCAGTGTTAACCAGAGGTGCGGTATTAATACTAGGAGAGTGGTTTGGGATCAACATAGTGCCCAATTTCCTAGATTTGGTACTGTTCCTGAAGGATCTGCTGTAATTCAAGACCCTATCCCGTGTGGTAATTTGAGTGGGTTTGATCGGCATGTTTCTGTTTGAGGCAGTGTCATGTTCAGATATGATGGTTTTTTTGGGGTCTAGGGAAGGAAAGGTGTTCGTTTTCCAATCACCAATAGGGTCAATTGCATAGTCGAGTTGGTCCCTTTTATATTTCTTAACTTTTCTCAAAATAAGGTCTTTTTCATAAGAGATGAGTCTTCTGCTAGTGGATTCTTCTAATTTGAGGAAATCACAATGATCACTGTAGTGCAATAATTGTTCTTTGATGATAGAGATATCTGACAGTAAAGCATTGCTAAGTGATGTGCGTTTAGTGAGCAGTCTTTCAAGAAAGCCTAGATGACATGCATCTATATGAGACTTCCAATCGTTGCTAAAAGAGGTGTCAGCAGGGTAAGGGTTAGTGATGGATAACCTTAACCCTCTGGGGGTGATATTGGCAGAGATATATAACAACAAAAACTGACAATCAATATTCTGTAAAGCCTCTTTTTTAAGGAGGTCCTCAAGAGAAAGGTATAGGTCCGTCATTTTTAGGGTCTCCTCAATGGATGAGGTATTACTCACTATGTGAGAATGTCCTTGTAAAGTATCAGTCCCAATAGATTCGAGGATGAGACGTTCCCGCAATATGTTCCTTTCGTTAGTGAAATCCAACATCGTGGAGGATGGTTGTAGACGGGAACACAATGTCGCCAAACGACGGAGGGGTGATGGATCAAGTCCGTTCTTAGGTTGGGTCAAGTCCGTTCCTAGGTTGTCGTTGTGATTAGGGAGGTAGTTCCAAGATAGTAGATCCAAGGTTAGGCTGCCAGTGCAGGAGACAACTTGTCACCGGTCGCAAACCGGAAAAATCCGGTGGTGATAGATGCGGTGCTCCTGATGTCGGAGAATCAGCTTTGCAGGGCAGATGCAATCCGAACTATATCAGAACGGGGAGAGAAAAAGCCACGGCGCCACTTGGTATGGATCAAGAAGGTGGTGTAAGATGGTGAAGAAATATAAATGCTCACCGTGTGGGTTAGAAGAGTTGAGCACTGGGGTCCACGAGGTAGCTGCTGCCAGATCCGGGCCGGTCGCCAAAGGAGACCGCTTGGGTACGAAATTTGCAGATAAAAACAAGGATCTATACGGCGCTGCTGGTTCGTAGTGGACAAATGAGATTCCTGAGATCGGGTAATAGTTTTGTAAAAAACTGTTTTAATTGCAACGCGTTTCAGCACCGAACCGGCGCTTTCATCAGGCATAGGTTTACAGAAGGAAAGAGGCAGGTTTATATGGCGCCAGTTCAGACTGGATAATTGCTCAGAAAAACCGCGAAAACACAACAGCAGGTCAAAGTTCAAAAAATGTGTATGTACAATCAATAAACGAATCATAATATAAATACATGGAGGATAAAAGTAAAGATAATAACAAATAAAAAAGGCTGTGTACTCAACAAAAGGATGTTTTTAGGAGCGTAGCAAGTTTACAACTAAAGTGTGTAAATAAATATCATCGTTTTATTAATTTTGTTAACAGGAAAAATGTATAAGGTGACATGGGAAAAATGTCACATTGGCACATTCTCAGGACTGATTTAAGAAACGCATTACGATGTAAACCTAATATTACTTTCCGACGGTCCCTATCCCTTAAAAACATTTTGGCCCCCAGCAGAATTAATAAACATCCTATAACCAACACAGACTTTCTTTCTAGTATAAAAGGGTCCTACAAATGCGGACACTCACGTTGCCTTTGCTGTAAGTCCATTAGCCACAGAAAATTGGATTACACATCCACAGTCACCAATGAAACCTTCAGTATACAGTCTCTGCTGAATTGTGGCAGTTCTTATGTCATCTATTTATTAGAGTGTCCATGTCATTTGCAATACATTGGTAGAACCACTCAGTGTCTGAGAACCAGAATCAATAACCATCGTTTCAATATAAATAACGGATACCTCAAGCATAGTGTCTCTAGACATTTTTTCCATATGCATAACTGCGAATTCAATAAAATCAATATTACTCCAATAGAACACATCAGCAGTGACGTCCCAAACAGATTTAGCAAATTGAAACAGAGAGAAAACTATTGGATTTTTAAATTGAACACCCTTCACCCTTTGGGTCTAAATGATATTACAGAATCATCCTTAGATTAATTAAACCGTCTATCCTTCAGATCTTCCCAACATTGCAGTATCCAGACAATTTCAAATGATCCACTACCGCACTTCACTTGTCATCTACTACATTAACTTATGTTCCATTTTTCTTGCTATACACACGATGTCAAACATACCCTCCTTTTGTGGACACACGACCACTGCTATTTTCACCTGCTATTCTTGATTACGGCCCTGTTTAAATACCCACAAGTAATAGACCTGCCTATTAATCTTAGTCCCTGCTACACATTGATATTTGTTAATCATCTTTTACTCACCCACCTTCCGATGCTCACATTTTGTCCCGGCCTGTCAGCCTCCGCCGGTCCTTCCTGAGCATTTCCTTCTCTCGCGCATTGCGTTCCATCTTGCGTTCCACTTGCTTTTGGAGCGCTTCGGCTTCCGTTACCCTCCTGGTCTCCGTGGCGACATGTAAACTAAACATAACATGCAGTACCACTTCCTAACAATACATACAAACCCTTAGTCAAACAGCGTTTACCCACCCCATTTTTCCCATGTCACCTTATACATTTTTCCTGTTAACAAAATTAATAAAACGATGATATTTATTTACACACTTTAGTTGTAAACTTGCTACGCTCCTAAAAACATCCTTTTGTTGAGTACACAGCCTTTTTTATTTGTTATTATCTTTACTTTTATCCTCCATGTATTTATATTATGATTCGTTTATTGATTGTACATACACATTTTTTGAACTTTGACCTGCTGTTGTGTTTTCGCGGTTTTTCTGAGCAATTATCCAGTCTGAACTGGCGCCATATAAACCTGCCTCTTTCCTTCTGTAAACCTATGCCTGATGAAAGCGCCGGTTCGGTGCTGAAACGCGTTGCAATTAAAACAGTTTTTTACAAAACTATTACCCGATCTCAGGAATCTCATTTGTCCACTACGAACCAGCAGCGCCGTATAGATCCTTGTTTTTATCTGCAAATTTCGTACCCAAGCGGTCTCCTTTGGCGACCGGCCCGGATCTGGCAGCAGCTACCTCGTGGACCCCAGTGCTCAACTCTTCTAACCCACACGGTGAGCATTTATATTTCTTCACCATCTTACACCACCTTCTTGATCCATACCAAGTGGCGCCGTGGCTTTTTCTCTCCCCGTTCTGTGTAGGTGATTAAACATTGTTCTAATTTTTTTTTTTTTTTTCACGAGTCAGGAAATATTATAAATTGGATTCAATTTATAATATTTCCCAGCACTGATCACTAGATGGAGCAATTCCCAAAATTGCAGCATTGCATGTGGTAAAGCAACCACATTGCTTTATGCTGCAAAATTGGGAAAAAATCCCTCGCTCTAGTGAGCTCTCAGAATCCCCCCCTCCTTTATCCTGACTAGTGCCGGGAGAAACGAGGGGTTTGAACGGTCTAACCTCTTACACTGTGTGACGCCATTTTTTGAGCTAACACACAGTGTAGAAGGTTTACATACACTAGTAAAACACACTGAAACACGAACATACATAGAAATCACTTACCTGCTCCAGTCGCCGCCGCTCCGTCTGCTGCTGCTGCTCCATGTGCACAAGTCCGGAAGCCGCGACCGGAAGTAGTAATCTTACTGCCCGGCCGCGACTTCCGGTTCCACAGGAAAATGGCGCATTTCAAATCGGACTGTGTGGGAGCGGCGCATGCGCCGTTCCCACACACACGGCGTACACCATAGTGGATGGAACGGGCCCCGTTCGCAGTCCCTATGGGACTGGAGCTGCCGTATTCCATGTCTGTATGTGTCGTTAATCGACACATACAGAAATGGAAAAAAAAATGGCAGCCCCCATAGGGAAGAAAAAGTGTAAAAATAGAAAAAAGTAACACACAAACACACAAATAAATATAAACGTTTTTAATAAAACCCTAACATAAAACTAATATAAAAAAAAATAATTTGGTGACACTGTTCCTTTAAGGTTTTTGGACAAAACCGGGGCAGACTGAAGCGTGAAAGGTATAAAAAAACAAAAACAAAAACCGGACCTAAGCAGTGTGGCTTCCCCCATCTTGGGGTACCGGTCTAGTCATGGGAACATCACACGCACTCGCACCGGCGTCCTCTCCCATACCAATACCTGCGGGGCGAGGGGGGCACCCAGCCACCGTGAGAATCTAACAGCGGAATGGGTTCCCCCACAATTGGAGAACTCGTATTTAAAATTACAAGCTTAATAGAACCGGCAGTAGCCTTCGTTAAAGAGCCAGCAGGATCCTGACTTGCGCACAGCCCCAACGCCGTCGCTGGAGCCCGATCCCGCGGGGGACTAGGAAGTGGGGGCGGCTGGCTGAAAGGGACGCTGAGCCATCATAAGACGCAACCAAACATCAGTTGCTTTAGTATCCCAACCAACATCAGGCCTCTGAGCCAGGTGCCTCCTAACATCCTCGTCATACTTCCACCATGTAGAGCCGCCGTGCGACTTCTACTCGCTAAATATGTGATCTAAATAGACAAATAACTGGCCAGAACACTCAGGCCGCTTAGAACTATAAACGCTGCCTAAAACCGCAAAAGCTTGAAGCCAATTATTAAATGTCCTAGCAAACTTGGGTTTACTCAACGCGCCCCTTTCAAAGCGACGTTCCTTATCGACCGTGGACGAATCGACGAATATCAGAGACCACATATCCACATAATCACTTTATAAATTTTTTCGCGAGTATCATCAGATAAATGAGACCCCAAAGGGGAAATACTACAGAAATAAGAGTCTCTGAAAGCTGGCACTGCAGGCGTCGACGTGGACGTAGAAGCCTCAACAGTGGCTTTCGCCACCACCGGAATGGGCCGAACATTCCACAGGGGAAGGAACAGCGCCAGCCAACAGAGAACGCACAGCAGCAAGCAAATTAACATCAGACACATTACATACATTCCATGCCCTAAGGCAATCAGACTCACCCAGTCCAGGAGTAGACGCTGGCACAGCTTCAGATGTTGGCACCGCTGCAGGTGTGGGAAGCTGAGGTAGAGGGGGTTCCACCGGCTCGACCAGCGCCGCCACCCGGGACCCGCCAGACGATGGATGGCTAGAACAGCGACAAGTCCTCTCACTGCCGCGGCCATCGCCAGCAGCATGCGAACTCCCTCTAGAGCACCCTGAGAAGGAGGATTCGTAGAGGGTGACCTACGTGACCTACGCGAATGTCTCCCACTGGAGCACCTGGACCGATGGCGCCGAGAGGCCCTAATGGAAGGCACTGTTCCCTGAGTCACTAGAGGGGGACGGGCCCTGTCACACCAACAGCTGCAGCAGGCATGGCCGCCAACCACGCCCTATGTAGGCCCCTAGGGAAAAACAGTTCTGAGCCATCCTGAGACCCCTCATCCTCGGGAGGGGAAAGATCCTGCCACTCCCTGGACTGGTGCGCCCTCTCCCTGCAAGGACCCAACACTGAGTCGGCATCCCCCGACTGCCCTGGGGCTAAGAGAAGGGAGGCGGCGCCGGTTAACGTGGCAGCCGCAGCAACGGAGGCCGAGGACAAGGCCTGGAGTACTGAACTCTGGCCTACAGGTGGGCGAGGGAGCACGGGCAGAGGGAGAAGGGGGAACTACCTCGCTGTCGTCAGCCGCCGACGCCATTGCCTCTTGTACCAACCTCGTCGAGGGAGACGCCAGATGCCGGTAAGCTAGAGCGGCACTATCAGCTGTCCCAGACCTGGTGACCGCAGGCCGCCGACTACCTGCATCGGAGGGTGACAGTCGGGCGGGTAGGTTGATCTCGTAGAGCGCCATCTTGGCGCAATAGTAGAGGGAGGCGGCTCAGCTGACTCCATGAGCAGGGACTGAAGCCAGGGACTGAAGCCAGGCACTCCACCCCCCCCCCCCTTTCAACAATAGCACTGCGGATCGCACTAACTAGCTCCTGCTGATCCATCACTGAAATTCTCACAGCCAAAGAGGAAGTACAGGGGGAGTGATGAGGTTATAAGCTCCCCCCTATTAGCATAACCACCCCCCTTCCCACTCATAGGCTTACACTCAAGCCTGGGAACAGAGAGAGAAAGGCGGGGTAAGAGGGGGATCAGCCCTGCACTTCTCCTTTCTACAGAAACTAATTTAACCAGTGGCGTAACTACCGCTTTATTAGCCGTAGCGGCTGCTACGGGGCCCGCGGCATGAACCATGGCCGGACCATGGCCGGACCATGGCCGGAGGCTCCGCTAGCTGCCACTATGGCTGCTACAGCGCAACGCCACTGAACACTACGGCAGAGCAGGGAGGTATCTCCCCGCTCTGCTATTAAAGGGGTTGTTCCTACATAAGACATGTATCCCCTATCCACAGGATAGGGGATACATGTGTGATCGCTGGCAGCGATAGGGAGAACGTGGGACCGAAAGTCCCCTGAAGTTCTCCATGAGAAACCTCGGACTTCCGGGGTCTGTGTCGGCAGCTCCGTAGAAATGAATGGAGCGCCGGTCGCGCTTGTGCGCATGCGTGACCAGCGCTCCTTTCATTTTTATTGAGCTGCGCAGACTCCGGAAGTCAGAGGTTAGTTATGGAGAACTTCGGGGGACTTTCGGTCCCCCGTTCTCCTTATCAGTGCCAGCGATGACACATGTATCCCCTATCCTGTGGATAGGGGATACATGTCTTTTGTAGGACACACTATAGGTCAGATTTTTTTGGGGGGTTGGGGCTGCATGGCGTTACCTATAGGGGGGCTGTATAGTGTTACCTGCAGGGGGGCTGTATGGCGTTACCTACAGGGGGGGCTGTATGGCGTTATCTACAGGGGGGCTGTATGGCGTTATCTACAGAGGGGGCTGTATGGTGCTATTTACAAAGGTGTCTGTATGGCGTTATCTACAGGGTGGGCTGTATGGTGTTATCTACAGAGGGGGCTGTATGGCGTTATCTACAGAGGGGGCTGTATGCCGTTATCTACAGGGGGGGCTGTATGGTGTTATCTACAGAGGGGGCTGTATGCCGTTATCTACAGAGGGGGCTGTATGATGTTATCTACAGAGGGGGCTGTATGGCGTTATCTACAGAGGGGGCTGAATGGCGTTACCTACAGGGGGGCTGTATAGCGTTACCTACAGGGGGGCTGTATAGCGTTACCTACAGGGGGGCTGTATGGCATTATCTACAGGGGTGGCTGTATGGCGTTACCTACAGGGGGCTGTATGGCGCTATCTACAGGGGGGCTGTATGGCGCTATCTACAGGGGGGGCTGTATGGCGTTATCTACAGAGAGGGCTGTATGGCGTTATCTGCAGGGGGGCTGTATGGCGTTATCTACAGGGGGGCTGTATGGCGTTATCTACAGAGGGGGCTGTATGGCGTTATCTACAGGGGGGGCTGTATGATGTTATCTACAGAGGGGGCTGTATTGCGTTATCTACAGGGGGGCTGTATGGCGTTATGTACAGGGGGGCTGTATGGCGTTATCTACAGGGGGGCTGTAAAAAAGGCACTATCTACAAGCGGGGGTTGTGTTACACCCGGGGGAGGGGGAGAGTCTTTCCTAGTTACGCCCCGGAATTTAACCGCTACCTGGCAACAGTCCCAGGCTCAGCGGCTAGGATGCCTGTGACCCTATGATGACGTGAGTATACGTCAAATGTCGGGACGGGGTCAAACAACGGTTTTTCTAAGGTTTTAATTAAAAACAGAACAGAAGCAGTAACATTCAAAGGAAGGTCAATTTCCTAATTCAAAAAGATGAGGGAGTGAAAAAAGAGAGAGAATGGCCAGCGCACATAGTCCATCATCAAAACGGTAAGAATTATGCTTACCAAAAGGTGTTGTGCTGGGGGCACAACACCCTCTTGTGCTTGTCAGGATAGGAGACTGCAGCTTGGATTCCATTCGGGAGCCACACGGGCACCGTGTTGTGAAAAGTGTAGAAGGTGGTAGCAAAATAGGAATACTTCTCCAGCGCTGTCTCTTTGCATAGAAGGTACATTCAGAGTGTATATAGCAATCAGTCCATAGGAAGAAGGAGATAAAATGCTACATGTTTTAATCAGAATAAGCTACGCGTTACGAGGTCGGACTAACCTCTTCATCAGTGTAAAGGATCTGCCAGGCACTACGTCTGTGGATACTCCCAGGATTAATCAGTCGACACCTGAGGCAAGACCTCTTAGACTGACACCGGCTCCCACCAATCAGGGTGGCAGGCTCAGGAGTGGGAATCAGGGTGGCAGGCTCAGGAGTGGGAGAGCCTATCGCGGCCTGGTCAGTCGGAGTTAGCTCCACCCCCTGTCCATTTATACCTGCCGTTTTCTCTTCCTCATTGCTTGTGATTCTTCTTGGATTCCTGGCCCCACTGCTGCCTTGCTCCAGCCTGCTTCTGCCGTGCTTCTGCCTTGCTTCAGTTCCCGCTTATCCTGCTTCGCTCTGCCCCTGGCTTGCTTCCTGCTCCGTGCTGTGCGTTTGTATACTCCACTACATCCTGATCCTGACTGGCTCGTTCACCACTCCGTTTCCTCACGGTGTTCCGTGGGCTACTGCCCCTTCCCTTGCTTGTTCCCTGTTTGTATTCCCTTGCACTTAGTCAGCGTAGGGACCGCCGCCAAGTTGTACCCCGTCGCCTAGGGCGGGTCATTGCAAGTAGGCAGGGACAGGGCGGTGGGTAGATTAGGGCTCACTTGTTCCCTTCACCTCCTTCCTGCCATAACATAATCACAAGCCCATACCTAGTCTACCATTTCTCCTACGCTGACGCTATCATGGACCCCCTTGAGACCCTGACCCAGCAGATGCAGGGCCTCTCCCTACAGGTCCAGGCCCTGGCTCAGAGGGTCAACCAGTCTGACGCTGCCATAGTAGTACCCCTCACCTCACCTCTAGAACCCGACCTCAAGTTACCTGACCGGTTCTCAGGGGACCGTAAGACTTTTCTCTCCTTCCGGGAGAGTTGCAGACTTTACTTCCGTCTAAAACCTCACTCCTCAGGCTCCGAGAACCAGCGGGTGGGTATCATTATATCCCGACTCCAGGAAGGGCCCCAAGAGTGGGCCTTCTCCTTGGCTCCTGACGCCCCTGAACTTTCCTCCGTTGATCGTTTTTCTCTGCCCTCGGACTCATTTACGACGAGACTGACAGGACTGCCTTAGCCGAGAGTCAGCTGGTGACCTTACGTCAGGGTAGGAGACCTGTTGAGGAATACTGTTCTGATTTTAGAAAGTGGTGCGTAGCTTCTCGGTGGAACGACCCGGCCCTAAGGTGCCAGTTTAGGTTAGGATTATCTGACGCCCTGAAGGATCTGCTTGTTAGCTACCCCTCTTCTGACTCCCTAGACCAGGTTATGGCCCTAGCAGTACGACTTGACCGACGTCTCAGGGAACGTCAGCTTGAACGTTTCAATGTTTTCCCCTCTGACTTCCCTGCGATTCCCCCCGAGGTCACGTCTCCTCGCTCTTCCACGGAAGACTCGGAGGTACCTATGCAACTCGGGGCCTCCATGTCCCCTCGACAACGTAGAGAGTTCCGCAGGAAGAATGGTCTCTGCTTCTATTGTGGGGATGACAAGCATCTACTGAACACCTGTCCCAGGCGCAAGAATAAGCAGCCGGAAAACTTCCGCGCCTAAGTGATCATCGGGGAGGTCACTTGGGCGCACAGGTATTTCCCGTTAATATGAAACGCAATAAAATTTTGCTTCCCTTTCAGGTCTCGTTTGCTGGCCGGTCTGCCACTGGCAGTGCCTTCGTGGATTCTGGCTCATCTGCTAATATCATGTCTGTGGAATTTGCTATGTCTCTAAAAATGCCTTTTATTGATTTGCCTTATCCTGTCCCGGTAGTGGGTATCGACTCCACTCCTCTTGCTAATGGTTATTTTACTCAGCATACTCCTGTTTTTGAACTCCTTGTTGGCTCCATGCATTTGGAGCAGTGCTCTGTACTCGTGATGCAGGGATTATCGTCCGATCTGGTATTAGGTCTTCCCTGGTTGCAGCTGCATAATCCCACGTTTGATTGGAATACTGGGGATCTCACCAAATGGGGTAGTGAATGCCTGACGTCATGTCTTTCGGTTAACTCTATTTCTCCCCGTGAGGAGGTAAACACGCTACCTGAGTTTGTTCAGGACTTCGCTGATGTGTTTTCTAAGGAGGCCTCCGAGGTGTTGCCCCCTCATAGAGATTACGATTGCGCCATCGATTTGGTACCTGGTGCTAAGCTTCCTAAGGGTAGGATATTTAATCTTTCATGTCCTGAAATTGAAGCTATGAGGGAGTATATCCAAGAATGCCTGGCCAAGGGTTTCATTCGCCCCTCGACTTCTCCTGTAGGTGCTGGCTTCTTCTTCGTGGGGAAGAAGGATGGTGGTCTTAGGCCATGCATTGACTTTCGGAACTTGAATAAGGTCACAGTAAGGAACCAGTATCCCCTTCCTTTGATTCCGGATCTTTTTAATCAGGTTCAGGGGGCCCAATGGTTCTCTAAGTTCGATCTACGGGGGGCATATAACCTTATCCGCATCAAAGAGGGGGATGAGTGGAAGACTGCGTTCAACACGCCCGAAGGTCATTTCGAATACCTGGTCATGCCCTTTGGGTTGTGTAATGCCCCTGCCGTCTTCCAGAATTTTATTAATGAAATTCTGAGAGATTACCTGGGAAATTTTCTTGTAGTGTACCTTGATGACATACTGGTGTTTTCCAAGGACTGGTCCTCCCACGTGGAGCATGTCAGGAAGGTCCTCCAGGTCCTCCGGGAAAATAATCTGTTTGCGAAAACCGAAAAATGTGTGTTTGGGGTACAGGAGATACCATTTTTGCGTCAAATCCTCACTCCTCATGAATTCCGCATGGACCCTGCCAAGGTTCAGGCTGTGGCGGAATGGGTCCAACCTGCCTCCCTGAAGGCGCTACAGTGTTTTTGGGGGTTCGCTAACTATTACAGGAGATTTATTGCCAACTTCTCGGTCGTCGCTAAGCCTCTTACGGACCTCACTCGCAAGGGTGCTGATGTCCTCCACTGGCCTCCTGAGGCCGTCCAGGCTTTTGAGACCCTCAAGAAGTGGTTTATCTCGGCCCCCGTGCTGGTTCAGCCCAACCAAAGGGAGCCATTTATTGTGGAGGTTCACGCGTCCGAGGTGGGAGTGGGGGCCGTCTTGTCCCAGGGTACCAGCTCCCTCACCCATCTCAGCCCCTGTGCTTACTTCTCTAGGAAGTTTTCGCCCACGGAGAGTAACTATGATATTGGCAACCGCGAACTTTTAGCCATTAAATGGGCTTTTGAAGAGTGGCGTCACTTCCTGGAGGGGGCCAGACACCAGGTAACTGTCCTTACTGACCACAAGAATCTGGTTTTCCTAGAATCTGCCCGGAGGCTTAATCCTAGACAAGCTCGATGGGCGCTATTCTTTACCAGATTTAACTTCTTCGTTACCTATAGGGCTGGGTCCAAAAATATTAAGGCTGATGCACTGTCACGTAGTTTCATGGCCAATCCTCCTTCTGAGAAGGATCCTGCTTGTATTTTACCCCCTGGTATAATCGTTTCTGCCACTGATTCTGATTTAGCCTCTGACATTGCGGCTGATCAAGGTTCAGCTCCCGGGAACCTCCCTGGGGACAAGCTGTTTGTCCCCCTGCAATACCGGCTAAGGGTACTCAGGGAAAACCATGACTCCGCACTATCTGGTCATCCTGGCATCTTGGGTACCAAACACCTCATTACCAGAAACTATTGGTGGCCTGGGTTGCCTAAAGACGTTAGGGCTTACGTCGCCGCTTGTGAGCTTTGTGCTAGGTCCAAGACCCCTAGGTCCCGACCTGCGGGCTTACTACGTTCTTTGCCCATTCCCCAGAGACCTTGGACTCATATCTCCATGGATTTTATCACCGATTTGCCTCCATCTCAGGGCAAGTCGGTGGTGTGGGTGGTAGTAGACCGCTTCAGCAAGATGTGCCACTTTGTGCCCCTTAAGAAACTACCTAACGCCAAGACGTTAGCTTCTTTGTTTGTTAAACACATTCTGCGTCTCCATGGGGCCCCAGTCAATATCGTTTCTGACAGAGGGGTACAATTTGTTTCCTTATTTTGGAGAGCTTTTTGTAAAAAGTTGGAGATTGATCTGTCCTTCTCCTCCGCTTTCCATCCCGAAACTAATGGCCAAACGGAAAGGACTAATCAATCCCTGGAACAATATTTAAGGTGTTTCATCTCTGACTGTCAATTTGATTGGGTCTCATTCCTTCCCCTCGCCGAATTTTCACTGAATAACCGGGTCAGTAACTCGTCAGGGGTCTCCCCGTTTTTCTGTAATTTCGGGTTTAATCCAAGGTTCTCCTCCGTTTCTCCTGGTTGTTCCAATAATCCCGAGGTAGAGGACGTTCATCGGGAACTGTGCACAGTCTGGGCCCAGGTTCAGAAGAACCTAGAGGCGTCCCAGAGCGTACAAAAGATTCAGGCTGACAGAAGACGTTCTGCTAACCCCCGGTTTGTCGTCGGGGATCTGGTGTGGTTGTCGTCTAGGAACTTGCGCCTTAAGGTCCCGTCCAGGAAGTTTGCTCCCCCATTTATTGGGCCTTATAAGGTCATTGAAGTCCTCAACCCTGTATCCTTCCGTCTGGAGCTGCCCCCATCCTTTCGCATACACGACGTCTTTCATGCCTCCCTCCTTAAATGCTGCTCCCCGTCCTGGTCCCCCTCGAGGAAACCTCCTGTTCCCGTTCTCACCCCTGAGGGGGTGGAATTCGAGGTGGCCAAGATTGTGGACAGTAGGATGATCCAGGGCTCCCTCCAGTACCTGGTCCATTGGAGAGGATACGGGCCGGAGGAGAGGACTTGGGTACCTGCTCGAGATGTTCACGCTGGGGTATTGGTCAGGAGGTTCCACCTTCCCTTCCCCACTAAACCGGGTCCTCTTACTAAGGGTCCGGTGGCCCCTCATAAAAGGGGGAGTACTGTAAAGGATCTGCCAGGCACTACGTCTGTGGATACTTCCAGGATTAATCAGTCGACACCTGAGGCCAGACCTCTTAGACTGACACCGGCTCCCACCAATCAGGGTGGCAGGCTCAGGAGTGGGAGAGCCTATCGCGGCCTGGTCAGTCGGAGTTAGCTCCGCCCCCTGTCCATTTATACCTGCCGTTTTCTCTTCCTCATTGCTTGTGATTCTTCTTGGATTCCTGGCCCCACTGCTGCCTTGCTTCAGCCTGCTTCTGCCGTGCTTCTGCCTTGCTTCAGTTCCCGCTTATCCTGCTTCGCTCTGCCCCTTGCTTGCTTCCTGCTCCGTGCTCTGCGTTTGTATACTCCACTACATCCTGACCCTGACTGGCTCGTTCACCACTCCGTTTCCTCACGGTGTTCCGTGGGCTACTGCCCCTTCCCTTGCTTGTTCCCTGTTTGTATTCCCTTGCACTTAGTCAGCATAGGGACCGCCGCCAAGTTGTACCCCGTCGCCTAGGGCGGGTCGTTGCAAGTAGGCAGGGACAGGGCGGTGGGTAGATTAGGGCTCACTTGTTCCCTTCACCTCCTTCCTGCCATAACAATCAGGCTGAAAAACATACAAGACTTAATGCAAGAGCTTCTCTCCAACTGATTGTGACTCACATGAACTATTAAAGGGAACGTAAAAGGTTCTCTTCACAACTGCATTCTTTATTTCCACTGTTCTGCTCCGTCATATGAGCAGAACAACGAAAATGACGGCAGAGACGAAAACCTTTGCATGATGGACGCCAACAGCTTTTACCAGATTTCATTGACTATAATGGGATGTGTCTGGTTTCTGTCATGGTGTCCATCATTTTACCAGACAAAATTGTGCTGCATGCTGAGGTATTTTGTCCAGAATTTTTTACCAAATCTGCAATGGAGGCTTTAACGCAAATGTAAACAGAGCCTATAGTTTTAACTAGTTAAAACCAGACACTGAAGCGTATACTTTTCTTCTAATCTGTTACTTTTTTTCTCTATTTTTTTAATTCTCTTTTCCTTAAATGATTATAGAGGCAGCCACATTACCTAAGTTGCTGCTCTCTTTTGTTAATAAGGGTATGTTCACACAGCTTAGCAAAATACGTCTGAAAATACAGAGCTGTTTTCAGGCGAAAACAGCTCCTGATTTTCAGATGTTTTTGTAGCAACTCGTAGCGTATTTTACGGACGTTATTGGAGCTGTTTTTCAATGGAGTGAATGAAAAACGGCTCCAAAAACTTCCCAAGAAGTGACATGCACTTCTTTTTCGCGGGCGTCTTTCTACGCACCGTATTTTGACAGTGACGCGTAAAATAACGCCTCGTGGAAACAGAACATCGTAAAACCCATTGAAAGCAATGGGCAGATGTTTGTAGGCGTATTGGAGCCATTTTGTCAGGCGTAATTCGAGGCGTAAAACGCCTGAATTACGTCTGAAAACAGTGCGTGTGAACATACCCTAACAGTTTAGAGATTTGCTCTACAGCAGCTACATGGTCATAGAAAACTGAGGTTCGGAGATGACTCATTGACTTCTATGGGAGAGTGTAGTGAGCATGCTCTATGACCTGGGCAGAGGTCACTGTGCAGGGAGGAAGAGGAGATGAGCTGTGTCTATCATCTTTTGTCATTGTGGTTCCTGTGTTATCTTTCATTGTAATCCTGCCTGTGATAATAATGAGATGACCGCTGTTAAGTGATCTCTAAAATACATCAAGTGTCAGCCTATTGGCGCAGGATTTTTTTGTTAATCTAGATAATGACCCTGAAAAGAAAAAAAAAATACCACCAAAAATGTTTCTAAAATTTGTTCAACACGCAAACTTAATTTAAACAATATTAATTTTCCAACTATTCATTCCGTTTAAATGATAACATTTGGGAAGATCCATTGGAGTGAATTTCCCTATGCAAAAATAAGAGAAGTCGTCATTTAATTTGTACCAATAGCAACAGTTGTTAATAGTAAATTGGGGCAACTTACATAGATAGGGGGTTCTCTAGTAAATATAGGGTACATAGTAAATGAGGAATTTATTATTACATTATTGTTAAACAACTTTGCCAAGCTTTAATAGTGGTGCTGGGAGGTCTGCCTGTAAAGTTTACTATAAATAGATGTCAATGTGTCTCCCTCACACTGTCAATTTGTCTTACTCACACTACCTTAAAGAAAACCTGTCACTATGACAGACCTCTTTAAATGCGATCATCAGTGTGATTAATTACTAAACAGCCCCCCAAAGTGTTAAAAGAGAGCATTTGGTTCTGTGCAATAACATGGCGTATCACAGAAAAATGAATCTTCTCAAAATAAAAAAACGTGATAAAGTAGCTTAGCGGCAACAATTTTTGTACATGTGGTGTGATTGGTGGCATGCTGTGGTGTAAATAGTGTGTCACCAACAAAAAGGACAATTAGTCAGCTGACCTGACGTCAGCTTGTGTATAAACAGCCATACAAGCAATCAATATGTCTCACTATGGTAGAATTTGTTGAAGACTGGCACAGATGAAGCCATCTGCAAAAACGCTGTGGGGCCCAGGTTTTGGTTTTGATCATTCTGTTCCCCTTCTTCCTGAAATACTTTACTATTTACATATATGGGTATGAAGGGCATTATTTGTTTCCTTTTGTAATATTTTAATGCCTTTATTATACTATAGCATTACTAGTATATAAGCTCTTGTGGATCTTTATATAAAGTCCTAATTATACATATCTATATGCTTGGACATCATCTATATGATAGTCTATGGCTCTGGCAAATTATGTTTTTATGTATAATATGAACCATCATTTGCACTTATTGCACATATATTTTGTGTTAATGTATACTAGCTTCTTTTAAGGATCATTTGGCATTGATATATTATTCTATAATTGGGGAACTAGACCTCCCTATTTTACTCTGTCTGACTCTTTGCCTACTTGACATCCACATTTATTTGTATTGCTAACTTTTACACTTTTTATTACTTTTGATGCTAACTTTTACACTTTTTATTACTTTTTATTGTATTGTATGATTTAATAAAGTAATGCTCTCTTTGTATAATAATTTTGATGGAATAGTGCCTCTTACTATTTTTTGCTTTATAGAAAAATCTAGTTTTTGAGTAGCTTCGATTTAAGGGGGCTGGACGATCCCATCTCAGTTTGCGGGTCCTCTAAGCATAAGATGATCCTGGTTCTGCTGCCAGAATCCTGTGTGATAAACTTTCACTGAGGGAAGAACCTCTACATAATTGCATGTTTTCCTTACAGCACAGATGCGAGCGAAATTGCAAGGAAACTTGGGTAGATAATGGAATTTCTTCTTTGTGTTTTTTTTAATTTTTTTTAGCCACACTCTTTGCTAAGCAGCAGACAAAATAAATTCAGGCCTCAGCTTAGTATCATAACTGTAGATTTGCACACTCACAAAAAGCACTTCAGCCCTTCCGGCACCAGCTGCGACTGAGAGTGTGGTGGCAGCACATTTTGGAATCCTAGGTAAGTGATTTTTAATGGGTGTTATATTAGAAGAAGCATAGTAATATAAGCCGAGGTTTCGGTAAGGCAGGGAGGATTTACTCGCAAGTGATGACGATAGGACTAGATACAATGCAAATAACAGTCCGCTTACTGACAGGAGGTATACAGAAACGTCCACAAGGTGGGTAAACAACTTTTCACAGATGAGAGGCACAGACTCTCACAATAACAGTAATGCAGGCAATGCGACAATGGTGGCTCACAAACTTTACTTCCGGACAGTTATTTTTGCTCCTCCCTGATTTAGGGCTAGCGTCCTATTTTTTTCCAGGACCTTTTCACTCTCTCTCTTGCGGGTAGACTCCATGGCAACCCCACCCGTCAAATCAATGTCACTGCTTGCGGGGAAGCACCTGGCAATTGGACCTGCCATGTAAAACACATTACCATAGAACAAAGCAATTACAAATATATACATGTATAAACATTTCCAACAGTCTTTCTCCAGGACATGGACCTGAAGGAAAAAATAAGCCAAACAAACATAAATTCAAGCAACCAAAGAGACAGTAGAATCATCCCGGAGGAAGGACTTCTTCACAATCAAAGTTACACAACACCCATTGGAATCTGTGATCATCCTTTTATTTCAGTGGATCCTGTTAAGGCCCTTTTAGACCGGGCAATTATCGGGCAAACAAGCGTTCACAGAATTGGGGTCGAACGATTGGAGTAAAGAGTTCTCGTCCCCATACATTACTGATAATATCTCCTTGTGAAATCAGCAAACGAACACTGATCAACGAGCTGTCTCATTGATTGGCACTCGTTTACACAGCCCACGTCGGGCCGTGTAATATCACCTTTAGTCCTCTCAAACAGAGCGCTGCACTGGATATGGAAAGCAAAACCAGACCAAATATTTTTTTTTTTAAACCCATTGTTTATTGTCACTACTTTTTTCCATAGGAATCTAAAAGCGTGTGTGTGTGTGTTTGTAAACTTTATATTGATGTATACTAGAGTTTGATTCACATTATAGTCCATACTTTGGTAATGATGAAATATAAGAAATTTAGGATTGTAATTATCATATCCTTGTATTGACGTTTGTTTCCTTCATTACATTTTTACTTATTTGGCATTACTTATACTTATAGTATTGAAGTATGCACACATGCATGAGTGAAAACAGCAGTAGATAATATTATTGTTCCCACTTATTGTTTTGGCAATTTCTAACAAAGGAGGAATAGGGCAGGTACAGTATTTTACTACAGTAGCCACTATAGCAAGACAATACAGCTGTTACTATATCATTAAGTGATGTTTATAAAGGGAAATGGGTCAACACTGATAACCACAGGTATCAATCAGCGCTATACATAAGCTGTTAACTCTGACACAGACACGACACATTCAAAGTAAAACAGTAGCCAAACTCTAAATCAAGGAGCAAATCCTTACCGTTAAACTATAAATTGATAATAATGTAGTCCAAAAAGGGAATACATTCATACACATGCATGGCAAACACTGGTATCTTCTGTCAACCATCACAAGATATACACTTATACTCTTAAAGGGGAATTCTGGTAAAAATGATTTTGTTTACCTTCCCCGTCTGATTCCTTACTGGTTGGCAGTACCCAAATATACACTGCTTACTAACCATTAGCCTGTAGCATGTGAATATACAAGATGTAACTGTGTAACTGTGGAGACTGCCATGCAGGAGCAAACATACCATAGGGGCCCAGTAGTAAAGCGGGCCTACTGCCACCCTAAAAGTAGCTCAAAGTTTCCTACTGTCTATTAGATTGCATGTAGATTATGAGTAGTTTTATAGCTCACAATTACTAGTGGATTGTGAGAAAGACATAAGGAATGTAGTGGTGTAGGTTTGGGGATGTTTCCTTTATTCTCTGTGCAGAGAACCACTCATATTTTTTAAGAACTAGGGAGACAATATTCATGTCATGAAATACACATAAAGGGAATTCTGTCATTTTTTTGGAGCTGCATCATTATTTAGTGAAAGGATGCCTACCATTTTGGACCCCTTACCTTCTGTCTACAAGGGTAAAGTAAAACGTCTGACACTGTACACTTAACACATAGTTATACTTTTCCAAAACGTCATATCACCTCTTTAAACACATGTTTTTGCTCTTCCAATAAACAAAAAAAATAACATAAATGAGCTGATGATTCCGAGCCAGAACATGATTTATAATGCTAGTGTTGGATTGGATTAGGGGAAAACATTCTAGAATGATCTGAAATGAGCATAGACTGAATCTTTTAGGTGATAATGTCTATAACTCCCTATCCCTACCCCCTCCCTTCCCTCTCTGCCTCCCCCCACCCTCTACTTCAAGTTAGAAACTTTTGGATGAAGAATGTGGGAGGTTTGCACTTCTTTCTGCACCCACTAGAAGACACTCCCCCTGCCCAATTTGGGTGAAGCACTACCTTTTTTTGCTCTCGTCCCAGGGAACACAACTTTACTCCTTTCTTTTCTGTCCAGTCTCCACTAAACAAAAGAACCTCTGGACACTTTACCACTCTCAGGACCTGAAGGTATATACATACATATATATATGTTTCTGTTTCTCTCTCACTGCGTCTGTACCCAGGGGATAGAAAATCAGTCTTACATGTCATATATATTTTAAGGCATCCTGATATTACAATTTCTGAATACCTTTTTCTTTAACTGATACTTTCCAGTGTAATCTATGTCCTCTATGAGATTAACGTAAATTTTGCAACTTTTAAACAATTATGATATTTCTAAGTTGACATATTTGGGGAATTTTGAACTAGCTGTTGTTCAGATCCAGATGTGAGTTGCTCGCTGCAGACAGAAGAGAATAGGATGTTGCTATCC
Organism: Rhinoderma darwinii; assembly: GCF_050947455.1. Classification (NCBI taxonomy): domain Eukaryota; kingdom Metazoa; phylum Chordata; class Amphibia; order Anura; family Rhinodermatidae; genus Rhinoderma; species Rhinoderma darwinii. The sequence continues at coordinate 236,883,949 of NC_134687.1, read as the reverse complement.
TTGGTGTGTAAGAAGGTTTAGAATGTGCAGTTGACAATAAGGTTATTTCTGCATCACATTGCATCTCACTGCATATCTGAAACATCTGGACCTGCAGTACCTTTAATATTTGATAGCTTGTCACATACAGTGCTCCCTGTGTGCACTGTCACTTACACGAACAGCTCTTAGTAATACAATTGACCAGGGTAAAATTATAATGTGCTCTGCTGCACGCTTTGTTAGAGAAAGTCTTGATATGTTCCATCCACCCTCTTGTAATATGCTATCTTCCCAGTATATGTGGACGGCACAGGGGGAGCAAGGGTTTTCAATTACATTTCTGCATTGGTTTTCTCCTCTCTCTATTTCTGGTGACTTTTGTGTAATTTTTGTGCCTTTATAATGTAAATGGATGCATGTAAGTAATTTACCGTAAAAAAGTAACCAGGCAAGTGGCTGCGAAAGCAGTGATGTATTTGTTTTATATATATATATATATATATATATATATATATATATATATATATATATATATATATATATATATATATATATACATATATATATACATATATGTAGATAGATAGATAGATAGATAGATAGATAGATAGATAGATAGATAGATAGATAGATAGATAGATAGATAGATAGATATGCTTTTGTATAGTTCAGACATTTATTTGGTCCAATAGGTTATTACTTTCTGTTAATTATATGTAATTATTTCCTGTGGTAAAATATATTTTCTTTGTTACAAAGTGCTCATATGGCTTTTAATATGTTCCGATACAGTTATCATATTTGCAATTTTATTTTTCAACATACTGTAGGTCACTTCATTGTTCATCCTGATATCCAACCCCTTCAAGCTGTTTTTTTTTCCCTTAAAAGAATAGATTTATGTCCTTTTTTCCCTGTAGAGTATAGTATAGTAGGAGTTTTTATTATATTACAAATAAACCCATTTAGCAAATTTCCTTTTCCATTCCGGGAAGCCACTTGTATTATCTTTGCTAGTTTGAATGAGAGAATTTTTTTTTTCAAAAAGGGCGCGTTGTGTGTGATCGTAGTGAAGTTGAGATTTTGCTGCCGTTAGCAAGTGGAAAACAGGGCTGTCCTGCAGCTGCGAATTGTTTCAGAGCCATCCGGTTATCTTCAAATGAATTGTGGCTGGAAGCTGCTAGATATTGGAATATGAAGATTATATTTTAAGTGAGATATCTAGAGGAAATATCTCAACCAGTTTTGCAGGAATGAGGATAAATACGTCTCCTACAATAGGATTTAATTTGTAATATTTTACCATTTTATATCAATTGTTGATCATTCAGCCCTCTTGAGAATTAGTATATGTTGGTTTAAAGACTCATACTACTATACAGCAATGATTGTGTTATCTGTCTTCTGTAATGTATGTTGTAAATGAGATTTATAACACTATATGATATGCTTGTTCTGTTTCATATTGTAAGATTATTGCATTCTGTGGGAGTTAATGTGGAACATATTTGCCTTCCATGAGATTACAGTTACAGGGATTAGAATTGGAACTCTTTATAAACCATGCATCTTGGTTTTGGAATGAGAATAACAGAGCATATACAATTCATAATAATAATAAATATATAGTACACTTTTTTCGTTTAGAGTACAATCTGATACGGTTTATTCCATAACTGTACTGTTACATGAATGGTAATTCCAGCTCGCCCGATATGTGTAATTGGAGCAAATAGTTGATCACTTGCCATGCGGATAGCCCTTACATGATGATCGACTTATAATGCTATGAGTGGGGACTGTGCTTTGGATTACACAAAAATGCCAGACTGATGGCTGAGGGGAAAAAGTGGTCCTTATCTTCGTCCAGTGTGCAAAAGTCTGCTAAATCTTCATGGTGCCATCCAAGGAGTTGGTTCTTACTGAAATAATTGATGAAGAACTCCCAGGCTGTAGACTAAATATATAAGAATATGCATATTTATGTGTTTGTAGAAGGCTAAAGGGCGAATTATGTTCACATCATTTTCTCTAATGCTCAAGTATGGCTTACATGGAGAACTTGTAGAGGACCTGTCACTAGGTCATATAAGTTGAACTGGTTATTTGACCTGAATAGCTATGTCTCCCTGATTCCAGCACTGGTTTTTTTTCTGAACCCCCGTCCCCCCGTCCCAGAGATATGACCCACTGTTATGTTGGTTCCCTATATGACAATTTGCTGTAGTTAGCCAACAGGATGGAGCTAGCTTCCCTGCCTCTGATGCTGACCAATCAGTGCAAGGCAGCTTAAGTGTAGTTCATGCCCAGTTGGCTAACTACAGCAAATTAGCATAGAGGAAGCCAACACAACAGTGGCCATATCTCTAAAAGGGAGGTGGTCCAGGAAAAATAAAAAACAGCGCTGGAATCAGGGAGACAGAGCTATTCAGGTCAGTAATCCAGTTCAACTTATATGACTTAGTGACAGGTCCTCTTTAAATGAATCTACACTGATGTATTAGGTAATTTGATCAGCAGACCACAGGCTGCATTATGGAGTCTATTAACAGACTATAGACTGCCATAAACAGAAATTTGCAGTGTGATAAAATCTTAATATCCCATAGCCCTACAAATCAATCATTGGAACACTTTTAAATGCTGTGAGTGAATAGGAAAATATTTGATGCTGATGAACTTTTTAAACCGAAGTGTTCTCTAGGTGTGCTGTTTTTCGCAAATTTAAAGCTCCTTTAAAATTCACAGCAAGTGCATTTTTTGCATTGTGATTTTTTTTTTTATGTCATTTTCCTTTTCAGTTTTACGTGTGTAAATGCACAAAAGGCTCAGTTTGAAGGAGGCCTGATATGTACAGTAAGGTGGAATTGAACCAGAATACGGTCTCTGAAATGCTAGTGGATCATTAATTAAAACCTTGGCCTTAAAGTGGAGTAAGGACGGCAAAATGACCTTGCCATAGTGCAATTCCTTTTAGGGAAATACCCCTCTTCTTTGTATAAGCAAATAGATATCAATCAATGTAAATGTCTATATAAAAAAAGGATCACTTGCCTCAGATCATTCTCACTGGGTGAACAAAGACACTGATGAAAAACGTTTCCTCTCTCTCTGTGTACTGCAGTTTCTGTACTATGGAAGGCACTGGAAGAAAATGAAGTGGACTTCTGATATGTCTACTATAAACTTTGCAGTTTGCTCATAAATGTCTGTAAAAACTAGATTACAGAATAACTTCAAAGACGTTTTTATAACATCAGTGATACTATAGTAAATCAAGTTATAACCCATTTAAGTTATTTAACCCATTTGGAATTCTGTGCCTGTGTGCAACATCTAATCCAACATATATACTAGCACTAAACTCAGCTGTTCTCGGTTGTCTCGGTCACTCCCATTTACTTTGAACAGAGAGGCAGCATGCAAGCAAGCCCGCTCCATTCAAACTCCTCCTCCACGCGGTCGTTTGGTGAAAAGAAAGAGTACTAGTGACCATGGGAGCCCACAGACATTATACATTTATCACCTATCCTGTGGCAAAGGTGATGAATGTCCTTTGTCCGAAAACCCCTATTAAGTGACATGAACACTTGGGTAACTTTGTAAGTACATTGCATTATTTATATTAGAAACAGTCAACAAGCTTGATAACAGCCTTGTCCCTAACAGCTTAGGCTACATTCACATCTGCATCAGGGCTCCGTTCTGGCATTCATCGGGGCTTCCCGTCAGAACGGAGCCCTGACTGAAACAAACAGAAACCATAGTTTTCCGTTTGCATCACCATTGATTTCAATGGTGACGGATCCGGCACAAATGGTTTCCGTTTGTCTCAGTTGTGCAAGGGTTCCGTTGTTTTGATGGAATGAATAGCGTAGTTGACTACGGATCACCGGATCCGTCACCATTGAAATCAATGGTGATGCAAACGGAAACCTTTGGTTTCCGTTTGTTTCAGTCAGGGCTTCATTCTGATGGAAAGCTCCGACGGACCATCAGAATGGAGCCCTGACGCAGATGTGAACGAAGCCGAAACTGTGCTCCTGTAATGCAATGGGACAGTCAGTTTGTCCTAAATTAGTGTACAGATGTAGCAATCCTTATCTTGACTCTGATAACTTGATGCAGTTTGATAACATTTGATAAGATTGCTACATCTGTACTTTGCCTGGTGTAAAGATGGCAATTCCCCACTGTGCTTAGGGGAGACCAAGGCCCATGAGAGCATTCTGTTAACCTATGGAGCACTGTGGGTCTTCATCTATAGCTGACAGTGGAGATGTCACTAAGCAGCAGCCGTGTTGTGCTGTCATTGACCCAAATTACAAGGCTAGTAGGCATAAGGGAAATGTGACTGGCATCGTTAGGGTAGTAGTATAGGTGGCACTGTTGATGGTGTTGTCAAGGGGTTCTATGTCTAATGTTCAGTATGGGCACTGTGACTGGCATAAAAGCAGAAGAGGTGGATAAGAGGCTAGATGGGTTGACATAGGGCCAACTGTGACTCTCTTGTACAGGGGCCCACTTAAACTTTGAGTCAATTATGCCTGTATGACTGAACTATACAGCACACATGTAGGTTTTAAAGAAATAACTTTTACTTCAGATAATACTGTGGAAAATATGAATGCGTTGTTGGACCTAATTGACGTTGCAAGTCCTTCTAAACATATGTTTCAAATAAAGATCAATGAACATCTATGACACGTTGGTTACAACTTTGCTTATTTGACTTGAAGGGTGTGGAACACATTTTACATTTGCACAACGTCGTTATAATATCATAACTTCACATAAGATTATATGAGAACGAATTGGGTGTAGATCTGAATATATTATAAACCACAATCTCAAACCCTTTTATCCATAGGGTACAAATCACTACTTAGTCTTTGAGTACGTTCTGCCCTGAAAATTATTGCATACATAGCCCATCATGGGCGACATCTGCATAGAGTTGATATGTTCTCCTCATGTTTCTATTGGTTTCCTTTGGGTACTCTGGTTTTCTACCACACACCAAAAACATACTAAAAGAATTGGCTTTTTATGAAATTGGCTCTAGAGTGTGCATATTTGAAATAGATGGACAGGTTTGAATAGTTCAGAAAATGGTTGTCCCAAGTTATTATGCAAACAGGCACTTTCTCTGGCCAAAACCCAACAGATAGATGCTGAAATTGTAGTTGATCAGATTTTATTTTTTCAGAAGGTCAACATCTGAAATGAAATATCATTTGTTACTTTGTGCTATCTAGTAGTTGAATGAAAAGATAGTACAGGTATAACCTATCTGGCTGTCTAGAGTTTTTCTGGGAGGTTGTTTGTGTGCAGTACCACTGTAATCCCACCGCACAAGATTGTCTCACTTTGGACATACCTTGTCATACTGCACCCTGGAAGAGATGGTCTCTCTTTCCACTGTGCTGCAAACGTATTAGCATTGACTAGAAGTTCATTATTTTTTATTCATTCCCATTGGATTCTCAAAATTATGTTCTCCCTAATGTATCCAATCTGAGTAAATATATGGCAAATGACTTATTAAATAAAATTATATACCTTCTAGATGTTTAATGCATTCCGAATACATGTTTATTAATGAGTACCTCCTATTGGGGTGTTTGAAACACAGGTCAAGAACCAGGACAATAATTTATTTATTTCTTTTTAAAGTTACTGGTTTTTGCCTTTCAAAGTGCCAAATTAATAAAACCACAAAATTAAATTTTCTATTACAGCCTCTGCTGGAGTGCGACAGGACTGGAGATCTCTATGCTCAGGAATATCGTCAACCTTCCTTTATCAGGAGAGCAGTAACAAGCAGTCAAGAAAAGTAATTAGGGAGATTGGACGAAACCTTCAACCCCTATCATCATGGGGGTGATATGGCTGGCCAAATTCATGCTGGGATGTACAGCACTGTGGTATGCCGAGCAAGCTCAGGGCCAGCTGGAACTCGGTGACCAGCAAGTGGACAGGTTTGCAGGCTATGAAGATAGACAAGCACTCAGGGTGAGAAGGAGAGGACAAGAGACGTTAAGAGGGTATGTAATTGATATCATTTTTCTATATAGAAAAAAAGATTTTGTAGGAAACCTTGTTGTATTAAAATAAGAAATTATTGGAGATGGTTACTGCTGTTAGCCCTTTTAGGATATCACATTATGATTCATGAACTACCCTTAGTGTGTGTGCAACTTTAACGTCTGAATAATCTTCTGATTTAAGCTGTCCATACTCATTAGACAAATGTCATCATACAAATTAAAGTCAGGGCCTCCCAACTGTCCCCCAACGGCAGGTGACGGGAGGAACCAAGGATTGTGCATGTTGGATATGAGTATGGTCGTTGCTTTGTTCTGCCAGTAGGTAAGCTGTTGTCAGAATTTTTGGGCAATGGCTTACTTCCCCCTCCCCTATCGAGGGGGACGGGGGACATTTTGATGTGTCATTTTAAAAGTAACCAATTAAGTATCTAAGGTTCTGTTCACTCTTGTGTTTGGGGGTTCCTTTGAGGTTTCTTTTAAACTCTGTGGTATTTTTGGACAGAAAGAGTAGCACATATTGCAGCGCAATGTCAAAAATACCAGTACCCCAACGGACGGCATTGAAGTTAATGTTATTCATCAGGCTTCACCAGTTTCTGTTTAAAAACAGATCCATCATAGCGGTCATGGCTCCATTATAAATGGAAGCCAAACTGCTGATATCTGACACCTTATTTAGTGCGAACATAAAACTATATAGTTTACATGTCAAAAATACTGAAATGAAGAAGAACTGTTCGTCTGAGGCTATACGGTAACTTCGCCTACGACACAGTCGGCACAGTCAAAGATTGCTGAGTTGCGCTGCTTGCATCGCAATAATGATAGTGAATGGGGCCACTTTGCGACCCGCAGGTTGCCACGACCGTGACACCACAGTCCCAAGGAATCCAAACCTGCTGGACTTTTTGCGACTGTGGTGTTGCGATCGCGGCAACTTTCGGGTGGCAAAGTGTCAACATTCACTTTCATTACCTGGGACCAGGAATTATGCATGTTATACATGTTCTATACTTGTGGCAGTTATAGAGTGGTTAGAATTTCCAAATAAACAAGAGCATTTCCACCCTATATGCATTTAGAACATTCAATCAACATTCAACCTCTAAATACATTTTGCATGGTCAGGAAATAGTGGGATGTTATGATTTGTTGCTGTCCATGCCTGAAGGGATCTTCTCATCTGGTTAAAAGAACTGCAGCTCTCTTTACTGCTAATGGGGGGAAAGAGCTGCAATTGTTTATTTCCAGTGCCCCCTTTTACAGACTGTTTCACTTTTACTAATCATTTAGCAAATGTATTTTCGTAGTTTTTTTTGTCACGTATTCGTGAACCTTCAGATGATTCAACACTAATTTGGTTAGCCAAATTCGTCTTAAAATCATATTTAACATTGTTTGGCTTCATGATAGGTCCATGTATATTTTGGAAGTCTAAGTAGGGTGGACTGTAACTTATCTGAGCCTTAATGTAATAAAGGTCACAGGTCCTTTACCAACCACCATAGCTATGGTACATTTGTTTTTTGGTGAGCCCTACAATTAAATTTTACGGTGTTTTATAACTGACTAAGGGGCAGTAGCCTCCACTTGGACCTCAGGCACTGCTCTATTACCAGAACGGTTTGTTTACTCCTAAGTCTAAGAGTGGAGTTTCCGTCTGTCAATGAAATAGGGTTGTTTTCGAGCATTTAGATATATCTTAAATTGCAACACTTCAGTGCACAAAGTTTTGCGACTATTATCTGTCCCCCTAACATGAGACGTTACATATGGTTGGGTATACCTAGATGAATCATTAATAACTAAATGTTACTCCCTGTCTCAACATCACTCTCAGGGAACCCTTCTCAGTTATTCTTGGAAACCAAGCATTAGAAGGTTTTTCCCACACAGACTCACCAGACTCTCCATTTTAAGTCTAGAATTTAAATTTTTGATGGAATTTGCAAACATTTTACCGGTTTACTGAACAATGATTCGAACAGATAATAGGAGTGGTTCTTTATGGCTGGAAAATATATACGTCACAATGCAATCTCAAATTATGTTTCATAAGTATGAAAAATATCTGTAAATCACACAAGGATTGGTGCCATATGACATCAGAGACTCAAGAAAGCAGTCAGGTCTACACCTTTCTGAAGCCATGTCTGTTCCGTGCAGACTCCAACCCTAAAAACGTTCACAAATGCATCAAATTTTTCCAGCAACGATGCCAAATGATTTCTATTCCATAAGCATGGTGATCCCCAGCGAGGCTGTTAAAACAGTACTGCTGTATGCAGTCATCACACCTGGAAACATTTACATGTGTATAAAATGTATCTGCGGAGCATCACGCAAGGGTGGAGCAGTGGGATAAAGTGGTCTATTTCTTTTAGTTCTTTTTAGCTGAAAGACAGATTTTTGGGATTGCTTTGCAGTTTTAAACATTGGTTTATGTTGTCTCCATCAGTCTCACTCTACAGCATGATGTCTGCATTGCAATTACAAAGAAGGTATTGTTGAATATACAATGTCAGTCCCGTACATATAATATCAATGCTCTTATTGTACTACAACCAAGCATTGGCCTAACCATTTTCCTGCCAGAGGCATTGGCATCACTCTGGTACTTGTCATTGCACTAACATTTACATTAGTGTAAACAATATAGTGTATTTTGATTTTCAACATGTAGATTTAGTTTTCTAGATGAAGGAGTTTTTTATTTCACAAAACGTTACTTCCATCCTCCTACCAGAAAAATACTATCTAAGCCCCCATGCACACGACTGTAGTTTGAATCCACAATTACAGATCCGTAATTGACGATAAAATACTGACATATTAACTTCTATCGGCCATGGACACCTTCCCGTATATTTATGGTTGTGTGTCTGGGCCATAGAAATGAGCCGTAAAAAATAGGACATGTTCTATTTTTCGCATTTACCGACCGTGCTACTATACTTATTACTGTGAATACAGTCCGTGGCCCGTCCGTGCAGTATTTAGTGACCATAAATACTGCACGGTCGTCTGCATGGGGCCTAATTGCTAAAGCTTCCTATCTGACATTTTGTCTTTACATTTTTTTATACATATTGTTTAAAAAAAAATGGATCTGTTGACAGATTTCAAATGTTATTTTGGCATCAGTTCTAGTCTATTTTATAAAAAGAATATGATTGATCTTGAAAGATATTCTTTCATAAATGGGGGAAGGTTTGGGCCTTGATAGGGAGACTAAAATTTCCGCTTATGGAGTGCTACATTCTAAAGGTAATTTTTCTTCTTACGCCTCATGCACATGACCATGTGTGAGTCCCATCAGTGTTCCGAGGAAAGATAGGACATGTTCTATCTTTCCTCAGATCGGAGACTCGGACAATTTATCATGGACCCGATTCACCCGCTAAAGTGAATGGGTCCATGAAGACTATCGGATGCCATCAAAAACGGCCCGAGTGGCACAACAGTCGTGTGCATGAGGCGTTAATTTCTTAGCCTACCCCAAAATTGTTTATTTTTCTTTGCGGGACACATAGGCATTTTTTCTTATTTAAAAGTGGAGCTGATAGCATTTAATTGTCAGAAACGGAGGAAAAAAAATTTTTCACGCTTTTTTCATGCTATGTTTAAAGTGTAGCTAAACATTTGACAAACTTCTGACATGTCATAGTGACTTGTCAGAAGATTGGATTGGTGCACTGAGACCCCCACCAATCGCTCGAACGAAGCAGCTGAAGCACTCGTGTGAGCGCTCAGCAGCTTCGTGTCTGTTCGGCTTTTTCCGGAAAGTCGATTTATCGGTACTTTGTGTATTGTATGATATCAATTTAGTACAAAGGGCAACGACTCTATTTTGTATTAAAAATGTCTTCCTCAAGAGGACTTGCTAAGGGTGCAGAGGCAGCAGTTGCACTCGGGCTCTGGTGCTTGAGGTGGCCAAAGGCCTATCTGCCACATTAGAAGACACCAGTATTATAAATAGTACATAGTAGAGGGGGTCATGTTATAGATTTTGCATTGGGGCTCAGGAGATTCATTACGCGTCTGTCTCCCTCCCTTAAGTTTAGAGGCATCCTCTGTACATAGATGATAATTATACAAGTACAATTTTTTTTTAGTGAAAGCACATAGGGCTGGGGTGGAACAAAGATAAAATTGATGGCTGGAGGTCATTATTGTATGTCTATGGGTAACATTCATTCTGCGTGACCGGAACATGTTGATGCCTGAGCAGCTGGCACCCACATGAATTGTGTTAGTGTCACTCAGGAGGATGTCTAATATTGGTTCTTGTCGGATCAGAGAAGTGGGTTTGTTGTTTTGGGGGAGGGCTTATTTAAAAGATATTTTCATTGTTTTATGATTTTTTCCAATTTGATTTATTTATTTTTATTTATTATACATTTTACCATATTTATTTATTTAATTTTGAATGTTTTTACTATGAGGGCACAGGTTAGCAGGGAACACATGTACAGATCCAGTGATAACAGTGATCTTATGGTAGCTGCCCATGAAATCACAGTTACCAGTGATCTACAGAGATATGCAGAGAAGACAAAAATCGCAACTTCTCTGCATACCTCCAAGTTCCTTCTGCACAGGGAATCCCTGTGATGTCATTAATGACGTTGCGAGTTCCCCTAGCAACTGCCAGAAAATAGAAGCAGCACTACTATATTCAGGAACCCAGTGCTCAATATAAGTGTATATGTGTATATGTGTTCAGGGGTTTCTAGTGACAGGGAACTAATAACATATAGCATATGGACGTTAAAGAGGGGGCCCCCGAACATAGGGACAGACATCTACGGGAACACTGGCTGACTTGAGCAATTCAACGTTCATCTGAACGGCCACCATGTTATACTACATTTGCCCTGGAAGGAAAATGCCTGGCAGGCCGTGGATTTGGGAGCCAAGTTTCCATTGAAAGGGTTTATCTGTAGTGAGACAACCCCTTTGAGCCCAATGAACAACACATTGTACAACATTAAATTTAATGCAGTTTTTCATTTTGTTGTTTAATCTGTCCATTATTAAAAACGGCAATAAATTATACATTTTGGCCAGCAGTTGTACAAACCAATTGGATCAAACTGAGAAAACCCAGCCAGTCTGCAACATGGTCTTTGTTTAAATTTTTATTTTTTAAAAAAAAGGATGGCATTACTGGCCAAAGCGACATCCATTTTAGTTTTTAATCACTTTGAGTTAATGCACGATAACTTTTTTGTAGCAATATATTTTCATCTTACCTTAAATTCCAAGTTAAAAAATGACTTCAAAATTATTTTCAAGAAATAATAATAATAATAAAAAAGATGCAGACCAAAAGGAAACTATTGCAAACTGATATCAAAACATAACAAACCATAGATTTGCAGACAGGTACGGACTTTAAAAAAATATGGAAACATTTTGAAAGTCTGCTCAGCCACAGCTTTGGTTATAGCCATCCATTTTGCCTTTAAATCCCAAAAAAACATCAGTAGATGCTTTTTGGGGTACTTATGATTTTTCAAGTAAAAAAACATATGGAGTCCCTGGTAATAGGTCCTCTTTAAGTCCAGCACATATAAAGCTGTCCTAGAAAACAATGCAGTTCTACATTCAAATTTATGAATTTTTTACTGTTACTTTTTGAATTCTAAATAGCTAATCAATAAATATTAAATCATATGTTCATTTTTGAACGCAATATAAAAATTTCTATCTAGATATAATCTATGTAAAATGTTGAATTTGTTTGTTTATACCAGGGGTGAGGAACCTTTTTTTCTGCCAAGGGCCATTTGGATATTTATAAAATCACTCACGGGCCATACAAAATGATCAACTTAATAATGCCCCCCCATAGCTGCCCCCCATACAGTATTAATGCCCCCCATAGCTGCCTCACATTATAATGCCCTTATAGCTGCCCCCACAGTATATTGCCATGCATAGCTGCCACATACAGTATAATGCCCTCATACAGTATAATGTCCCCATAGCTGCCCCATACAGTATAATTCCCCCATACTGTATAATGCCCCCCATAGCTGCCCCATACAGTATAATGTCCCCCATACAGTATAATGCCGATAGCTGCCCCATACAGTATAATGCCCCCCCATAGCTGCCCCATACACTATAATGCCCCATACAGTATAATTCCCCCATACGTATAATTCCCCCATACGGTATAATGCCCCCGATAGCTGCCCCATACAGTATAATGCCCCCATACAGTATAATGCCCCCCATAGCATCCCCATACAGTATAATGCCCCCATGCAGTATAATGCCCTCCATAGCTGCCCCATACAGTATAATGCCCCCCATTCATTATAATGCCCCCATAGCTGCTCCATACAGTATAATGCCCCATACAGTACAATGCCCTCCATAGCTGCCCCATACAGTATAATGCCCCCAAAGCTGTCCAATAGAGTATAATGCCCCCATAGCTGTCCCATACAGTATAATGCCCCCTTAGCTGTCCCATATCCAGTGTAATTCCCCCTCAGAAGCTACTATATGAGCCCCCCACTCCCATACCCAGCATAATGCCCCCATAGGTATGTACCTAATAGAAAAACAATAACATAACTACTTACCTATCCCCGTTCCCACGACGGGTGGAGGATCCTTCTCCTCCTCTGCACTGTGCTGTGAGTGACTCGGCGCAGACAGGCGCGATGCCGAGCCGCAGGCCGAGCCCATTTGAAAGGGTTTATCTGTAGAGAGACAACCCCTATGGGCCCAACAACACATTGTACAACATAAAATTCAATGCAGTTTTGCATTTTGTTGTTTAATCTGTCCATTAATAAAAACAGCAATAAATTATACATTTTGGCCAGCAGTTGTACAAACCAATTGGATCCATTGTAAAAAAAACTAATTGTCCTCCAAAGAAAATCAAACTGAGAAAACCCAACTAGTCTGCAACATGGTCTCTGCTTACAAAAATTAAAAATTCCCCCATAGATGCACCATGCAGTATAATGCCCCCCATACAGTATAATGCCCCCGATAGCTGCCCCATACAGTATAATGCCCCATACAGTATAATGCCCCCCATAGCTGCCCCATACAGTATAATTCCCCCATATGTATAATGCCTCCCATACAGTATAATGCCCCCGATAGCTGCCCCATACAGTATAATGCCCCCATACAGTATAATGCCCCCCATAGCTGCCCCGTACAGTATAATGCCCCCATACAGTATAATGCCCCCCATACTGTATAATGCACCCCATAGCTGCTCCATACAGTATAATGCCCCCATAATGTATAATGCCCCCATAGCTGCCCCATACACTATAATGCCCCATACAGTAGAATGCCCCCCATAGCTGCCCCATACAGTATAATGCCCCCATACAGTATAATGCACCCATAGCTGCCCCATACACTATAATGCCCCCCATACAGTATAATGCCCCCCATAGCTGCCCCATACAGTATAATGCCCCCACGCAGTATAATGCCCTCCATAGCTGCCCCATACAGTATAATGCCCTCCATAGCTGTCCCATACAGTATAATGCCCCCATACAGTATAATGCCCCCCATAGCTGCCCCATACAGTATAAATCCCCCATACAGTATAATGCCCTCCATAGCTGCCCCATACAGTATAATGCCCCCCATAGCTGTCCAATAGAGTATAATGCCCCCATAGCTGTCCAATACATTATAATGCCCCCTTAGCTGTCCCATATCCAGTGTAATGCCCCCTCAGAAGCTACTATATGAGCCCCCCCTCTCCCATACCCAGAATAATGCCCCCATATGTATGTACCTAATAGAAAAACAATAACATAACTACTTACCTATCCCCATTCCCACGATGGGTGCAGGATCCTTCTCCTCCTCTGCACTGTGCTGTGAGTGACTCGGCGCAGACGTGATGACGTCACTACATTGAGCCTGCCTGCGCTGAGCCGCAGGCCGAGCCCATTTGAAAGGGTTTATCTGTAGAGAGACAACCCCTTTGGGCCCAATGAACAACACATTGTACAACATAAAATTCAATGCAGTTTTGCATTTTGTTGTTTAATCTGTCCATTAATAAAAACAGCAATAAATTATACATTTTGGCCAGCAGTTGTACAAACCAATTGGATCCATTGTAAAAAAAACAAATTGTCCTCTAAAGAAAATCAAACTGAGAAAACCCAACTAGTCTGCAACATGGTCCTTGTTTATAAAAATTTAAAACAAAGGATGGCATTACTGGCCAAACGACATTTATTTCAGTTTTTAATCACTTTGAGTTAATAAACGTTAACTTTTTTGTAGCAATATATTTTCATCTTAGGCTATATTCACACGATAGTGAAAAACGGCCGTGTGATGGCCGTTCTTTTACCGGCCGTCACATGGCCATTTTCAGAACAATGATGTTCTATGGGTGTATTCACAAGGCCGTTTTTTTAACGGCCTGTGACTAATGGCCGTCCAAAAATTGTACATGTCCTATATTTGCCAGTTTTCCCGGCCAGAAGGCCCCCATAGAAGTCAATGGATCCGTTTTTAGCGGCTGTCAATACATGTAACAACCGTTAGAAACAGATCTGTGACATGGGGATTGGCAAGGGAACTCCTCTTCAGGTGTGGTCTCTTGTCTTCACGGGTTCTGCGAAGGCGACGCAATGACGTTATAGCGCCTGCCTTGGCAGATCCCGTGCAGACGAGAGACGGCGCTGCATCGGTGAATATGTAGGGCAGCCAAAAGTTAAATGTAGTGTATTGTTGCGCTCACTACAAGGGTAGTGTGGCGCTAGTACAGGCGGCATTGTACATAGTTGTCATCTGTAGTGAATTTTCCGGGACTGTGCAGAATTTACAGAGACAGTCCCTGAAAATTCCTACAGAGAGGGTGGGGGAGGGTGTGTGTGGCATCATCTACTGGGAGTCTGTGTGGCATAATCTACAGGAGGTCTGTGTGGCATCATCTACAGGGGAGCTGTGTGGCATCATATACAGAGAGGCTGTGTGGCATCATATACAGTGAGGCTGTGTGGCATCATCTACAGGGAGGCAGTGTGGCATCATCTACAGGGAGGCTGTGTCATCATCTACAGGGATGCAGTTGGGCATCATCTGCAGGGGGTCTTTGTGGCACGATCTACAGGGGGGCTGTGTGGCATCATATACAGGGTGGTGTGTGGCATCACTTACAGGGGGGCTGTGTGGCATCATCTACAGGGGACTCTGTGGAATCATCTAAAGGGGATCTTTGTGGCATCATCTACAGGGGAGCTGTGTGGCATCATCATCACCCACCCAGTAGAATGCCCTCCACAGCTGCCCTATACATGATAATGCCCCCATACAGTATAATGCCCCCCATTACTGCCCCATACAGTATAATGCCCCCATACAGTATAATTCCCTGCATAGCTGCCCCATACAGTATAATGCCCCCATAGCTGTCCCATACAGTATAATACCCCCCTTAGCTGTCCCATACCCAGTATAATGCCCCCTCAGCAGCTACCATATGAGCCCCCCTCTCCCATACCCAGTATAATGCCCCTATAGGTATGTACCTAATGGAAAAACAATAACATAACTACTTACCTATCCCGCTCCTTCTCCTCCTCTGCACTGTGCTGTGAGTGACTCGGCGCAGACAGGCGCGTTGGCATCACTACATCGCGCCTGCCTGTGCCAAGCCGCTCGCGGCACCGTGAATGCTGGAGCGGAGCTCCACCATTGAACCCAACTGAATGTGCGTCTGTAATGACGGGGTAGGGAGACAGAGAGGTGAGCCCTAATCTACCCGCCACTCAGTCCCTGCCTACTTGAACGGCCCGTCCTAGGCGACGGCGTACAACTGGGCGACGGTCCCTAAGCTCAATAAGTGCACGACAGACCAACAGACAAGGGTACACAGAAGCTAAGGGAAATGGGGCAGTTGCCCACGTCAACACCGTGAGCAACAAAAGTAGTGAACGAGCCGAGTCAAACCAGGAGTGTACGAGGTACCAAACGCAGAGCAGGAGAGTAATCAGTAAAGCCAGGGTCAATATGAAGCAGAGGATAATAGAACAAGCAGGAGCAGCAGAGCCAGGAAACAGGACAGAATCACAGGCAAAGGAGGAGCAGGAAATGCAGGTATAAATAGACAGAGGCTGGGAGCTATCTCCGACTGGCCAGGCTGTGATAGGTTCTACCACTCCTCAGCCTCCCAGCCTGAGTGGTAGCAGATCGAGTCACTCTAACAGACCTAGGCACAGATGAGGGGCCACTGGACCCTTCCTAGGTGGACCTGGTTGTTGGGGAACCGAAGATGGAACTTCCTGAGCAATAACCCGGCGTGAACATCCCGGGCGGGTACCCAAGTCCTCTCCTCAGGCCCGTAACCTCTCCAATGGACAAGGTACTGGAGGGAGTCCTGGACCATCCTGCTGTCCACAATCTTGGCCACCTCGAATTCTACCCCTTCAAGAGTGAGAACAGGGACCGGAGGTTTCCTCGAGCTAGCCAAGGACGGGGAGCATCTTTTCAGGAGGGAGGCATGGAACACAATGTGTATCTGAAAGGACGGGGGTAACTCCAGCAGGAAGGAGACAGGGTTAAGAAACTCAATGATCTTGTATGGCCCTATATACCGGGGAGCAAATTTTTGGGACGGGACTTTAAGGCGCAAATTTTTTGAGGACAGCCACACCAGATCCCCGACCACAAACAAGGGGTTAGTAGAACGTCTCTTATCTGCCTGAGTCTTTTAGATGCTCTGGGACGCCTCAAGGTTCTTCTGAACCTGGGCCCAGACTGTGCACAGTTCCCGATGAACGACATCTACCTCGGGATTGTTGGAACCACCAGGTGAAACGGAAGAGAACCGTGGATTAAACCCAAAATTACAGAAAAAGGGGGAGACCCCCGACAAGTTACTGACCCGGTTATTAAGGGAAAATTCGGCGAGGGGAATGAAGGAGACCCAATCATCTTGACAGTCAGAGATAAAACACCTTAAATATTGTTCTAGAGACTGATTAGTCCTCTCAGTTTGGCCATTAGTTTCAGGATGGAAGGCCGAGGAGAAGGACAGATCAATCTCCAACTTCTTACAGAAGGCTCTCCAAAACAATTAAACAAATTGTACCCCTCTGTCAGAAACAATATTGACAGGAACCCCATGGAGACGCAGGATGTGTTTGACAAACAAGGTAGCTATCGTCTTGGCATTGGGTAGTTTCTTGAGGGGTACAAAGTGGGACATCTTGCTGAAGCGGTCTACTACAACCCACACCACCGACTTGCCTTGGGATGGAGGCAGATTGGTGATAAAATCCATGGAGATATGGGTCCAAGGTCTCTTGGGAATGGGCAAAGAACATAGTAAGCCCGCTGGTCGGGACCTGGGAGTCTTGGACCTAGCACAAGTTTCACAATCGGCGACGTAGGCCTTAACGTCTTTAAGAAACCCAGGCCACCAATAGGTTCTAGAAATAAGGTGTTTGGTACCCAGGATGCCTGGATGGCCAGATTGTGCAGAGTCATGATTCTCCCTGAGTACCCTTAGCCGGAATTGCAGGGGAACAAACAGCTTGTTCTCAGGAAGGTTCTCGGGAGCTGAACCTTGATCAGCCGCAACAGAGGATATGATTATACCTTGGGGCAAAACACAAGCAGGATCCTCCTCAGGAGGAGGGCTGGCCATGAAGCTACGCGACAGTGCATCAGCTTTAATATTTTTAGACCCAGCCCTATAGGTGATCACAAAGTTGAATCTAGTAAAAAACAACACCCATCGAGCTTGTCTCGGGTTTAGCCTCCGGGCAGATTCTAGGAAAACCAGATTCTTGTGGTCGGTAAGGACCGTTACCTGGTGCCTAGCCCCCTCCAAGAAGTGGCGCCACTCTTCAAATGCCCATTTAATGGCTAAGAGTTTGCGGTTGCCAACGTCATAGTTACTCTCAGTGGGGGAGAACTTCCTGGAGAAGTAGGCACAGGGACGGAGATGGGTAAGACCCCTGTTACCCTGGGACAAGACAGTACCCACTACCACCTCAGAGGCGTCAACCTCCACGATGAATGGCTCCATTTGGTTAGGCTGAATCAGCACTGGGGCAGAGACAAAGCACCTCTTAAGGACCTCAAAAGCCTGAACCGCCTCCGGAGGCCCAGTGGAGGAGATCAGCACCCTTGCGAGTAAGCTCCGTAAGAGGCTTAGCGATGACCGAGAAGTTAGCAATAAATCTCCTGTATTAACTAGCGTACCCCAGGAAGCATTGTAAAGCCTTCAGGGAGGCAGGTTGGACCCATTCCTGAACCTTGGCAGGGTCCATGCGGCATTCATTAGGAGTGAGGATTTGACCCAAAAATGGTATCTCCTGCACCCCAAACACACATTTTTAAGTTTTAGCAAAGAGTTTGTTTTCCCTAAGGGCCTGTAATGACGGGGTAGGGAGACAGACAGGTGAGCCCTAATATACCCGCCACACAGTCCCCGCCTACTTGCACGGCCCGTCCTAGGTGACGGCGTACAGCTGGGCGACGGTCTCTACGCTCAATAGGTGCACAACAGACCAACAGACAAGGGTACACAGAAGCTAAGGGAAATGGGGCAGTTGCCCACGGCAACACCGTGAGCAACAAGAGTAATGAACGAGCCGAGTCAAACCAGGAGTGTACGAGGTACCAAACGCAGAGCAGGAGAGTAGTCAGTAAAGCCAGGGTCAATATGAATCAGAGGACAATAGAACAAGCAGTAGCAGCAGAGCCAGGAAACAGGACAGAATCACATTGTAGTTATATTAGAAACCCTAATATTGTAAATACATCGAATGCAGCCAAACATTTTATCCAACACCATAACAGGTCCACAGACTCACTGAAATGCTATGCTATTGAAAAGGTATATACACCGAAACGGGGTGGTAATTTGAAACATAAAACGTTGGGCAGGGAGGCTTTTTGGATTTTTCGTCTAAAAACAAGGCACCCTCATGGACTCAATTTGAGGAAGGAACTTATGTTTTATTATTAGATCATTTCTTTTACAACCTCCATCTTGTAAATTATTGGCTTAGTTTCAATAAAATAAACATAAAGTTCGATCAAAAATATCAACAATCCAGAACTTGTTGGATAATAAACTTCCGAGTTTTCATCCAAGGATTTCCTAGTGTCGGGGTCAGCGTGCCTAGTTTTACCCCGACGGCTTTCCCTCGTATTAAAATGCGAATATAATTCCAACATGGGAAGGGACACTATAGTCCTGGCCAGCTTTGTTTTAATTTGTTACTATGAACATTGTTTCGTTACAGAAAAATATCAAATTAATAGCAAAGTAAATGTTCAATTTTGAAGCCTGAACCCCTTATTTGATAAGTATATAAACATATTCGTATGAGCGGTAGTTTTTCCCTGTATACCTATGAGTTGTATTATATATCAATAAAAAGGTTTTTTGCCTTTAATTAACAAACAAGCTCAAGGGGTAGTAAATGTTGTGAGATTCGTCCATACCACAATATATGGCCATTATTTCTGGTGCCAGAGGGTCAATACAGTCCATACACTCTTATTGTATAGGTAGTAGTAAACTAACAACCGTAAACTGTCAAATTTGATTTGTTGTACTTTGGGTACACTACACTACTTCGATGTCAAAACAAAAGTTTAAATGCATGGAGATATATACGCCAGTGCTAGTCACATTTTATTTATTTCTTTTAGATTTT
The DNA here is from genome assembly GCF_050947455.1 of Rhinoderma darwinii. NCBI lineage: Eukaryota > Metazoa > Chordata > Amphibia > Anura > Rhinodermatidae > Rhinoderma > Rhinoderma darwinii. The sequence continues at coordinate 236,864,226 of NC_134687.1, read as the reverse complement.
TCGCACCTTGGGTGCATTCACACTATCCTTTTTCACACCAAACTGTATTTTGATGAATGGGGTGTTTGTCATCTAGAGCTTATATCCGGTCGAGCCCAAACATACATATAATTTTGTTCCTTTTATATTTACGTCGTAACCCTCCCGTTTTTCAAAGATCAAAATAGATGTAGCTGATTGCTATTAATAAATATATAAGATAGCCACATATATACTTACCACGATTTCATCCCGGGTCCTGGTGCTGTGAGTCACAGATATCTGGGTTTGACGGAGGATAGGACACGACGTGAGACTGGTCACGCGGTTGCGTTCCACCTCCAGTCTCCTGAACCGCAATTTAATACACCTGTATCAAACCGGATATAAGTTCTCACCCCAACAGTCAAATCACTTATTCTTCAGCCATGATTAAGGACGAGGAGATCGTCTGAAACGCGTAGGCTCCACACACCTACCTTTTCTCCATTCATTCACCTTTCCTCTGCAGGAGCCAAGTCTCCTGATGTTTTTTACGTCATATCAATAAAATTGGAACGAGTTTCCATTTTAACTTACTTGGAAATTGGACTTATTTCTCCCTGCGCTGGATCACATCTACTGTCTTTTGTGTTAATATTTTTAGACCCAGCCCTATAGGTGATCACAAAGTTGAATCTAGTAAAAAACAACACCCATCGAGCTTGTCTCGGGTTTAGCCTCCGGGCAGATTCTAGGAAAACCAGATTCTTGTGGTCGGTAAGGACCGTTACCTGGTGCCTAGCCCCCTCCAAGAAGTGGCGCCACTCTTCAAATGCCCATTTAATGGCTAAGAGTTTGCGGTTGCCAACGTCATAGTTACTCTCAGTGGGGGAGAACTTCCTGGAGAAGTAGGCACAGGGACGGAGATGGGTAAGACCCCTGTTACCCTGGGACAAGACAGTACCCACTACCACCTCAGAGGCGTCAACCTCCACGATGAATGGCTCCATTTGGTTAGGCTGAATCAGCACTGGGGCAGAGACAAAGCACCTCTTAAGGACCTCAAAAGCCTGAACCGCCTCCGGAGGCCCAGTGGAGGAGATCAGCACCCTTGCGAGTAAGCTCCGTAAGAGGCTTAGCGATGACCGAGAAGTTAGCAATAAATCTCCTGTATTAACTAGCGTACCCCAGGAAGCATTGTAAAGCCTTCAGGGAGGCAGGTTGGACCCATTCCTGAACCTTGGCAGGGTCCATGCGGCATTCATTAGGAGTGAGGATTTGACCCAAAAATGGTATCTCCTGCACCCCAAACACACATTTTTAAGTTTTAGCAAAGAGTTTGTTTTCCCTAAGGGCCTGTAATGACGGGGTAGGGAGACAGACAGGTGAGCCCTAATATACCCGCCACACAGTCCCCGCCTACTTGCACGGCCCGTCCTAGGTGACGGCGTACAGCTGGGCGACGGTCTCTACGCTCAATAGGTGCACAACAGACCAACAGACAAGGGTACACAGAAGCTAAGGGAAATGGGGCAGTTGCCCACGGCAACACCGTGAGCAACAAGAGTAATGAACGAGCCGAGTCAAACCAGGAGTGTACGAGGTACCAAACGCAGAGCAGGAGAGTAGTCAGTAAAGCCAGGGTCAATATGAATCAGAGGACAATAGAACAAGCAGTAGCAGCAGAGCCAGGAAACAGGACAGAATCACAGGCAAAGGAGGAGCAGGAAATGAAGGTATAAATAGACAGAGGGCGGGAGCTATCTCTGTCTGGTCAGGCTGTGATGGGTTCTACCACTCCTTAGCCTCCCAGCCTGAGTGGTAGCAGAACGAGTCACTCTAACAGACCTAGGCACAGATGCAGGCTGATTAATCACGGGCGTCGACAAAGAAGCTGTGTCAGGCAAATCCATTACAGCGTCCTGCGGACTCAGATTCATTTGGAAGTGAGACCAGCATGGTCAGCGCTATGTGGCAACGGAGGCCCTGCGGACCCCCCATGCTTAGGGGCGTGGTCATAATTACGACCGTTGCGACCCCTATAGCTACACCACTGCCAGCCAGGGAGTGGACCAGTGATCTAACGTCACTGACTCAGGTCAGGTGGTGACTGGACTGATCCACTCATGGGCCGGCACGCACCGACCTCACTCAGATCGCCGTTGCCACCGCCATACTTGGCTACTAAATGTGAGTGAGTTCGGGCCGGAACAAATAATCCCGCAGGCCTTATACGGCACGCGGGCCATACGTTCCCCACCCCTGGTTTATACAGTACATTGCTTTACTAATCCTGTACTGATCCAGAGCATCTATTATAGACCATTTTCATTCACAGCTGCAGTTAGATATTTGCAGGCTTCTGAGCTCAATTCACTTAGCTTTTCCTGCTTGTCCAGTTAGCGTGCATCCTTCAAGGTAGGGTCTTTACACTAGGAACTGTACCATAATCTGGAAATCAAAATCTGCCTAAATGCGGTGCAGCAAGAAGCATAGCATTTTAGGGACTAAATTGCAAATTTGCTCTCCTCTAGAAAGAAAAAAAACAGTTTCTCTAGTGACACCTGTAGGTGACATACCTGAGAGTCAATGTCCGACCCTTTATCGAGCTTTAAAATATGTCTTCCAGAGACATTCATCTGTAGACAGCACTGTTTCTGAGTTTCAGAGTCCTTGCCGTAATTACGGACAAAGAATAGGAAAGGTTCTATCATTTTCAGCACAGACACCCATCAGTAAAAATAGTGAAAGGTGTCTGTGGTCAATAGAAATGAATGGGTCCGTAATAACGGACCGTAATTACAGACAGTAATTACAAATTAAAAATATGGTCGTGTGCATGGGGCCTAAAACCTGATGCTTTATGTAGAAAATTATCCATATTTTGAGAACATATATAGACAGGAATCCTGCAATTGCAATTGCACATATAAAAGCTGCTTTGATTTAAGCATTCGTAATACAGCCGCAATAACTGGACTTCCTGCGGTTCTACTGAACCGAACAAAGATCACCATTGGATGGTAAACCACGGGAGGTCTGTGTGTTGCAGTCGTAATATGGAAGCTAAGATTTGTCCATATTATGGCTGTCTGAAGTGGCCTTAATACTACAGTTGATAGCATTCCTGTCTGATCAGGTAATTTCGATAAGGAAGAACCCCTATACCAGCAAGAACTGTAGACACCTGAAAGCATGCAGAATGCTTCTTTTCTTTTTAGTAATTGAAGATGTCTGAGGGTTGGTGGAAGAAATTCCAGGGCTTTTGTGAGGCAATGCTCACATCACTTAATCTCTGCTCTGTCCTTTTATCACCAGATGTAACAGAGTGTGACACAGGGGAGGGGTTTCCCTCTTGCTAGCCTCCGGACTGGTAATATTCCTTTAATTGAGGTTTCTCCTGGTGCTGTCAGGCATGACCAGATGCTCCTATCCTCTGATCATGGGTAAAACCTGAGGGCTTTCAAATTCCTACCCTTATACTTGTGAGAGTATAAATGTGTCTTGCACATACAGTTTTTCTTCTTACAATGTTTAGCTTTGTGTAAATAAGACTAATCAGATGTGTTCAATCTTGAAACTGATCAAAATCATTCATGAGTCCTAGATGTGCAAAGATTCTAAAAATTCAATTTATATGGCATGTGATTATGACATTTTTAACTAATACAAAGTACTTCAAATATAATAATCTTTATTTTGGGAACAGTTTTTAAAAATGTACAGTATTCGATTAAAAAGGGTAAGTACAAAGTGGTAGGAGGTATCTTAAAGTTATTAATATACATTTCATTAGATTTTCATTCCTTGGCTGTCATCTAGGCAAGTTTTATACATTTATACCTTTATAGTATGGGATGTTCAGGGGCAGACACCATCAACAAAGGGCCCCTATGCAGTATATGGGCCCCTTATAGTGTATTCCTAATGTTAGCCATACACAACCTCATTCATGGCTCTCCCAGTCCACCTGTAATTGGAGTCTAATTGACATTATTATTGGTTTCTAAAGTAGCATTGCCACGATGTGCAGCTACATAAGGTATGTCCATGGCTGGGGTTATGGATATACTCATAGATATCTGTTGGAGAGATTATTTGGTAGAGCAAGTACCAAAACTTCCATTTTTGTGTTCCCCAAAGGTTTTGTCGTCTTCAGCACTTCTGGAAAAAAAAAACTATACCTAATAATATTAATACTAAAGTCCATTCTACTAGCCATGGACGTAGAATTTAGTGTTGGCTCGGCATGTTGGAAAACTATTTCAGCCAATATCTATTCCTTGCTCTGATTGTAAAAAATGATTGTGTGCCATTTTTATCTGAACTTTATTAAATTGGTGAAAAAAAATATTTCATGTATGGCCAACTTTAGTGCTTTAAAACCCTGTTGCATTGTATAGCGTATGCACAGGACAATACTTCACTGGTTAGACACAAAAATCATCCCATAAGCTATTAGTTATTCAGCAAGAATATGTCCACATTTTAAAGAGAAACATCTGTTGCATTAATGATTGAAAAATAGGGATTTTTATAATAATTAGAAGAAAATACAAGAAAATCATTCACAAATAATTTCCAAAGGAAAATATTTTTGTGAAAATGCTAAAAGACATTATACTTGATAACTAATTTTAAAAACTGAGCACCATATGCAAGTTTGAATATAATGTTCTGGTTTCTAATTCAGATTATGTATTTCCTCTGAAACCCCAATCAAAGGCAATTCATTTTAACAAAGAGTCCATCATCCCAAAGCATGGTTTAAAGACTGAACAGTAAATCTTCTTATGTCTAAGTTACAAACAACAAGGTGTTAATAGTTTGTTTCAACTTGGGCCATGAATCCTGATAATAGGTATGAGACTATTAAAGTTTTGTAAGTGCTTTTCGGTTAGAGACTATCCACAAAGGATGTGATATTTGACCTCTACACGAGTGAAGCAAATTGGGTATTTTCACGACACATTAATGTTCTCCCAAAAATGTCACAAAGTAAGAGATTGGAATGTAACCCACTATTGTAAGATTTAAGACCGAGACACAAGCATAGTACTGAGGATGTTACATTACTATTGATTAGCATTGGACAAACCATAGTTTATATTAGTGTTAAGGTTATTATTTAAGTGGAATACATATTGCATTGTTGATTTATTATTGGCCAACATCGATAGGGATTTATATTTACATCAGGCGTACATTGAATCTATTGCTGAAAGTCCAAGCACAATGTAATTTTTAATTGAAACTCATGAAATGTGAACCCATTACCACCCACACCATTTACAATTAACAGGCTAACCCGATCCTTGTGTCTCTACCCCATCAATTTACGTGCTGACTTTGATGGCACTGCACACTAATGCATGCAGCGTCATCGGCAGGATCGGGCTGTCAAACTGACAGTCCGATCCTGTACTGTGAAAAAGAACTGAAATAATCAAGTTCCTGACACAAAAAGTCCATGAACACAGCATTCATATAGAGGGCTGTGTTACTGAATGTAGAAGCGCTGCTTTTGCTTTCCAGCTGTTGCAAAGGTACCCCGTGATGTCTGTTATAAGGTCACAAGGAATTCCCTGTTCAGAGAGGGCTTGTAGGCATGCAGAGAAGACGCGATATGCGTCTTCTCTGCATGTTTGTGTATACAGATCACTGATAACATTATTTTATGGGCTGTTACCTTTAGATTATTATTAATATTGATCTGTATATGGGGATAGCAGGGAACACAGCTAATGTGTTCCCTTTTAACCTGTGCCCACATACAAACATTTTTTAATGAATACATAAATACATTAAAATATTAAAATATATATATATATATATATATATATATATATATATATTTAAAAAAAGTAGCCACCTCTCCCAAAAAAAGTAGAAACACACCTCTCCAAACCCACATGCACCAATTTAAGACATTCTGCGTCACACAATGTGTTATTAATGGACGTCAGGTTTTCAGACATTAGTATATTCCTGTCAGGCAGAATCTACTTTATGCCAAACATAAAATAATTATTCCCAGCCACCAATTTTGATCTGTTTTAACCAGGCACTGAACGCTTTTGCGTTTTAACAAAAATAATTATTTACTTTGGATGATTATTATTCATGTCCAAAGGCTGCATCTGAATCTAAGAGAAGGAGATACATTTAAAGCTGAAATAGGGTCCTTAAAAGATTGATTTTTGGGGTTAATATTATTCATTGAACAAACTACCTTAAAGCACATAATAAAATAGCATAAACTGCATTTCTTGTTTCTGACCATTTTTCCCTAAAAAATAGACCTACAAGTTTAATTAATATCAGCTCCAATTTTAAATAATAAATAATAAGAAAGTACTATGTATCCCGCCAAAAAAAAACAAAAAAAACATTTTAAGGTAGACTAAGAAACAAAGCAAAATATTCGTCTTTTAAATGCAGCCTTCCTAAAGGGGAACTTTTGCTCTGCGCATGAAGGCCCAAAATAACCCTGGTCATGAAAGGGTTAAATGATGGCTCAGAGCAATGAGCGATCTAATGGATTCTCATGTAATGGGAGTCTTTAGCTGTCATGCGAGATTTTATTAGGATGTCACATGACCTATAAAAGCCTAGAATTTCGTAACCCTTTTTTATCACATAATTTAAGAAGAAAAGAAAAGAAAAACACATTTGTCAGCACTTTCAGGTTCAGCTGTCAATCTCTTAATGCAGATCCCCAACAAATGGCTCTGCAATTTTGCAGAATTTTGCCTTCTGCACACAAGCCTAAAATGGCTCCTCACAATCTCCGAGCTGTACGGAGCCAAAATACAAAGGCCATAGACTTCTATGGGTCCCTACTGTACCTCCCGATATGGAGGCATCAAAGTTTTTCTGTCATGTTCCATTAGATGTCGTATTATCGAGCTATTCTCAACCTAGTAGCATTGCTTCTAGGAAAGAATATCCCTATAATATGGTGCCGTACGGAGCACACGGCGTGACTTTGGCTCTATAACATGGTGCCGTAAGAACCCTGAGTGCCTCCATACTGTTACTGTACTGGTATTGTATTTTCTACTGCACATAATCACTTTTTCAAATCATAGTGTTTTTATTAATGTCATATAATGTAAAGTACATACCTGATCATATATACCGGATCTTTCTGATCCACACTGGTGGCAGAGTGTAAAATATTGCTCAATTATTATATTGGATTACATATAGTTTTGGTCACAATGACAGCCCCCATTGTATAGAGATTGTGATTGAGTATTCATCAAGTATTTTTTTTCTCCATATTAAAACAAACAGGTGTAGTCTAGCTGGTTTGACCTCAAAGTGATAGGAAAATTAGACTGCAAATTCCAATGGTCTGTCAGTTCTATATACATCATAGCAATAGCAATAATAAAGCATTTTAGCAACGGTTGAAGAGTGAAGACAATGTAGACTCGCGTCTAGTTCTCACATTCACAACCTCGAATTGTTTCCAAGATTATTTTATTGAATGTGCCATTGGACAGTGTTTACATTGTACTGCACCCAGCTCTGTTCTTACTAGAATCTGCACATTCAGTAAATTATCAGAAATACCCTGTTTTACTTGGGCGTAGAGATCAAAGACTTCCAGGGAATCGTGCAAAGAGCTGGAGTAGTTTTCTTGAATTTATGTATTTATGTTAAGTTCCAGCTTACTACATGAAACCCTTTCCATCCGAATTGTCTTTTTGATGTGGTTGATCCTTGTGGTGCATTTTAGTGTTCCTGGCATAGATTTCAGTCTGGCCAATACTTACGTTACTAGTCCAGACACATTTGTAATAAAGTCTTGAAGTCTTAAAGTGTGAATTTTCTAAAAAGTTACATATCACAAAAAAGACGTAGGTTTACATTACTTCCCAAGAGGCATTCAATCATTTTTCTAGGAAAAACTGATAGAAAGTGTTGTATCTAGTGCAGAGCCTGAGGGGGGCAGAGCATGACTTCTATCTTTAGGACCCTTAGGCTCTACACTAGGAATAATTTGGGGTATCAGTTACTCCTGGATCACTCCTTTAAATATAAGGGATCTTGGGTTTTGATCTAAAGAAACCCCATGATTTTAGATATGCGTGATCACATGATGGTCACAGGCAAGTCACATGCTCTGTCCTAGAAATTCCTTTGATTTTAGTCTATTACACATAATAAAAACTGCAGTTGACCCAGTTGCATCCATTTGGTAATCGTGTATAAATGATAATAAAGATTGTTATATTTAAACTCGGTTTCATTGAATGGAGGACAATACTGCTAAAACTGAGTTGGAGTTGATGGATCAAAGTTATAATGGGTCGTGATCTAATTTATATTTTGTAGACAATGAAATCTTGTCTGCGAAAATTACAAAGTTAATCAAGTCCTAAGGGAAACATCTAAATGAAACTAAAGTAAGGTTGACTACATATATCTTATGAGTACATATAGCAGCTGTTTTATATTAACAAAACTATGTCCTATTATATGAGTTCGAGAAGTTTGTAGGAAATTCTCAAAAATTCTCGAAAAACCACAGAAACGTCTTAAAGGTCTACTTGTGTAAAATCCTAACTCCCATTTTTAGCATATATTATATTTGCATATTTAGATTTTTACTTCATTATCTGTAATTTATATATAACCAAAAATTTTTAAATATAACAAACATTTTATATTTGTATTTAAAAAGACTGTAATTCTAAAGGGGTTGTTACAAGGGTCCCTTAAAGGAGTTGTCCAGGCATGGGGCAGTTTTTCATACTGATGACCTATCCACAGATCGGACCCTCACCAATCATATCTCTCTGCAGCGCCACCACTGGAGAAATTAAACATTACACAGTTTCCATTCAAACCAATAGGCTGTCCATGTAATTCACTGATGTGGTGAAAACCCTTTGTAGTCATTTTCTGCTTTTCATTTCTCTATATTAAATAAGAATTCCATAATTCCCTGAAAATGTTTTTGTAAACCAGATAACCCCTTCAATGCAGAAAATGTTAACACTATTCTGTGCAAATAATAAGAGAGAGATTAGAAAGCCATAGAGATAAATTGTGCATCACATCTCATAGTTCTTTCTCCCTTTGAATAACAATAGAACTTGCTAGAAAGTTGCAGGGTCTGTGGAAAATAAACAGTTCAATTGTTATTGGAACAATGTTGTTCCAAAGTTGTAAAGACCATGAGATTTCATGAAATGCTTATACCCGACATTTTACCTAAGCGTCTGCCATTAAAGTGACATTTCACTTTTTTATTGGCCATCATTTCAATAAGACAACAATTAGTGCACATATTTAGAATTGCTATGTATTCACACCACAGCCTGCAATTACGTTGTGCATTCAGGCATTCAGACATTTTTCTGGCACCCTTGGCCATTTGTTTGTTGTGACTTTCCTCTTAATGGGGTAAAAAAAAAAAGGACAAATCAACTAAAAACATCTACTTTCCCCTATGGAATTTTCCTCCAGTATACCTTGCCAAAATTTTTTATACATGCTGTTCCCCTAAATATTTTCAAATACCTAAAAATGCTAATTATTAATATGCAATTATTAAACTCATAATTAGTGTGTACTGATGCCAGAATATGCCAGCTATATACAGATTTGTGGTGTGACGAAGATGCCACTCATCTATTGCTTTAGTCAAGCCGAAAGTTCACATTCTTGGTACAACTTCTGGTACAGGAGGAGGAAGATACATGTGTGTGACTGTAGACAAAGGAGAGGAGGCCGCAGTGAGCAAATAGGAAATATGTATTATTGTGGCTCTCATTGCGAGGTCATTTTGGCTGTTATTAAGGGGGATGGCAATGTGGTTGCTACTTAGGGATATTGTGACTGACACGAGGGGATATTGTGACCGTCAACAAGGGGGTATAATAGCTATCACTGAGTAGCATTATGGCTGACACTGGGGCATAATTGTGGCAGGCAACAGGGAGGGGTATAGTGGGCATTGTGGGTACTGTAGCTCACAAAGGGGGGTATTTTGGGGGGCAGTAGGTGGATGGCATCTCATGCTTTAATATAGTTAGAATACTCTCTTCCTCACAGATAATTTCACAGCAATCACATTAACCTAGCCCCATTAGCCCATTAGTACATTGATAGAGTGTATCCAGTGCACACAGAAAAAAGTTTCAGAATATTTAAAGAGCCTACAAATCTTTGCTAACCACCAGGTTGCCATATTGGCTCAAAGTAAGCATACCACTGAAATAAATGGGGAACAAAATCTTCACAAATGTCACCTCAAAGGATGTGTATTTAGAAGTTTAGGCAGACTATCAATGCAGATAGATATAGTCATGCACATAGATTATTGCTTGGAAAGACCAAACAATCCTTATAAATTTGTCAGATTATTGTAATAGTTCGCTGGAAATTTAATGTTGCTTTAAAATGAAGCATAATTTTGAAGAGCATTAAAGCGGTTGTCCTATCTGGACAACGCCTTTCTGTGTGTCCTATTAGGGCATAGTGACATCATAGGGGTGGTCCCCCTTTGAAATTCCCCTCTAAGAGCCAGAGAGTTTCAGCAAACAAAAACTCTTACTTTTTTGGATTCATTGTGACCATAAATGGGCACCATGTAATACTACATTTCCCCTGCAGAGGCAGTGCAAAAATAAAATAGGATGAACCCACGACTATCACTTGCTCACAGAGGAGGCACAGTGTCTGAATCTGGTCATATAAGGAGAAATACTGAGTACATAATTACTTTGACCCACATATTTAACTAAAAAACGAAAACAATTACTAACTTTTGAATTTGAAACAGCCTAAAGCTAGTTTACGGTAATTCCTTTTACACCATAATAATTCTCCGACAACTATACAGATACAAAAGATGCTTGGAAAAGGGTATATAAGAAAGGAGAAAAAGGCGCTCCTCTGGGGTGATATTGTATTGGGTCTTTGGAATAACTTTTAACAGTGAAATGGTTTTCCACTCACCTGGTTCCGTTGTGCAGGATCATCAGCACAACTTGACTTAATTGCTCGTCTGGTAAACTTTCCGGTACACTGTGCTGGCCTCAGGAGCGGACCCACGGTGGATACCTCCAAGCCTGGAGTTTCCTCAACGTGGTCTTTTGAATAGTTTTTCGAAATCTGGCAAAACCTCCTTTCTTTGGGCGCTTCCGTGTAGCAGAATTTCCGTTCACTCCAGACCCGTTTTTTGATAAAAAATATATTTTATTTTCACATCACATATGTGACAACTTATAAAAGTATAAAAGGATAAGAAGATAAAATGTGGGGGAGCTGCAACGCGTTTCAACGCCGGACCGGCGTCTTCGTCAGACAGGTAAAAAAGATGTATTGTGAATGTATGTATATATAGACATGTTTGCTTCGAAGTTAAAATACCCCTGCTAGGGAGATACATAAAATGGTCCAATATGGACAAGGGAAGTAGCTTTTTTAAGATTCTATATATTTAGAGGATCACCTATGTGTCTTTTCTTCTTTTTTGCATTGATTATTTTGATTGTTTATATAACGCATGTCTCCACCTTAGCCCTTTGAACCCTGACCCGCCTTTGTTCTTTGGCGGTTTTTACTTCAAAGCTCCACCCTAATTAATGCAATTAACATCATCACAAACATGTCTATATATACATACATTCACAATACATATTTTTTACCTGCCTGACGAAGACGCCGGTCCGGCGTTGAAACGCGTTGCAGCTCCCCCACATTTTATCTTCTTATCCTTTTATACTTTTATAAGTTGTCACATATGTGATGTGAAAATAAAATATATTTTTTATCAAAAAACGGGTTTGGAGTGAACGGAAATTCTGCTACACGGAAGCGCCCAAAGAAAGGAGTTTTTTGCCAGATTTCGAAAAACAGATACAAAAGAGTATGGGGTTTCAAAGCAATGATATATTATCAAGATTATGCTGCAGTATAAAAACCACTCTTCTTAACCAGCTGGATATACACAATTTAGCAACAGCCGGAGTTGTAGAAGTGACCAGTCACCATGTCTAAGACTTTTCCTGTTTGTCCATGATTTGTTCTCTTCACCCAGTGCTAAGGCTCCATTTCATTGAATATGTCGTGCAAATGCATGAACAACACAGACATTTGGAGTTTGGATCCCTTCAGCATTCCGGAATCCCACAAACAATGGTGGTTTTTGTAAAGCAATCCCTTCTTCCTATTACCATGAAGATTGTGAACATATCATTTCTAGTAATTGGCAACATTTATGTGACTAAGGACTTTCCGAGCATATATGAATATCAGTATACGCACATTTCTGTACATAGAAATTACAGGTCTGTCTAAAACAGCTGTGTCTGGCCCTCTTCTCCCATAGCTTGTGGGCATGGATGCGGAGCTCGTCCAGGCTTGCTCACTAACTTCAAAGCACATGGAAGCTTTCGAGATATGATAAACACAACATTTTCAAGAACAATGGATCTCCATTTACTTCTCCTTTATTAGATTTACTCAGATTAATACATTTTCCTTCTAATTATTTAATAATTGAGAAAATCATGGAACATTTTTCAATCACAGCTTATACTATTACTTTGTACAGCTGTCACTGTTTTTTATCAGATTCGGAAAATGCTTAAATAGTTTGCATTGCTACGTTTATAAATATACATAATAGGGAAAGATTAAGGGCATGACCACACGTGGCGGATTTCCTCCGCAACTGTCCGCATCAATGCCGCACAGAATCTGCGTTGCAGATTCTGCTGCGGATCTGCACAAAATGTGCAGAAAATTGATGCGGACTAGCTGCTGCGGACTGCGGGAAAAGTGCTTCCCTTCTCCCTATCAGTGCAGGATAGAGAGAAGGGACAGCACTTTCCCTAGGGAAAGTAAAAGAATTTCATACTTACCGGCCATTGTCTTGGTGACGCGTCCCTCTTTCGGCATCCAGCCCGACCTCCCTGGATGACGCACCAGTCCATGTGACCGCTGCAGCCTGTGCTTGGCCTGTGATTGGCTGCAGCCGTCACTTAGACTGAAACGTCATCCTGGGAGGCCGGACTGGAGACAGACGCAGGGAGTTCTCGGTAAGTATGAACTTATATGTTTTTTACAGATACATGTATATTGAGATCGGTAGTCACTGTCCCGGGTGCAGAAACAGTTACTGCCGATCGCTTAACTCTTTCAGCACCCTGGACAGTGACTATTTACAGACGTCTCCTAGCAACGCTCCCGTCATTACGGGAGCCCCATTGACTTCCTCAGTCTGGCTGTAGACCTAGAAATACATAGGTCCAGCCAGAATGAAGAAATGTCATGGTAGTAAAAACAATACGCTCCGCAGCACACATAAGATCTGCGGACTTCATTGCGGAATTTTGACTCTCCATTGAAGTCAATGGAGAAATTCCGCCATGAGTCCGCCACTGCTCCGCAACAGACAGAGCATGCTGCGGACACCAAATTCCGCTCCGCAGCCTATGCTCCGCAGCGGAATTTTACGCCTCGTCTAAACGAACACTGCTAAATTAAAGTGTAAGTCAATGGACAAACGGCACCGCTGCGGATTAACGCTGCGGAGTGTCCGCAGCGGAATTTAAGTGAAATTCCGCCACGTGTGAACCCGCCCTTACTTCTATGGGGCCCTACTGCAACTCCAGGGGCATAAAAAGTTTTTTCTGTTGGATCCATTGGATGCTCTATTACAGAGATATTGTTTCCTAGGATAAAATCTCCAAGATACATCTCCGTATGGAGCACCATATAGCGACACAGTGCATATGGCTCTTGTACAGAGGTGCAGGGTTTTGAAGTGCCGCTGTACATCCTACTGCCCATGGCTCTGTAATGTACTTTACGTCCTAATGACCCATCAGAATGAGGCCTTAAGTCAAACTTACTGTACTCTGCCCACATATATTAACCTACACAATAATGGGACAAAGCACCAATATTCTGAAAAAATATCAATTTTTTTTATTAAACATACAAGACAAATGAATAAAAGGAGTCACACAATGGATGTTATGACATCACTAGAGTGAGATACAGTGGGTGTATGCCCATAGCCATATGGACATTGAATTGGGTATTGAAGTGCATAATGCTAAACAGTATATAAGAATACATAGGGTGAAACATACCATAAAGATATATATCATAAAGTGTCTATACAATCTAGCAAAATAGGCATGGACATGGACAAGAGGATAGATGCAGGCAATAACAATAGTTAGATATGTTAAAAAAAAAATGCAGCATATAAAGTAACATGCCTCAATACATATCAATTTTCATGACAAAACCAGGATGTTGCCCACCCAGACGCGCGCTCTGGCACATGCCTATTTTGCAAGGTAGTATATTTATGGTATATATCTTTACAGTATGATTCACCCTATGTATTTTTATATACTTTTTAGCATTAAGCAATTTAATACGTAAGATGTATCCATATGGCTATGGGCATGTGTTCACCCAGTGTATCTCGATTTAGTGATGTGGCCACATCCATTGTGTGACTCCTTTTATTCATCTGTCTTGTAAGTTTAATTAGTTGTTTTTTTTTTATACCTTTTCAGAATAGTGGTGCTTTGTCTCATTATTGTGTAGGTTTATATATTTGGCTTTTCTGGGATGCACCACTCAACAAGATTTGCAGAGTATCTAGCTAAATTTTGGATGCACATTCTACTTTGGGCAAAATTATACTTTATAAAATTATTATTAACGTGAAAAAAAACTGTACGCAATTTAGGCTGCGGTGCAGAATTTCCCCTCCGCAGCATGCACATTATGTTGCGGAATTTCACTGCGGATTTCAGCCTTTGCAATGCAAAAACTGAAATCTGTAGCAAGTCCGCTGTAAAGGATCTGCCAGGCACTACGTCTGTGGAGACTCCCAGGGTTAATCAGTCGACACCTGAGGCCAGACCTCTTAGACTGACACCGGCTCCCACCAATCAGGGTGGCAGGCTCAGGAGTGGGAGAGCCTATCGCGGCCTGGTCAGTCAGAGTTAGCTCCGCCCCCTGTCCATTTATACCTGCAGTTTTCTCTTCCTCATTGCTTGTTATTCTTTTGGATTCCTGGCCCCACTGCTGCTTGCTCCAGCCTGCTTCTGCCGTGCTTCTGCCTTGCTGCAGTTCTCCTTGACTTGACTTGCTTTGCTTTGCTTTGCCCCTGGCTTGCTTCTGTCTCCGTGCCCGCTCGGGTTACTCACTTCGTCCTGGTCCTGACTGTTCGTTCGCCGCTCCGTTTCCTCGTGGCGTTCCGTGGCTACTGCCCCTTCCCTTGCGTGTTCCCTGTTTGTTTTCCTGTGCACTTAGACAGCGTAGGGACCGCCGCCCAGTTGTACCTCGTCGCCTAGGGCGGGTCGTTGCAAGTAGGCAGGGACAGGGCGGTGGGTAGATTAGGGCTCACTTTCCCTTCACCTCCTTCCTGCCATCACAGAATAACAAGCCCTTACCTAGTCTACCATTTCTCCTACGCTGTCGCTATCATGGACCCCCTTGAGACCCTGACCCAGCAGATGCAGGGCCTCTCCCTACAGGTCCAGGCCCTGGCCCAAAGGGTTGGGCGCACCACCTCACCTCTAGAACCCGACCTCAAGTTACCTGACCGGTTTTCAGGGGACCGTAAGACGTTTCTCTCCTTCCGGGAGAGTTGCAGACTATATTTCCGCCTTAAGCCCCACTCCTCAGGTTCCGAGAACCAGCGGGTGGGTATCATCATATCCCGACTCCAGGAAGGGCCCCAAGAGTGGGCCTTCTCCTTGGCTCCTGACGCCCCTGAACTTTCCTCTGTTGATCGTTTTTTCTCTGCCCTCGGACTCATTTACGACGAGACTGACAGGACTGCTTTAGCCGAGAGTCAGTTGGTGACCTTACGTCAGGGTAGGAGACCGGTTGAGGAATACTGTTCTGATTTTAGGAAGTGGTGCGTAGCCTCTCAGTGGAACGATCCGGCCCTAAGGTGCCAGTTTAGGTTAGGATTATCTGACGCCCTGAAGGATCTGCTGGTTAGCTACCCCTCGTCTGACTCTCTTGACCAGGTTATGGCCCTAGCAGTACGACTTGACCGACGTCTCAGGGAACGTCAGCTAGAACGCTTCAGTGTGCTCCCCTCTGACTTTTCTGCGATCCCCCCCGAGGTCCCGCCTCCTCGCCCCTCCACGGAGGACTCGGAGGTACCTATGCAACTCGGGGCCTCCATGTCCCCTCGACAACGTAGGGAGTTTCGCAGAATGAACGGTCTCTGCTTCTACTGTGGGGACGACAAGCATCTACTGAACACCTGTCCCAGGCGCAAGAATAAGAAGCCGGAAAACTTCCGCGCCTAAGTGATCATCGGGGAGGTCACTTGGGCGCACAGGTATTTCCCGTTAATGTGAAACGCAATAAAATTTTGCTTCCCTTTCAGGTCTCGTTTGCTGGCCGGTCTGCCACGGGCAGTGCTTTCGTGGATTCTGGCTCATCTGCTAATATCATGTCTGTGGAATTTGCTATGTCTCTAAAGATGCCTTGTATTGATTTACCTTATCCTATCCCTGTAGTAGGAATCGACTCTACTCCCCTTGCTAATGGTTATTTTACTCAGCATACTCCTGTTTTTGAACTCCTGGTTGGCTCCATGCATTTGGAGCAGTGCTCTGTACTGGTAATGCAGGGATTATCGTCTGATCTGGTTTTAGGCCTTCCCTGGTTGCAGTTGCATAATCCCACGTTTGATTGGAATACTGGGGATCTCACCAAATGGGGTAATGAATGTCTTATGTCATGTCTTTCTGTTAACTCTATTTCTCCCCGGGAGGAGGTAAACACGCTTCCTGAGTTCGTTCAGGACTTCGCCGATGTGTTTTCTAAGGAGGCCTCCGAGGTGTTGCCCCCCCATAGAGATTACGATTGCGCTATCGATTTGGTGCCTGGTGCCAAGCTTCCTAAAGGTAGGATATTTAATCTTTCATGTCCTGAACGTGAAGCCATGAGGGTGTATATCCAGGAATGCCTGGCCAAGGGTTTCATTCGCCCCTCGACTTCTCCTGTAGGTGCTGGCTTCTTCTTCGTGGGGAAGAAGGATGGTGGTCTTAGGCCGTGCATTGATTATCGTAACCTGAATAAGGTCACTGTAAGGAACCAGTACCCACTTCCTTTGATTCCGGATCTTTTTAATCAGGTTCAGGGAGCCCAATGGTTTTCTAAGTTCGATCTACGGGGGGCATATAACCTTATCCGCATCAAAGAGGGGGATGAGTGGAAAACTGCGTTCAACACACCCGAGGGTCATTTCGAATACCTGGTCATGCCCTTTGGGTTGTGTAACGCCCCTGCTGTCTTCCAGAATTTTATTAATGAAATCCTGAGAGAGTACCTGGGTAATTTTCTTGTTGTGTACCTTGATGACATACTGGTGTTTTCCAAGGACTGGTCCTCTCACGTGGAGCATGTCAGGAAGGTGCTCCAGGTCCTTCGGGAGAATAATCTGTTTGCTAAGACTGAAAAATGTGTCTTTGGGGTACAGGAGATACCATTTTTAGGGCAAATCCTCACTCCTCATGAATTCCGCATGGACCCTGCCAAGGTTCAAGCTGTGGCGGAATGGGTCCAACCTGCCTCCCTTAAGGCGTTACAGTGTTTTTTAGGGTTCGCCAACTATTACAGGAGATTTATTGCCAACTTCTCGGTCGTCGCTAAGCCTCTTACGGACCTTACCCGCAAGGGTGCTGATGTCCTCCATTGGCCCCCTGAGGCCGTCCAGGCCTTTGAGACTCTCAAGAAGTGCTTTATCTCGGCCCCCGTGCTGATTCAGCCCAACCAAGAGGAGCCATTTATTGTGGAGGTTGACGCTTCCGAGGTGGGAGTGGGGGCCGTCTTGTCCCAGGGTACCAGCTCCCTCACCCATCTCCGCCCCTGTGCTTACTTCTCTAGGAAGTTTTCGCCCACGGAGAGTAACTATGATATTGGCAACCGCGAACTTCTAGCCATTAAATGGGCTTTTGAGGAGTGGCGGCACTTCCTGGAGGGGGCCAGACACCAGGTAACGGTCCTTACGGATCACAAGAATCTGGTTTTCCTAGAATCGGCCCGGAGGCTTAATCCTAGACAAGCTCGGTGGGCACTATTCTTTACCAGATTTAATTTCTTGGTTACCTATAGGGCTGGGTCCAAGAATATTAAGGCTGATGCTCTGTCACGTAGTTTCATGGCCAATCCTCCTTCCGAGAAGGATCCCGCTTGTATTTTACCCCCTGGTATAATCGTCTCTGCCACGGATTCTGATTTAGCTTCTGATATCGCGGCTGATCAGGGTGCAGCTCCCGGGAACGTCCCTGGGGACAAACTGTTTGTTCCCCTGCAATACCGGCTGAGGGTACTCAGGGAAAACCATGACTCCGCTCTATCTGGTCATCCTGGCATCTTGGGCACCAAACACCTCATTACCAGAAACTATTGGTGGCCTGGGTTGCCTAAAGATGTTAGGGCTTACGTCGCCGCTTGTGAGGTTTGCGCTAGGTCCAAAACCCCTAGGTCCCGACCTGCGGGCCTACTACGTCCCTTGCCCATTCCCCAGAGACCTTGGACCCATATCTCCATGGATTTTATCACCGATTTGCCTCCATCTCAGGGCAAGTCGGTGGTGTGGGTGGTAGTCGACCGCTTCAGCAAGATGTGCCACTTTGTGCCCCTTAAGAAGCTACCTAACGCCAAGACGTTAGCTTCTTTGTTTGTGAAACACATCCTGCGTCTCCATGGGGCCCCAGTCAATATCGTTTCGGACAGAGGGGTACAATTTGTTTCCTTATTTTGGAGAGCCTTTTGTAAAAAGTTGGAGATTGATCTGTCCTTCTCCTCCGCCTTCCATCCCGAAACTAACGGCCAAACGGAAAGGACCAACCAATCCCTGGAACAATATTTAAGGTGTTTCATCTCTGACTGTCAATTCGATTGGGTCTCATTCCTTCCCCTTGCTGAATTTTCCCTGAATAACCGGGTCAGTAACTCGTCAGGGGTCTCCCCGTTTTTCTGTAATTTCGGGTTTAACCCAAGGTTCTCCTCCGTCTCCCCTGGTTGTTCCAATAATCCTGAGGCAGAGGAGGTTCATCGGGAACTGTGCACTGTCTGGGCCCAGGTTCAGAAGAACCTAGAGGCGTCCCAGAGCGCACAAAAGATTCAGGCGGATAGTAGACGTTCTGCTAACCCCCGGTTTGTCGTCGGGGATTTGGTCTGGTTGTCGTCCAGGAACTTGCGCCTTAAGGTCCCGTCCAGGAAGTTTGCTCCCCGATTTATTGGGCCTTATAAGGTCATTGAAGTCCTCAACCCTGTATCCTTCCGTCTGGAGCTGCCCCCATCCTTCCGCATACACGACGTCTTTCATGCTTCCCTCCTTAAACGCTGCTCCCCGTCCTGGTCCCCCTCTAGGAAACCTCCTGTTCCCGTTCTCACCCCTGAGGGGGTGGAATTCGAGGTGGCCAAGATTGTGGACAGTAGGATGATCCAGGGCTCCCTCCAGTACCTGGTCCATTGGAGAGGATACGGGCCGGAGGAGAGGACTTGGGTACCTGCTCGAGATGTTCACGCTGGGGTATTGGTCAGGAGGTTCCACCTTCTCTTCCCCACTAAACCGGGTCCTCTTAGTAAGGGTCCGGTGGCCCCTCATAAAAGGGGGAGTACTGTAAAGGATCTGCCAGGCACTACGTCTGTGGAGACTCCCAGGGTTAATCAGTCGACACCTGAGGCCAGACCTCTTAGACTGACACCGGCTCCCACCAATCAGGGTGGCAGGCTCAGGAGTGGGAGAGCCTATCGCGGCCTGGTCAGTCAGAGTTAGCTCCGCCCCCTGTCCATTTATACCTGCAGTTTTCTCTTCCTCATTGCTTGTTATTCTTTTGGATTCCTGGCCCCACTGCTGCTTGCTCCAGCCTGCTTCTGCCGTGCTTCTGCCTTGCTGCAGTTCTCCTTGACTTGACTTGCTTTGCTTTGCTTTGCCCCTGGCTTGCTTCTGTCTCCGTGCCCGCTCGGGTTACTCACTTCGTCCTGGTCCTGACTGTTCGTTCGCCGCTCCGTTTCCTCGTGGCGTTCCGTGGCTACTGCCCCTTCCCTTGCGTGTTCCCTGTTTGTTTTCCTGTGCACTTAGACAGCGTAGGGACCGCCGCCCAGTTGTACCTCGTCGCCTAGGGCGGGTCGTTGCAAGTAGGCAGGGACAGGGCGGTGGGTAGATTAGGGCTCACTTTCCCTTCACCTCCTTCCTGCCATCACATCCGCTGTGATATCTGCAACATCTGAATTGCCTGTCAAATATTGGTGCAGATTCGTTGCGTAATTGCCCCGAATCTGCACCAGCATTTGCAGTTGAAAAATTCTGCCACGTCTGAACGTTGCCTTCAGATTAATCCTTTAGCCCAAATTTGTCTGTTGCTTGAATTAGCTATGCGCAAACAGAATAATTTGATCATCAGATGTGGAACAGGAACCTATGGATACCATCAATGAGACAAATAGCTTGTCTGAGCAGCAGGATGTTTGCAATGAAAATACGTAAACTTCAGAAGAGTCAGAGGGTGGTTTATCTTCAGTGTGGGTTGTATGAATGTTGGTACGCAGATGTGCGGATCTGCCTGTGTTATTATCTGTGTTACAAAGGAGATGTGGGTGAGAGATCAGCACCCTGTGAGTCTTTGAAGCACAATGTTATGTCCTCTTCACTGCATCTAAAATGTTTTGCCATATTACTTCAAAGTGGGAAGACCAAGCATTTTTTTCCTAGGATGTCTTCTAAATGCCTTAACTCAATACATCTAGCGTTCTAACAATAAAAAAAAAATATTACATCTGTATAGAATTATAGAAGTAGGCAGATCATTTTTAACGGAACACTTAGACAAATGATAGATTACACTTTTCTAGTTATTAAAAAGCACAATACTTCAAGGTCCAACATTAAGAACTTGCAATCTTATATATATATATATATGTCGCTGTTAATGGCCAGAGTTAAAAGTTTTTGTTTCCATTGAGACATTTCACTCGAAATGTCTTTTAATGTTACTTACTAAGCATTGCTACTCAGATCCATGTCTCCTGTAAGGAATTGGGTGTTACCTGGTTGGAAGTCAGGTAGGGTAGAGTGTTCACAGGTCATTTTTTAGTATATGCGACTGGATTTCTTAGTATGGTGTGCCCTTATCATGTCTACCCAGGCAATCTGGGCTGTGTGTGTAGATGTAGTTGCAGGTTCCTGGGCAAATAATGTGTGGAAGCTTCTATGTTGTTTTTGGAACAACGAAAAGCAACTGTAGGTAGGAAAAAATAAGACAGATGAAAGGTGAAAAAGGCCCATTTAATAATAATCCGAATAATGGTGATGGAGAACAGGGCATTATACTCTTAACTGTATTTGTGGTTTTGGATACATAGATGACAGTAGGGTCATAAAAGTACTATATGCATGTACAGTATCTGACTTGTTTTTGAGTAAATGAT
Organism: Rhinoderma darwinii; assembly: GCF_050947455.1. NCBI lineage: Eukaryota > Metazoa > Chordata > Amphibia > Anura > Rhinodermatidae > Rhinoderma > Rhinoderma darwinii. The sequence goes on along the minus strand of NC_134687.1, from coordinate 236,842,809 downwards.
GGTATTATACTAATGGACAGCAACAAAAGATTCAGATCAGATCCCACCTCACTTCTTTCCCTCCCTTGAATAAAGTAGACATGGATTCTGATTGTCTGCTATAGGCAAATATTATACTTCTTGCTAAAACAGTTTTTGTACCATTCTTTTTTTGCAAGAGTTAGTCTGTGTTCACACTACACTTTTTAGTTTTGGCTTTAGATATAGTTTTTTATATGTTGCTTTTTTTTTTACCAAAAAGCAAGAGTTGAGTCTTAGGCCAGGATCCCACACGCAGTTTTGTTGCCGTTTTTGTGGCAGATTTTGGCTCCGATTTTTTAACCAAAACAGGTGGATCCAAAAGGAAGACACGTTATAAAGGAAAGACCGATGCATCACCTTTCCTTTGTATCCACTCTTGTGTTTGGCTCAAAAACCTGAGACACAAACTGCCACAAAACTGCATCAAAACTGTGGGTGTGATTCTGGCCTAAAGGAGTAGTAGAATTGAAAGCATGATAACTACTCCTCATTTTCGTCCATTTCCAGTCTTAAATGTTGGTGAATGGTGGTGAATTCCAAATCCCTACACAAATTGCTTAAAAACAAATTCTGGATTTGCCATGGATCTCACCCATTGCATAAAACATGGGAGTTTTATAAATAAAACAGACATCACGGTGGTAACACTTATACTAGGCTAGTAAAACATTTCAAGGATAGTGAACTTTACAACACTACAACACTTTACAACTGGCCGCAGATTGTTACAGGAATGCATATTTTTAATTTTCTTAATGTGCAACATGTCTTATTTCGTTAAATGTACAATTATATTCTATCTTATAACTGAGCCTTATAGGTTGGTAGTCTAAACCAGTGTTTCTCCAACTGCGAGGCGCACGCCCCAGATATTGGGGAGGAGCAGCTGGGAAGGAAGTTTTGCACTGACCTTTCTTTGGTTGCCCCAATCTCTGATTTATTAACATAACTTATTCCTTTTGTGCTTATTTTAAGGTTCTACTGTGTTCAGGAGAAAAATTTAAGGTATCACCATGTTCTGACTGGTGAGGCCATAGTAATAAAAAGACTGAGAAGCCCTTATCTAAATCATCTTTGGCTTGGACAAATTTCTTTAATTTCTTCCTGCCTATACTCTATGCTCATTATTGTGTTTTATAACAAATGTGATGTAGCCCGTACAGGAGATGTAATGAAACCGACAGAAAAGTATAGACCACGGACAAAAGAATGTACGTTGTAGTGTAGTACAATAGCATTAGTATGATGATTGCATCTACAAGTGACCTTAGGGCATGGCCAGACGTGGCGTTTTTCTGTAGACACTGTCCACATCAATGCCGCACATAATCTGCGTTGCAGATTCCGTTGCGCCTTTGTCTAAAATGTGCAGTAAATTGATGCGGATTAGCCGTTGCTGCTGTCTTTTAAAACATTTCATCTCAGTCTGGCTATAGACCTCGAAACACATAGGTCCAGCCAGAATGAAGAAATATCCTGTTCGTAAAACCAATCCGCAACGCAACACACGTAACATCTGCGGATTTCATTGTGGAATTTTGAATCTCCATTGAAGTCAATGGAGAAATTCCGCAATAAGTCTGCAACAAGTCCGCTACACGTCCGCAACAGCCAGTGTATGATGCGGACACCAAATTCCGCACCACAGCCTATGGTCCGCAGCGGAGTTTTCCGCCACGTGTGCACGAACTTAACTAAAAAGGTGTGGAAACCAATGGAGAAAATGTTTTTCGCAGCGGACTGGCCGCAGCGGAATTCCAGAGCAATTCCGCCACGTCTGGCCATGCCCTTAGATTAACGATTTTAAATTAACATCCGCCATAATCCGAACCTCCCACTTCCGTCTCCAAGATTTTTCTCGTGCTGCACCAGTGCTCTGGAATGCGCTACCACAAACAATCAGATCAATTCCCAACATCCACAGTTTTAAACGTGCCCTGAAAACACATCTTTTTAGAGTGGACAATAACATTCCCTAATCTGACTACTTTCCCTGGCCCCCCTTTTACATTAGTCATGAGGACTTGACCCCTTCATTCAGCAGTATACCCCACACTCCTTGCACCCTAATGCACTTCATATCTGTCATACACAGACACTGGCTGGTGACCGGCTCATGCAGCTTTATGTGTACTACCCCATATTTATAAAAGGTGGCTGGACCATTGTACTTAGAGGCTCTGTCACCAGATTTTGCAACCCCTATCTCCTATTGCAGCAGATCGGCGCTGCAATGTAGATAAGAGTAACGTTTTTTGTTTTTTTTTAAAAACGAGCATTTTTGGCCAAGTTATGACCATTTTTATATTTATGCAAATGAGGCTTTCTAAAGTACAACTGGGCGTGTTTAAAGTAAAAGTACAACTGGGTGTGTATTATGTGCGTACATCTGGGCGTTTTTACTTCTTTTACTAGCTGGGCGTTGCGAATGGGAGTGTATGATGCTGAAGAATCAGCATCATCCACTTCTCTTCGTTAACACCCAGCTTCTGGCAGTGCACAGACACACAGCGTGTTCTCGAGAGATCACGCTGTGACGTCACTCACTTCCTGCCCCAGGTCCTGCATCGTGTCGGACGAGCGAGGACACATCGGCACCAGAGGCTACAGTTGATTCTGCAGCAGCATCAGCGTTTGCAGGTAAGTAGCTACATCGACTTACCTGCAAACGCCGATGCTGCTGCAGAATCAACTGTAGCCTCTGGTGCCGATGTGTCCTCGCTCGTCCGACACGATGCAGGACCTGTGGCAGGAAGTGAGTGACGTCACAGCGTGATCTCTCGAGAACACGCTGTGTCTGTGCACTGCCAGAAGCTGGGTGTTAACGAAGAGAAGTGGATGATGCTGATTCGTCAGCATCATACACTCCCATTCACAACGCCCAGCTATTAAAAGAAGTAAAAACGGCCAGATGTACGCACATAATACACGCCCAGTTGTACTTTTACTTTAAACACGCCCAGTTGTACTTTAGAAAGCCTCATTTGCATAAATATAAAAATGGTCATAACTTGGCCAAAAATGCTCGTTTAAAAAAAACAAAAAACATTACTCTTATCTCCATTGCAGCGCCGATCTGCTGCAATAGGAGATAGGGGTTGCAAAATCTGGTGACAGAGCCTCTTTAACAAGCACTTATACATTTTGTGTCTCCCTTATTTCCCCATAGATTGTAGGCTCTTGTGAGCAGGGTCCTCACTCCTTTTGTTTGAATTGTTCATTCATTCTGTCACTATGTTATGTCTCATATTGTCTGTACATGAACCCTCTGAATTGTAAAGTGCTGCGTAATATGTTAGCGCTATATAAATAAAGATTATTGTTATTATACAAGCATCACTAATGGCGTGTGTTGGACGGCTGGAAACTTATATGGAGCTTTTAGATTACAGCCAGATTCTTATCAGTAATTACCTTTCTCACCCTCCCCAAATGTTAAAATACTTTGGTGGTCTCAGAATATGTAAAAATTCTACTAGGTGGTCCATAACAGAAATGGTCTTACTTGAAAAATTGGCATATAATGCTGCATAGTCTTTCTGTCCATCAGCATTTAGAATGTATTTTTGTGTAGCATTTATGTGTATATCTTTGCTGGTAGTTTGTTCTTATCATTGTGATTTTTTTTTATTTTGTCTCTTTAAGTATGTTAACATTTTGAATTTATTATGCATAGAGATTCCAACAAGACATTGAGTAAACATTTCAGATGTAACAGAATTGTACAGAGTTGCATAGGACTGTAGGTAAACCGTATAATTTGCCTTACCCCAGATGTACAAAACTAAAGAGTTAAGGAAAAAAAGTCAACTCTACTACAGCTATGTATTGCACAATAATGCAAATAGTGGCACACATGTAGAACTAGGACAGGATGAATGTATTCCGATTCTCCTTTGATAGACATTGTTTACTTTATATATATATATATAGCTGTTTATTGATCACAATGGGTGCCTGCGCATGCTTTATTTTTCCCAATGATATTTATTTTTTTGTTTTGTCGGATTTATACGGCATTGTACTAAAAAAAAACCTCTGCACACATTTGGCGGTATAGTAGGGCTGTATAGGGGTCTACAAGTCAATGGTACAGAGTCACAATATTTTTGTTTGCATGAGGTCTAAGTCTGTACAATATAGTAGTTCCCCGGTTTGGTACGTACTCTAGATACACTTGGGATTAAGATACTGTATGCGTTTTTATATACAGCACATTGATACCATAAATAGGAAGGTTAAAAAAAAATTATAGTTGTACAATATTGTACTAATGTTAAAAAATGGATATGTCTTCAACTTCCCCAAAATCTGCTTGTCTACTTTTGTGCATCATTCTTTTCACCCCTATTGCACAAATGAATTCTACCCTAAAGGAGTTAAAGGTCGGCAAAGGAATATTAATCCTAGTCTTTCCTTGACCCTATTTTTTTTTCAATCTTGGGGATTATTATTATGTGATCTCATGTGAATGGATTTCAGCTCCACATTCTCCTGGTAGATTAGACGCCTTCAAAGCAAAAAAAGTAAATCACCAAAACTCTTCATTTCCATAATAGCCACCAGATGTGACGTTATCCAACTTATATTTAAAGTATATCTAATAAAAGCTTTATAACTATTTATGTAAACCCTTTTACCATCCATCAGTTTTGATTTGAAATTTTCAACACCTTTTTTAAATGAAGAGTATTTTGGCCCTGAATTTCAATATTTTTATAGTGTATGTGTATTTAAAATGGGAATATACACTTTATTAGACACCCATCTAGTAGTGCGTTGGACCTCCTTTGGTCTTCAGAACTGGAGCAATTTGTCATGGCATAGATTGCACTAGGTGATGAAATTGTACATGCGAACAGGATAGCTCCTCGCAGTTGCCACTAAAGTACCCTTCTGCCATAGGGTATACAGCTGCCCAGAAGGAATGAACTTGGTCGGCCATAATGCTTAGAAAAGCCCTACTGTTCAAATGTACATCAACAGGTATCAGAGGACCAAGGGTGTGGAAAAAAAACATTCCCACATCAATACTCCACCTCCAATAGTCTGAACTGTCGACACCTGACAGGAAGTGTTCATTGATTCATGCTGCTTTCGCCAAATTCTGACCCTCCTATCGGCATGGTGCAACAGAAATCTGGATTCATCTGACAAGGCGATGTTTTTCCACCTCTCAGTGATCCAATTTCTGTGCCCCTTTGCCCACTGGAGTCTTGTCTGTTTGTTTCCCTTTGACAGCAATGGCACTCGAATTTATCACCTGCTGTTATAGTCCATCCGTGCTAAGGAACGACGAGTTGTGTTTTTGCACACGTTAGTTGGAGCACCAGCATTTCATTCGACTGCAATTTGCTTGGCTGTTCATCAGAACAATTCTTGACATCCTCCTTTGACCCCTTTCGTCGATGAGTTGTTCATAGGATCCCCTTTCGTTGGATATTTTTAGTCAAACACACCATTCTCACTGTTACACGAGAAACTCCCACAAGGTTGACAGTTTTTGAAATACTGGCCCCAGCTAGTCTAGCACTGATGATCATGTCTTTTCTCAAAGTCGTTCAGATCGCTCAATTTTCCCATTCTAATAAGGACTTACACTAAAAATGATCCATGGAAAGCTCCTATAGTGAAAGGGCAGGTGTCTCTAATAAAGTACCCATTCAATGTGTGTGTGTATATATATATATATATATATATATATATATATATTAATGTATATATGTCAATTGATTACAACTTTAATAACTGATGCATGTATATACCGTTCTGTATATGGTTCAGATAACAAGGTAATGGCATTGGCCATAGTTACCTCAAACGTTTACTATCCAATATTGCAAAAAAAAAGGATTATATATATTTGACTGGTTTTCCTTGGTAACATTGCTGCTTATTTATAAAAGGGAGACCTCCCAAAAATGATCTTCAGGCATGTCATTGAGACATGTTAGAAGACTAGAATGGTGCAATCCTTGGGTTCAGACCTTTACCAATTTCTTAAATTATGGGGCAGCAAAATGTATTCAGCGCCTCTAAGAGAGTTCCATCAAAAGAAATCTCTGACACAATAAATTAAACAAAATGCCCTTCAAATCAATGGTTGACAACCTTTTTTTTTTTTTGTTATATTAAAAATCATGAAAAGCCCAAAAATGTTACGGTCAAATTGGAAAAATAATAAAGATTAGAAGTAATATAGGTCTATAATTCATAATTAATATGTGAGCTGTAACATGATGGTAATTACAGTCACAATGACCTACACAAGCCCCTCCAGCTTCAAAAACATCACAGAGACATCTTTTTATTATGACAAACACTGGATAAAAGTCTGTTACCAGGTTGTCATACTTGGAACTATTAAAACATATTCACGTGCATCAGATTTGTTGCAGAATTTTTTTTTGTAGTAAATCTACCCCTTAAAGGGACTCTGGAGAATGATAGGGGTACTTGGAGTTTGGGAGTGCAATGGTGATAAACTGGGAGATTAAACATTACATAGATGCCAATGCCAGCAGCCTTTTTGTTCTTATTATGTGTTTTTGAATTGATAACATTATCTAGTCAAGAATGTGTGTTACAGGTACAAGATTCCATCTCCTGCTATATAGTCTGGCCTAAATGCACCGTGAACAGAGACTTTTCACGCACAACAATTTGAAAGCGTCATCTGTTGACTTTAGTCTTTATGAAGTCAAGATATTGGCGGGACCTTTGCTTTACCCTTTAAACACTGTACAGTGATATAAAACACAACCTTATTTTATTCCTGGCATGGAAAGTTCTGTGGCAGAATACCAATACCAACCTTCTTTGTTAAGCCATATGAGTGTTTGTATAAGCGTTTCTCGCGGATAATACAAAGAGCTAAATATCATCTAATGCCCCTTTGGACTAATTTTATTTCATGATTTTTTTTAGACCAAATGTTTGTGGATCTCGATATCACTCATATTGTTGCCCAGGATGGAAAACACTACCGGGCGGAAACCAGTGTATTGTTCGTAAGTATGGATTTGTTTTTTTTTTCATTATTAAGGAACCTGTTTGCAAAGTTCACTGGGCACCGAATCTAGTTTTAAATATTGGGACTATAGAAATATCAGTGTTGCGGTAAAGTCTCATTAATTTTCATATAACCTTCCAAGCTTTCTAGTCTACTTTACTTACAAAAGCTATCCAGAATTTACACCCACATGTCTCTTCTTCACAAGCTGGGTGTTCTGTCCAAACTTCACAGGTTTACTCTTATTTACATGGCAAGGCAGTGAATACTTGAATGGTGTTTCGAATTGTAATAACTTTTGCCAGCTGATTTTAGTTTAATGACCTAGCTCAAGCGTCTGTTCCTCATCCTAGTGACGTCACTACTCTAAAAGGCATGGTGGTCTTTCATAGTAGAAATGTACTAATTTACTGTTTGTGCATTAAAAGACAAAGGTTGTCACAGTTGAGTCAAATAATACTGTGGCTTCTGAGGTCAGCAAGACTGAAGACTTCCCTTTGTTTCTCCCCCAGAGGTGTTACAAATATGCCATATGTACTTATTTATCTAGACGAAGGCCTTATATGGGAATTTTTCAGCACTGGTTCTTGGGGATGATTTCCTGTGCTTTGCTTTTGCAGGTGGTAAGTTAGTTCTCTATTCACAGGAGGTTATATCAACATATGTATCCACTTTAGAGATACATTTACTTCAAGCAGAATGATGAGATTGCAGGTCACCTTCAGCCTAACCTATCAACCCACATTGCGTTTTTTAAAGTTCTAATGTTGCGATATATTTAAGCGAACCTTCAGAAAAATAAAAAGTATACAACAATGCAAGCAAGACAGAAATAAACCTAACAAAGAATCCATGGAGTATAAATAGATGTAACCATAATCTATATAAAGAAGGCCCCATGCACATGGCTGTATGGGAGCACGGGCCGCAAAAAAACAAAAAGTAGGAGATGCTCCATATTTCCCGGCACGATTCTGCTGCACGGACAAGCTTCCATAGCGATACGGAAAGGTGTCCGCGGCTAATAGAACAGGGTGGGTCCGTAATTGCGGACTGCATTGCGGTCCTTAATTACGGCGTTTTTTTTACGGTCGTGTGCATGGGGCCGAGTGGAAATTATTTTAAAGGTGAAAAAGGAAACCTTTGTAGGCAATAAAAACCTTCAATAATGTTATCTTCATTAAAAACAAAAGTTAAAAAAAAAAATCCTGGTTTGTACGCAGGAATATACCATACATACTTGTAAAGTTCAAAAGCTAAAACATAATTCACATAAATACAATGGGCATAATGAAATATGGATAAGTAAAGGCAAATGAGGGCAAGCCTCTCACATATCGACACATTTATCAAACACATATAAAGGAAGAATTTGATGAAAACAATGAGAACATAATTTGCACTCCGATAGCAGATGCTAATACCAATCTGTAAGGAATGGCAAATTACATATATAGCAACATTGAACCTAGGATCTGGCTGAAATTGGCAAATTGCTTTCCCTGTCTCCATACTCAGTATCTTTGAGAGAGAAGAAATAACTTGAGTTCAGCAGTATATTAAAACAAAAACATTACAAAACTAAAAAGTTATACATATTCAAACAATGCATCAAATCACATAGAATAAAAATTGAGTAAGATCCGTAAACACATTCCATCTTAAAAAAAAATCACCTATGTTTTGTTGTCCTATTCTGTGAAGTTATTGAAACTTCTATTTAGCTGTTTCTTAGTTGTATTTCTTCCTTTTGCCACCCCAAATGGGCAAGATTACAGTTCCCTCTAGGATGTCACCAATGTTTCCTAAAATTCTAGAGAACCAATCAACATTTCCTTTACCCTTACTATGGGAAAGTTAGGGGATAATGGTGATATTGTGTTTGATACTCAGCTTTTTCAAAAACAGATAGAAGTTAGAAAAGTCTATATATAAATTATAACAACTTGAAGTAGATCACAAATGAAGGACTCATATTTATTGCTGATTTGCTTATTTTTTTAAGAAAAATGGTCTCAGTATATTTATATAGGAATCAATCCCACATACCTAGGAACCATAATTTCTCCTTAGAACTTTTTTTTTTAATCAAGTAATTTTTATAAAATTTTTGAAATTGTATATAAAACATCAGTAAAAAAAAAAAAAAGATCCTCCTTAAACGTTTTTATTGCAAAAAAAGTTTCTTCTTAGGGTAAATTCTAACACTAAAAGGGGTACTGAACTTGAACTTGGGTACCTCAACTTCAGAAGAAAATAGTGGTTCTGTGGTTCTGTCTAGAACTAGTAGTATTCAAGATGGCAAGAAGTTCAGACGAGTCCATTACCTTTGATAGTCAACACATTGTCGCTAATAAGAAGACTAGAGGCATTTCATCACAAGTTTGGTATAAAATATTACTGAAATCTTCCTAGAATATAGTAAAAGTGGTTGTTGGAAAGCCCCCTAAAGATAGAGTTACTAGAAGACATAAATGTTACCCACAACATAAATAACAAAATATAGAAAATTCTGGGGAACACGAGGCCCCTGTGACTTTAGAGCTGAAACACTCTCTGCACTGCATACATTGTTAAAAGTGATCATGTATGTTCTGATGTAGAGTCATTTCTCATAAGGTGTCTACAGAGCGACTTTTAAACTTCTGCTCCCTGAACACTTATTTTAGCATGCTTTTCACATGTCACAGCCCTTTTTCTGTACAGCATAAGAAAAGATGGTATAGCAAAAAAAAAAAAAAAAAAAGGGTGAAACTTTTGTAAACAGTGAGAGACCAAATAATTTAAACTATTCACCATTAGCATTATCTTTTGTACTTTTGCCTTGTTCTTTCAGAATGTTGATAATGCAACCAATGTAATACTGAATCTATGGTTTGAAGACACTTTCCTGAATATAATGTTGTTATCAGAATCTCTGCATTTACATGCAGTGAACGTTTTTAAGATATGTTTCTATGTATCTATAGAGGCACTATGTGATTGACTGGTTTCGGTAGTGCTTCTTTTATTTTCATGACCTGCTTTCTCTATCAGGCCTGCATGTGAAGCTGCAAGCTCTGAATTTAGTGGGTGTTCCCTGTGAAGCTTATTCTCTCCATCTCCTTTCAATGCTCTAACCAGAGCGCCTATGTCTAGTCCATCTTCCTCTGGCTGTGCAAGCTGTGATTTCTGTGAGAAAAATAAAGGGGTATTTTACAGTTTTATGTAAATTAAGCTTAAATGGACACAGAAGCTTTTTGAATTATATGTAACCATTTTTACAGACAACGCTATATTGTGTTATTCTGAATTTGAACGAACTCTTTTAATGGACACCAACTTTTCAAACAACTTACGGTATACTTAATAAGTATACCTGATATATATATATATGTGTATATATATATATATATATACACACACACTACCGTTCAAAAGTTTAGGCTCACTTAGAAATTTCCTTATTTTTGAAAGAAAAGCACAGTTTTTTTCAATGAAGATAACATTAAATTAATCAGAAATACACTCTATACATTGTTAATGTGCTAAATGACTATTCTAGCTGCAAACGTCTGGTTTTTAATGCAATATCTACATAGGTGTATAGAGGCCCATTTCCAGCAACCATCACTCCAGTGTTCTAATGGTAAATTGTGTTTGCTAACTGTGTTAGAAGGCTAATGGATGATAAGAAAACACTTGAAAACCCTTGTGCAATTATGTTAGCACCGCTGTAAACAGTTTTGCTGTTTAGAGGAGCTATAAAACTGACCTTCCTTTGAGCTAGTTGAGAATCTGGAGCATTACATTTGTGGGTTTGATTAAACTCTCCAAATGGCTAGAAAAAGAGAGCTTTCATGTGAAACTCGACAGTCTATTCTTGTTCTTAGAAATGAAGGCTATTCCATGCGAGAAATTGCGAAGAAACTGAAGATTTCCTACAACGGTGTGTACTACTCCCTTCATACGACAGCACACACAGGCTCTAACCAGAGTAGAAAGAGAAGTGGGAGGCCCCGCTGCACAACTGAGCAACAAGACAAGTACATTAGAGTCTCTAGTTTGAGAAATAGACGACTCACAGGTCCTCAACTGGCAGCTTCATTAAATAGTACCCGCAAAACGCCAGTGTCAACGTCTACAGTGAAGAGGCGACTTCGGGATGCTGGCCTTCAGGGCAGAGTGGCAAAGAAAAAGCCATATCTGAGACTGGCTAATAAAAGGAAAAGATTAATAATTGTAATTGACCTACCATTAAAATGTAGTTACATAGATTGAAAAAAGACACAAGTTCATCAAGTTCAACACTTCCTACTCCATAACATGTTTTTCATTGCTAGCTTAGTTATAACCCTCAATACCATTTGTCAGTAAATAAACATCTATCCTTTTTGAAATGCTGACATAGTATCTGCCATTACTACCACTTGGGGTAGGGCATTCCATACTTATATATGTTAATAAGAAAATGATGATCATTATCACCTGTTTGGTATAATTGGTTAATCATACACCTCATTATAATCCTACAAAATCCATGACTTTGTGTAAGTGTACCTAGAAGAATTGATGCTGTTTTGAAGGCAAATGGTGCTCACACCAAATATTGATTTGATTTAGATTTTTTTTTCTTCCAATTTACATTTTGTTAATTGGTAATAAAAAAAAATGTGAATTCTTTTTTTGAAAGCATTCTTACTTGGCAGCATTTTTCCACAAGTGTCTAAAACTTTTGCACAGTACTGTATATGTGATAGATAGAGATAGGAGAGCAGGAATCTCCTCTTCTATGTGTGCAGTGTATAGAAGACATGATAGCTGTTAGGCTACACCCACTAACTTAGATAAAACTAAGAAGTAGAGATAGAGCCTGCAGAGGGTAAAACGGCTAAAAAACGCAGAATGCAAGTCATAATATGGCCAGAAATTGTTATTCCTCATGTACACAGATATGACACCTTATTCTGAAAAGTCATCTGATAAGTTAGGAACAATTTCATCACTGTTTGAATGAATGGTTCTAGAATTTCCTAATATACTAACTGTTTCAATTCTTCACCATTGAATATTAGTTTGCTGTCAGTGAATGCGAACATTCTTGTTTACATTCAGAGGATGAAACCTGTACACATCTAGTTCTGCGCTGAGAAGTGGATATAATTGCATCCAGTCTAGGCAATGCTCTGTGAGCTAAAAAGCTTGGACTCCAGACTGATCCATTGTAGAAAATTACCAAAGAGATTTGTGCAGCTGCTGCTGATGTATTTAGCTGACAGAGCATTGCCTGGATGGTATACTATTGTATCCACTTCTCAGCTGAGAGCAGGACTGGGAAAGCACAGGGTATCACTTTTAATGCAATTTCCTATTATAATAAAGTGATGGCAAACTGAAATTTCACTTAAAAGCATACCTAACTTTTCAGTTGACATTTCAGAATAAGCTGGCATATGTATGTACATGAGGAATACCGTAACACTATTTCTGGTCATTATATGACTTCTATATGGCATTTTTAGCCATGTTCTCCTCTGCAGACTCTATCTCTAATTCTCTGTTTTCTCTGAGCTAGTCGGTAAAGCCTAAATGCTATCCTGTCTTCTATACAATGCACACAGAGAAGAGTAGAATCCTTCTCTCTTATCTCTATCTATCACATATATAGACGGAAGATGCAGCAGCATGGAGGACATTACACAGCAGTAATGAGCAGTTCAGCTAAACATTCAGCACTGGGGTGAGATAAAATCCTTATCAGCAGCCTGTGTCTTTTCTCTGTTCCTGCTCTCACCTCCACTCCCTATAGACTTCTATGGGCAGCGTGTTTGTATCTTTCTTCTCCTGCTCCCTCCTCCCACTCCTTCCCTTCTCCATAGACTTCTATGGGCAGTGTGTCTGTTACTTTCTCTCTTTGCTCCCTCCTCCTGCTCCCGCCTTCCATTTCCATAGACTTGTATGGGCAGCAGTGTCTGTGTCTCTCTCACTGCTCCCCTTGCATCTCCATAGACTCCATAGACTTTTATGGGAAGCATGTCTGTGTTTTTCTCTTTATGCTCCCTCGTCCTGCTCCCCATCCCTTTTCCTTAGACTTCTATGGGCAGTGACATGCGTCTCTCCCTGATCCTGCTCCCTCCTCTTCCTCCACCTCTCCCCTCCATAGACTTGTAAGAGCAGCAGCATATGTCTCTCTCTCTTTGCTTCTGCTCCTTTTTCGTGTTCCCCCTCTCCTCTCCATAGATTTCTATGGACAGTAGCATCTGTATCTCTCTTTCTGCTACTGCCCCCTCATCTTGCTCCCCTTCCTTTCTCCATAGACTTCTATGGGCAGTGTGTCTATGTCTTTCTCTCCCTGCTTCCTCCTCCTGCTACCCCCTCTCTCCATAAACTTGTATGGGCAGCGTGTCTGTGTCTCTCTGTTCCTTCTCTCTCCTCCTGCTCCCCTCTCCAAAGGCTTGTATGGTCAGCATGTCTGTGTCTCCTCTCGACTCCTGTTCCCTCATTCTTCTCCCCATCTAACCAACATAGACTTCTATTAGCAGGCTATAAATAGACACCCCCCTTCCTGCAGCTTGTCTTATCTGCTCTGTAACTGCTCTTCATAACAACAGGAGATGGACAGCAGATTACTGGAAGGGAGACACCTAGTGGCAGTAGCTTCACACAGAATTTGCATGGATAAAAAAAATGAATTTTAACAGTAAGTACAAAGTTGGTATATATTAGATATACTATTAGATTACCATAAGTTGTTTGAAAAGTTGGTGTCCATTAACAGTAAGTGTGTAGGTGCAATACAGGCAAAAAAAATAATCTAAAACAAAGTATGAATCCCCTACAGCCTGGCTTATTCCTGAAGTTGCTCAGAATTTAGAAATGATAATAGTTACGATAAAAGTGACTAAAGGCTTTGTTTCCTGTCATAACAATTTAAATGGTATTCTCCAACGAGTTTCATAAATTTCATAATAAAACAAAATAGAGTTGTCTGTAAAAATGGTTACCTATAATTCAAAAAGCTTCCTTAGTAAAACGCTTTCGTTAACATCCTTTAAAAAGACCTTTTCTGCTACTTTATGGCTGTTGTTTTTGTGTGAAATGCATTTTAAGGACTGGGGAAGGGGGGCATATAATGGATAATAAGAAAGATTGATAAGTGGATGCATTGCACAACAAATTGCATGATACCCCTGTAATCACTTAAATGTTTTTTCCTGCTTTAGTCATTTATAGCATATCCATATCTGAACAGTGGGGGTCCAGAAATTGCACTTGGCAGTTTGCATAAATCCCATAGACTTTAATGAGTAGAGTCATGCACATTTATGGCCCCCTTTCCATTTTGTGTCTTCCTGTATTTAACTACTGCCGGCTGCCTTGACTTGCAGAACCGAGGTCAGAAGACCTCCATTCTCCCAGGAGGTGGGAGTCAGAAATTTATGGCATATCATGTAAACATGCTATAAATGTCTTAAATGGGAAAACCAATTTAAATGCAAGACTTCTTCATGTCTAAGGAACAAGCCATTTTTTTTAAATTTTGTTAGTATCTATTCAGTCACGTTCCTCAGAATCCCAGTACAGTAACTCAAAAGCCTGCTACTCTTCATGTTACACTCATAGGGCCCAGGAAGTTGGGTTATGGGGAACTGTTTTGCAGGGTCCTCGCACTGGTAAGTTGCATTAGTTGTCCCTCTGCCTGGCTGTGACATGGAGGGAACACCATGTTACATTTCTTTCCCAGCAATAAAATAGTGCCTCTGCGTGGTCAATAAATGTATTTTTGAGTTTTTGACTCCACAGGGCTATTAATTTATTAGTTAGATAAAGAAACCCCTCACTGACCCCTTTGTTCTCGCCATATCACAGGGACAGCTATTGCAAAACAAACTCCAGCTTTATGGATCTCTGTGAATGTGACAAGGGGATATTAGGTTATTTGCAGGCACATGCTTAAAAAATTCTTAGAATTTGAGTGTATGAAATGAAAATCTTCAAATCCAGTGATAACAATACTATAATAGCAAATGTGCTATAGAATAAGGCCACCCCTGTGGCTATTGGACCAGGGAGGTGAGGGGGCCCTGCACCAAACTAGATATACATTTTAGGCCACTACAAGGCAGTTCTATGCAATGTGATGCAGTTCTAGAGAGCTGGGAAGTGTACTAGTTGATTAACTACAGATGGTGGCCAAGGAATTTGGGTGTGGAGTCTAGGAGAGATACGTTCGGTCTGGGGATGTATTCTTTGAAGTCAACGGAGAATCAAGGACCCGCAAAAAAGGCTCCATTTTGAAATTGCTTTGTGTCCTCCCTCTTCAGTGTACACCCCTTCATAAGTGGTAACACTAGCAACTAGAACAAACAGGATTGGAAAGATTAATTGACTTCTCTTTTATTTTTAATTAGCAATCTGCCGGAATTCATGTGGAGATGGATTTTGTTCACGGCCGAACATGTGTACATGCTCTAATGGACAACTTTCTCCAACTTGCGGAGCTGGTGCAGGTGAGTAAAGTCAGAATAGTGCTATATACTAATGTAAGAATGTTTATAGACACATGCACTATTTATGCACATGTTATAGATAGAAATATCTAATACTTGAAATCTCACTTCATTCATTCCAGTAAATCGAATTTAACAATTACATAAAGCTTGCTCTGTATTTTATGTTATTCTATCTGTGTCAGCAGACTTATTTCTAGGAATATAAAATAAATAACAATAGTTAGCATTAAGTAGTTGTTTAATTTCCATCTATGCCCCTTTTAAGTGCAATTTGAGCCATATTTTGCAAATTATTTAATTTGGTGGAAATGAGTCTAAAGGTTTTGCCTGTTTCAGTCTATGGGGTGAAGCTTGTAGACCTGTACAGAGAGAGATTTGAACAATCGTTGTCACTGTTGTTCAGCCTTAAATATGAGGCCATTCTGACACAAATGTCAGATGTAAGCATATATAGGAAGTTTCAAATCGTGAAATCTTAGAGAGTTTGACAAAACAAGTACAGAACCCGTGATTAATATTCATGGGGAGTAATTTGATAAAGAAATGAAGATGAGATTCAGGTTGATCACTGTCTAAAGGCCCTTTTCTCTCCTACGAACACTCGTTCCGGATCATTGCTCTGTGTAAACATGGAAAAGATCAGCCAATCAATGAGCAAGCGATTGCTGATCAGATGATCGCATCTTTTATGCAAACCTAAAATTGGATGCTAGTCGGCAACACATCTCCCTATGTAAACAGGGAGATATGCTGCCGACATGATGCAAATGTGTGGGGCCGACCGATCGTTCGTCCCCATACATTACCGATTATTGCTCACTGTGAATGGAGCAAACAAGCGCCGATCAACATGTTGTATCGGCGTTCGGCACTCGTTTTCACTGCCAGTAATGGGCTGTCTAAAAGGCCCTATCGCTAATTGTAGAAAATCTTCATCATATATTGCAAAATGTATTTATCCTATCCTTCTGACATGATTGGTCTAAAAACTTGCAAAAACAGCATTTCGTTGGTAAGTGTTGTTTAAAATTGGCATTGCCTGGTAAAATGGGAATGCTTTTCATATATACTGAATAGAAATTAAATTCTTTAGCATTTTGACAATGTTAGGTGTGTGTTATCCTTTATTCTTAAGTGTTTACAATTCATGATGTAATAACCACAGACCTCAGTGATTATAAGCAACGACATTTGATCTCAATACTTATACAGTCATTATTTAAATGAGATTGACATTAATGACTTAATTCTTATATTATATGAAGTCTTATGGGAGAATCTTCTTTGTCACTTTGATTTCTTATAATAATATCACGCAAACAGCTATAAGTTCACATACAAATGACACATATTACTAAACTCGACTTTACAATAACTGTAAGACCCTGTTCACACAGAGTTTTTAGCGGTCAGAAAAAATCTTCTTTAGAATTCCTCAGAAAAATGCTCAAAAACAAAAAAAAGGACGAAAGAAAGGACATGCCGCTTATTTTTACGCTAACAGCCGACCGGGAAAAAAATGCTCCCATTGAAATCAATGGGGGGTGATTTCGGCCATTTTTGGCGCCGATACTGACGTGGTTTTCACATCAAAATCAGGGCCAAAAAACTCCCTGAGTGAACAGGGCCTAAGGAGTCACAATTCAATGAACTCCTTCAGCAGCGAAAGCTTATCATGCACTTTCCTGCGTTATAAATGTGCTATTATATGCTGTTGTTTTCAAGTCATAGATACACCAATAATTTACCACTGCAAGATCACCACATCCAAAATACTTGTTAATGCTATGCATAACACATTAACACTTTACATGTGATAATAAAATAAACTACACTACAAATAAGAATACAAATTAATGTCTCACAAGTTGTAGTATCCTATGCTATACTATAATTCCCATTATAATGTCAACCAAGCAATACATGCCCCAGTACTTAAAGAGGCTCTGTCACCAGATTTTGCAACCCCTATCTGCTATTGCAGCAGATAGGTGCTGCAATGTAGATTACAGTAACGTTTTTATTTTTAAAAAACGAGCATTTTTGGCCAAGTTATGACCATTTTTGTAGTTATGCAAATGAGGCTTGCAAAAGTCCAAGTGGGTGTGTTTAAAAGTAAAAGTCCAAGTGGGCGTGTATTATGTGCGTACATCGGGGCGTTTTTAATACTTTCACTAGCTGGGCGTTCTGATGAGAAGTATCATCCACTTCTCTTCAGAACGCCCAGCTTCTGGCAGTGCAGACACAGCCGTGTTCTCGAGAGATCACGCTGTGTCGTCACTCACAGGTCCTGCATCGTGTCAGACGAGCGAGGACACCGGCACCAGAGGCTACAGTTGATTCTGCAGCAGCATCAGCGTTTGCAGGTAAGTAGACTTACCTGCTAACGCCGATGCTGCTGCAGAATCAACTGAAGCCTCTGGTGCCGGTGTCCTCGCTCGTCTGACAGGATGCAGGACCTGTGAGTGACGTCACAGCGTGATCTCTCGAAAACACGGCTGTGTCTGCACTGCCAGAAGCTGGGCGTTCTGAAGAGAAGTGGATGATACTTCTCATCAGAACGCCCAGCTAGTGAAAGTATTAAAAACGCCCCGATGTACGCACATAATACACGCCCACTTGGACTTTTACTTTTAAACACACCCACTTGGACTTTTGCAAGCCTCATTTGCATAACTACAAAAATGGTCATAACTTGGCCAAAAATGCTCGTTTTTTAAAAATAAAAACGTTACTGTAATCTACATTGCAGCGCCTATCTGCTGCAATAGCAGATAGGGGTTGCAAAATCTGGTGACAGAGCCTCTTTAAGTAATGAAGATCTGACTACACTAGTCTCCACAAGAATATGGAGATCAAGGGTAGTCACTTCAGATAGCCATAACTGTAACTAGGTAGCACCACAAATTAATTTGACACTGCCTAGAAACTCAGAACTTAGTAACATAGTATATAAAGGGGTTTTCCCATGAGAGACAATTATGACATATCCACAGGACCTAGGGAAGTAGCCATCTTTATCTTGACTCTGATAACTTGCTGCAGCGTGATATCACACAACAAAAGCCATTGAAAAGTAATTGAAAAAGTCAAGATAAAGAATCTTTCCACTGTGTATTTAAAGAGGCTCTGTCACCACATTATAAGTGCCCTAACTTGTACGTAATGTAATCGGCGCTGTAATGTAGATTACAGCAGTGGTTTTTATTTAGAAAAACTATCATTTTTGATGGAGTTATGACCTATTATAGCTTTACGCTAATGACTTTCTTAATGGACAACTGGGCGTGTTTTACTTTTTGACCAAGTGGGCGTTGTGGAGAGAAGTGCATGACGCTGACCAATCAGTGACCAATCAGTCATACACTTCTCTCCATTCATTTACTCTGCACATAGTGATCTTACTAGATCACTATGTGTAGCCACATACACACATACGAACGTTACTCAAGTGTCCTGACAATGAATAGACATTACCTCCAGCCAGGACGGGATGTGTATTTAGAATCCTGACACTTCGCTAACGTTTGTGGTTGATTTACAGCACAGCAGGTATAGTCTCGCGAGATTACACTGTAAACTGTCATTTACAGCGAGACTACGCCTGCTGCGCTGTAAATCAACCACAAACGTTAGCAAAGTGTCAGGATTCTGAATACACATCCCGTCCTGGCTGGAGGTAATGTCTATTCATTGTCAGGACACTTGAGTAACGTTCGTATGTGTGTATGTGGCTACACATAGTGATCTAGTAAGATCACTATGTGCAGAGTAAATGAATGGAGAGAAGTGTATGACTGATTGGTCACTGATTGGTCAGCGTCATGCACTTCTCTCCACAACGCCCACTTGGTCAAAAAGTAAAACACGCCCAGTTGTCCATTAAGAAAGTCATTAGCGTAAAGCTATAATAGGTCACAATGTTGACCCAGAGGCAGAAGGCAAAAATCCCCGTCTTCTAAGGGAAAATAATATTTCCTGACTCCAAATATCAGAATAAGAATAAACCCCTTGATCAATTAAAAATCTCTAGTAATCTAGTAATTATAACTTGCAATATTATTTCTTTCAAGAGAGGCATCTAGACCACTTTTAACTTCTTTAACTGAATAAACCATGACTACATCCTGTGGCAGAGAGAATCATAGTCTCACTGCTCTTACAGTAGAAACTCCCCTTCTACGTTGGTCTAGAAACCTTCTTTTCTCTAGACATAGTGGTCATCCCCCCTTTGTTAAAGTTACAGTCCCGGGTATAACCAGATCATGGGAGAAATCTTTGTATTGACCTTAGATGTATTTATACATAGTTATACTAGGTCACCCCTCAGCTGTCTTTATTCGTAACTAAATAACTCTAATTATAATAATCTTTCTGGAAACTACAGTCCACCCATTTCATTTATTGCTGTGGTTGCCCACCTTTGAACTCCCTCAAACTCTTTTATGTCTTTCTATGTCTTTATGTCTTGCATACTTTACCCATTAGGAAAACTGAAGGACTCGCAATCAAATAAATTTTATTGGGATTTGCCCTTAAAAGATTCCATGTGTGTGAACTCTAGTAGCGCTGACATAACATAAATTCACAAAAATTGACCAATTGTACTGGCCTTCCTCTACAAGCAACTGCTTTCAACTCCAGGCAAAAATGCCTCATCAGAATGGAGCCAATGTGAAACAGGAAACTGTGTTACTTTAAAAATTATTAAACATATGACATATTTCAGCTAAATAATCAAATAATTCAGTCATTTTAGTAAATACCATTGACGTGCTCTGCAAGAAGTTTATTTTCAGATTTTTTCTTCCCTTGAGAAAAACTTTTTTTTTTTTTTTACAGTATCTTAAGGCTTTAACTTGAATCTTGTTTATTGAAACCCGATTTTAGTCTCAGAGTCTGAACCCAATCTACAGGCTGCACTAATTAAATGAATGTTTCTTTTGGCATTGGGCAATAGCAGCCTCCAGGAAACAGAAAGCGTGCCTTAAGGCAGAATTCAGAGAAAAAGCTCCCCCATGTATTATCAGGAATGTTAGAAAGCAAAGCAGGAGGGATTTAGCAAATTTGTGTTTCTTGGATATCGGTAGAAATCACTAATTTCTTAGCCTGGAAGAACTTACTTTACATAAAGGCTAAATAGTCCGTTTTTTATCTTGAAATGTGCTTTTTAATCTATGTCCATCTATCTAGGGGCATACATGTAAAAAACTAGGGATAGACTACACTAGACTTTATAGAAACCCTTTGTGTGCTGTAAATAGAAGCTATTACAAAACTTCTTGTTACATTACGACACATTGTTGTAGTCATCGACAAGTAAGAAACCTAGGAAAAAAAGGCAAATTTAATTGTAAGCATACAGTTGCCTTCACCTGGGGCATATGTTTAATGGTCCCACCAAACTCAATATGGTATTTTAGCAAAGATCAGCACCTGTGCTGTGCAGGAAAGCCCTTTTTGTATTATATGGTCTTGAAACCAAAGGTTGAAGTTAGAAAAGTAGAAACAAACAAACTGCAGAATTCATGTGGTATGCCTTACTGGAATTTTTTTCCCTATTAGGGCATGACCACACATGGCGGAATTCCTCCGCAACTGTCCGCATCAATGCCGCACCTAATCCGGGTTGCGGATTACGGCTGCGGATCTGCACAAAATGTGCAGAAAATTGATGCGGGCTAGCTGCTGCGGACTGCGGGAAAAGTGCTTCCCTTCTCCCTATCAGTGCAGGATAGAGAGAAGGGACAGCACTTTCCCTAGTGAAAGTAAAAGAATTTCATACTTACCGCCCGTTGTCTTTATGACGCGTCCCTCCTTCGGCATCCAGCCCGACCTCCCTGGATGACGCGCCAGTCCATGTGACCGCTGCAGCCTGTGCTTGGCCTGTGATTGGCTGCAGCCGTCACTTACACTGAAACGTCATCCTGGGAGGCCGGACTGGAGACAGAAACAGGGAGTTCTCGGTAAGTACGAACTTCATTTTTTTTTACAGATACATGTATATTGGGATCGGTAGTCACTGTCCCGGGTGCAGAAACAGTTACTGCCGATCGCTTAACTCTTTCAGCACCCTGGACAGTGACTATTTACTGACGTCTCCTAGCAACGCTCCCGTCATTACGGGAGCCACATTGACTTCCTCAGTCTGGCTGTAGACCTAGAAATACATAGGTCCAGCCAGAATGAAGAAATGTCAAGTGAAAAAAGCAAGACGCATCCGCAGCACACATGACATGTGCATGACAGCTGCGGACTTCATTGCGGAACTTTGAATCTCCATTGAAGTCAATGGAGAAATTCCGCCATGAGTCCGCCACTGCTCCGCAACAGACAGAGCATGCTGCGGACACCAAATTCCGCTCCGCAGCCTATGCTCCGCAGCGGAATTGTACGCATCGTGTAAACGAACACTGCTAAATTAAAGTGAAAGTCAATGGAGAAACGGCTCCGCTGCGGATTAACGCTGCGGAGTGTCCGCAGCGGAATTTAAGTGAAATTCCGCCATGTGTGAACCCGCCCTTAGTCCGGATTCACACGAGCGTGTTCGGTCCGTGATATACGGACCGTATGTCGGCAGTATTTCCCGAACCGAACACACTGCAGGGAGCCAGGCTCCTAGCATCATAGTTATGTATGACGCTAGGTGTCACTGCCTCTCCGTGGAACTACTGTCCTGTACTGAAAACATAATTACAGTACGGGACAGTTTTCCCACAGCGAGGCAGGGACTCCTAGCGTCATAGATGTATCCGGCCTTAATGTAAAGTAAAATCTGACCATGCTGCAGTTACATTGTTTAAAACAGTTGGAACACTGTATACTCAACTATTCCGATCTGTAAGGCCTCATAAACACGACCATGCTTTTGTGGCCACAATTTATCTGCATTTTTTATGATAAATTGCTGAGCCATTAATTTCTGTGGCCCAATGCACACGATCATGGTGTATATGGATCCGTGTGGGGGCCGAAAATCCGGACCGCAAGAAGACATGTAATTTTACGGTCCGGATTTGCGTATTCACCAATACTGGTGAATTGTTGTGGATCCATGAGTCCTGATGACACACGGATGCACGACGATGGACCGCAACAGACCCATGGTTTTGTGGACTGCAAAACCAATGCGGTAATGTGGATGAGGCCTATGGGAGTATTCTCATTAAACATCTGGATCTAAATAATAAAGTAAAATAATGCAGCTTAAAAACCTTTATAACTTGTCCATGTGAGTGTGGCCATAAACCATTTAAAAAAAAAAATAATGTACTTTTCATTATCCAACATTCAACTTACGTCTTGCTGAGACTTGTACTCTGCAATATGCATGTTTTAACAAATGCCCACTAATCTATTTATGTATACAAGTTTTTTGATATATGGCATAAGAAAAATAATAGCCATGACTCAAGAGCAGAAAAAAATGGGCAGTAATCACCCATACCCTAGCATGCAACGGTTTTGATAGATGTTCCAGAGAGTTTTGCCACGTACAGCTATAGTGACAGTATTTATGCAAGAGCACAGAAACCTGGTATTCGGTACTGACATTTTAGAGAATTAAAAGACAAGAACTCAGAGGTAAAATTATAACAATTTTATTCTGCATATAAAATAAATGAACCATAAAGCATTTCAATCTAAAAAGAACCATTGACTTGCTAGGTTTTGGACTAAGACCTGACACTGTGGAGAGGGAACACTTTTAATATAATATTTGTGAATCCAAAAACATACACTTGTCTGAAAACCAGCTTGATTTCACTGTTGTCACAATCTCTATATTAATGGAGGACATTGAGACAAATATATTCGAATTGTCTACATAATGGCATTCTATATTGGTCTGACCTTATGCTTAATAAGGGCATGACCACACATGGCGGAATTCCTCCGCAACTGTCCGCATCAATGCCGCACAGAATCTGCGTTGCAGATTCTGCAGCGGATCTGCACAAAATGTGCAGAAAATTGATGCGGACTGGCCGCTGCGGACTGCAGGAAAAGTGCTTCTCTTCTCCCTATTCAGTGCAGGATACAGAGAAGGGACAGCACTTTCCCTAGTGAAAGTCAAAGATATTCATACTTACCGCCCGTTGTCTTGGTGACGCGTCCCTCTTTCGGCATCCGGCCCGACCTCCCTGGATGACGCTCCAGTCCATGTGACCGCTGCAGCCTGTGCTTGGCCTGTGATTGGCTGCAGCCGTCACTTACACTGAAACGTCATCCTGGGAGGCCGGACTGGAGACAGACGCAGGGAGTTCTCGGTAAGTATGAACTTATATTTTTTTTTACAGATACATGTATATTGAGATCGGTAGTCACTGTCCCGGGTGCAGAAACAGTTACTGCCGATCGCGTAACTCTTTCAGCACCCTGGACAGTGACTATTTACAGACGTCTCCTAGCAACGCTCCCGTCATTACGGGAGCCCCATTGACTTCCTCAGTCTGGCTGTAGACCTAGAAATACATAGGTCCAGCCAGAATGAAGAAATGTCATGGTAGTAAAAACAATACGCTCCGCAGCACACATAAGATCTGCGGACTTCATTGCGGAATTTTGACTCTCCATTGAAGTCAATGGAGAAATTCCGCCATGAGTCCGCAACCAGTCCGCCACTGCTCCGCAACAGACAGAGCATGCTGCGGACACCAAATTCCGCTCCGCAGCCTATGCTCCGCAGCGGAATTGTACGCATCGTGTAAACGAACACTGCTAAATTAAAGTGAAAGTCAATGGAGAAACGGCTCCGCTGCGGATTAACGCTGCGGAGTGTCCGCAGCGGAATTTAAGTGAAATTCCGCTATGTGTGAACCCGCCCTTATAGTGCAAGACGCTTTGTGCCAACTGGAGTTTTTTCATTGTGTTATTAAAGTTACGTAAACGCAGCCATATTTGTGTACAGTCTTCATCTAATGGTCCAACATTAGGATAAATGTCTGATTCAGCCGTATATTTGTGTAAAAAAACTGGATGTGATCAGGGCCGCCATCAGGAATTTCAGGGCCCCCTACAGCTAAATTTTCTGGGCCCCCCTACCGTGGCACCGCCTGTTAACGGTACTCCGTCCAGCACTATGTCATGGTACCCAGGGCCGCCATCAGGGGGGGTATTATGGGTACTGATGTGAGAGGCCCGGCCAAACCTAATTGAAAGGGGGGCCCGGCAACTGCCGCGACTTGCCTTTGTTAGAAAAAAACCAGGCCCCTGCAATGGGGCCCGTTTTTTTCACCAAAAGAATGTCGTGAGCTGCGGGTCCCCCTTTCAATTAGGTTTGGCCGGGCCTCTCACATCAGTACCCATAATACCCCCCCTGATGGCGGCCCTGGGTAGCATGGGGGTCGTCATGGGGGCCGTCAAACACTGCAAACACCGCAAACTCCCGCGCATGCGCACCCGCGACCGCCTGGAACCGCGCACCGAATTTTGAGGCAGATTTTGACCTGCCCACACTATCTTGCCGCGTTTTTTGCCCGCGGCGATTGAGGACAGCAGACAAAAAACGCAGGGAAAAATGCATTTTCTGCCTCCCATTGATTTTGACGGCAGGTCAGAGGCAGAACCGCGGCAAGAAAGGACGTGCTGCTTTTTTCTTTTTCTGCGACTGGCTCCCATTGATTTCAGATTAAATCAATGGGAGGCGGTTTTGGAAGTTTTTTGGTGCTGATTCTGACGCAGTGTCTGAGTCAATATCAAGGCCCAAAAACTCTGTGAACTGGGCCTTATTGTTAGGGCTTATTCAGACGAACATGTAATACGTCCGTGCAATGTGCGTGATTTTCACGCGCCTCGCACGGACCTATGTTACTCTATGGGGCCGTTCAGACTGTCAGTGATTTTCATGCAGCGTGTGTCCGTGTGTCCGCTGCGTAAAACTCACGACATGTCCAATATTTGTGCATTGTTCGCGCATCACGCACCCATTGAAGTCAATGGGTGCATGAAAATCACGCCCAGCACTTCCGCAGCAGTAAAAACGATGAATGAAAACAGAAAAGCACCACGTGCTACAAACATACAAACAGAGTGTCATAATGATGGCGGCTGCGCGAAAATCACGCAGCCGCGCATCATACGCTGCTGCCACACGGAGCTGTTATGGACCTTTTGCATGCGCAAAATGCCACGTTTTTGCGCACACAAAAAGCACACGCTTGTGTGAATCCGGCCTTAGGGTAGGAACACACTATGCATGAACACTGCGGATTTTATGCAACAAATTTTATTGTGAAAAATCCGCAGCGTATCACAGTCGCAGCAGAGGGGATGAGATGTGAACAAATCTCATCCACACGCTGCAAAAAAAATGGACCTGCAGTGTGGCTTTTTAAGCCGCAGCACGTCAATGTATTCTGTGGAATCGCTGCCCCTCTGTTGCGGAAATGCTGCGGTTCTGCCGCAAAAATCACACATGAGAAAAAAAAAAGGCACTTTTTTAAATTTATAAAAAAGTTTAGACTTACCCCGGCCGTAGTCCTGGTGACGCGATCCTCTATACTTAGCGCAGCCCGGCCTCCTGTCATGACGTTTCATCCCATGTGACCGCTGCAGCAGTCACATGGTCTACAGCGTCATCCCAGGAGGCGGGGCTACGTTCAGAAGAGAGAGATGCGTCACCAGGACTACGGCCGGGGCAAGTCTGAACTTTTTTTTTCCTGCAGGATTCCCGCAGCGGACACGCCTCACGAAACCTGCGCCACTATTTGGTGCGATTTTGCTGGCGGAATTCCCTGCGGCTACCGGGGCGGATAAGCTGTGGAGTTTTACTCAGCATATCCGCCTAGTGTGTTCCTTATGATGTCGCTCCTGGAGCTGCTGCCGGTCTCTAAATAGGCAGTTGGTCCAGTAGAATTTGGAATTATTTTTTTTTGTGAACCAGCTTAAAAAAATACAAAACTTTTGTGTTAGGGCCTGTTCACATCACCGTTCGCTTCCGTTCCGTCTGAGGTTTCCGTCGGGTGAACCCCGCAACGGAAAGTGAAAGTGACAGCTTCCGTTTCCGTCACCATTAGCGCAGTCGACTACGCTATTGATTCCGTCCGAAAACCTGGCGGAATGGTGACGAAGGGAAACCATTAGCGATGTTTCCGTCACCATTGAGATCAATGGTGACTGAAACGGAAGCTGTGCTGTCACTTTCACTTTCCGTTGCGGGGTTCACCCGACAGAAACCTCAGACGGAACCCCGGAGCGGAAGCGAACGGTGATGTGAACAGGATCGCGTCACGGCCGGGGCAAGTCTAAACTTTTTTATAAATGTAAAAAAGTACCTTTTTTTTCTTCTCATGTGTGATTTTTGCGGCAGAACCGCAGAATTTTCCGCAACAGAGGAGCTGCGATTCCACAGAATAAATTGACATGCTGCAGCTTAAAAAGCCACACTGCAGGTCCATTATTTTTGCAGCGTGTGGATGAGATTTGTTCAAATCCACAATAAAATGTGTTGCATAAAATCCGCAGTGTTCATGCCTAGTGTGTTCCTACCCTAAGGCCGGATTCACACAAGCGTGTGCTTTTTGTGTGCGCAAAAACGTGGTGTTTAGCGCATGCAAAAGGTCATAACCGCTCCGTGTGGCAGCAGCGTATGATGCGCGGCTGCGTGATTTTCACGCAGCCGCCATCATTATGACACTCTGTTTGTATGCTTGTAGCACATGGTGCTTTTGTTTTCATTCATAGTTTTCATTCATAGTTTATACGGGTGCGGAAGTGCTGCGCGTGATTTTCACGTTTCCATTGACTTCAATGCACAAATATCGGACATGTCATGAGTTTTACGCAGCGGACACACGGACACACGCTGCGTGAAAATCACTGACAGTCTGCACGACCCCATAGAGTAACATAGGTCCATGCGAGGCGCGTGAAAATCACGCGCGTTGCACGGA
The DNA here is from genome assembly GCF_050947455.1 of Rhinoderma darwinii. NCBI lineage: Eukaryota > Metazoa > Chordata > Amphibia > Anura > Rhinodermatidae > Rhinoderma > Rhinoderma darwinii. The sequence continues at coordinate 236,815,390 of NC_134687.1, read as the reverse complement.
TGTATTACACGTTCGTCTGAATAAGCCCTAACAATAAGGCCCAGTTCACAGAGTTTTTGGGCCTTGATATTGACTCGGACACTGCGTCAGAATCAGCACCAAACAACTTCCAAAACCGCTTCCCATTGATTTAATCTGAAATCAATGGGAGCCAGTCGCGGAAAAAAGAAAAAGCAGCACGTCCTTTCTTGCCGCGGTTCCGCCTCTGACCGCCCATCGAAATCAATGGGAGGCAGAAAATGCATTTTTCGCTGCGTTTTTTGTCTGCTGTCCTCAATCGCAGCGGGCAAAAAACGCAGCAAAAAACGCGGCAAGATAGTGTGGGCAGGTCAAAATCTGCCTCAAAATTCTTTAAGGAATTTTGAGGCAGATTTTTTCGGCCTGCAAAATACTCTGTGTGAACAGGGCCATACATAAACAGCACTTTGAGACACTTTACTCACCATGTCAGAAGAGCTGCTCCCACTCCAGTCCTCTTCAGGCGATGTCTTCGGTCCAGATGTCGTCCTTCACCTCCAGGCTCCAGGCTCCAGAAAATGGCGGGGATCGTAGGACTGCCGCCGCGCAACAACTAGACTCCTCCCCCTCTCCTTACACAGCCACGCTCTGGAGAAGGAGGCGGAGTCGGACGAGGAGGCGGAGTCGGACGAGGAGGCGGACGAGGAGGACGAGTCGGAGGCGGGCCAGCAGGTAAGTAGACTGCGCCGCTGTCCAGTGTGGCTGTCCTTCCCCCTAGATCTAGTGTTGCGGGCGCACCGCCTCCCTCTCGGCCTGGTCGTTTGCGCGTGCGCTTGCGGTCTTTCGCGCGCGGTCGCGCGCAAGCGGGCGGTGTTTCGCGGAGGTGATAAGAGGGGGGCCCGCAGCTCACGCCGGTGTTTCACGAGAGGGGGGCCCGCAGCTCACGACATTGTTTTGGTGAAAAAAACAGGCCTCATTGCAGGGGCCTGTTTTTTTCTACCAAAGGCAAGTCGCGGCAGTTGCCGGGCCCCCCTTTCAATTAAGTTTGGCCGGGCCCCCTACACTACTACCCCTAATACCCCCCTGATGGCGGCCCTGGATGCATGCAACTGTATGCCTATAGATTCCTACATCTGCAATTGATTCCCATTTTAAAAAATTATATACTTTGCTTTTCAAAACAGTTAAAAAAAGCTTATGGCATACCTTTGACTGTTGAAGTCTATGGGCACATCAGCGTATGCGTTGGGAGATTGTCCCGGCATACACACTAAACATACAAAATAGACGTGGTGTGAACACAGACTTAGGGCTTATTCAGACGAACGTATAATACGTCCGTGCAACGCGCGTGATTTTCACGCGCCTCGCACGGACCTATGTTAGTCAATTGGGCCGTTCAGACTGTCAGTGATTTTCACGCAGCAGACTTATGTCCGCTGCGTAAAACTCACGGCATGTCCTATATTTGCCCGTTTTTCACGCATCACGCACCCATTGAAGTCAATTCCGTGTGCCACGCGTAATTCGCTCAACACTAGTCAAAACTATGAATGAAAACAGAAAAGCAGCACGTGCTTTTCTGTTTAAAAAAACCTACAAACAGAGTGTCATAATGATGGCGGCTGCGCAAAAATCACGCAGCCACGTACCATATTCTGCTGACACACGGAGCTGTTATGGACCTTTTGCGCGCGCAAAACGCCGTGTTTTTTGCGCGCGCAAAACACACACGCTCGTGTGAATCCGGCCTTAAAGCGGTATTTGCAAAACCAAGAATTATTACCTCTCCACAGAATTGGTGATAATTGTCTGATCGCTAGGGGCACCACCACTGGGAACCCCACCAATCACAAGAATGGGGTCCCAAGCTCCCAGATCCTGCTCACTGTACCCCCGGAGTGAGAAGAAGCTTGACTGGAGTGGCAGTCTAGCATGTGCCCAATGTTCTATTTAATGTCTATGACAATGTCAGAAGCAGCCGCGCGCTGTACTCGGCTGTGTCCGTCATTCCCGTAGACTTTGAATGGAGCGGCAGTGTGCATGCTCGACTCGATTCAATGTCCTCCTAAATGCTGGCGAGCAGTGAGGAGAACCAGGGAGCCCCCAGCAATCGGACAATTATCATTTAACCTGTGGATAGGTTATCATTTTGGATTCTGGAAATACCCCTTTTAAGACATTTTTTATTCAAGCTGTATATCAACATAAAGACAAAGGAGATGCGACAGAGGATTTTAATAGCTTATGATGCTAAACACAAACTGCCTATTTGGAAGTGTCTGCATTTGTCAGCAGACTATTGGGCACTTACTGGCATTCTAGTGCCTATTGTAAACCCCTGATATATTTTTTTGGATGTAATTGTTAACTATTGCCAGGTTTAGTATGTGAGATGTGTTTTTTAACTGAGATCCTATTTGTTGCCCACATGCCAAACTTACCTTTAATAATGAGTCTAAATTAATCTAGATTAAGTACATTTCTTGCATTGTAAAATGTAGATAATGTATTACATAAATCTATGCATTTCCTATGCAATAGTTCATAATTTTTACTTTTGCTGTGATTGAACTGAACAGTTTAAAGATTCCTGGAAGAAAAATAAAATTCACTTCCATTTCAACTTGCAGATATACATTTCTTTTAAAGAGGTTGTCCAGGATTAGAAAACAGTGCCACACCTGTCCACAGGTTGTGTGCGGTATTGCTGCTCAGCCCCATTTACGTGAATGAAACTAAGCTGCAATACCAGACTCAATGCATAGACAGGTGCAGTGTGTTTTTCTTTAATGATCATTTGACTACCTTGCCTTATTTACCGCTAGTAACTTTCATCTCCTCCTACTATTGCATTATATCTGCTGCCGGCATGAGAGGGGTTAAAACAGTGTAATGGCTGGATTTATTCACAATGATTCAAGAAAAGTTTGGCTCAGAATATTTCCACCTACACCATCCAACTTTTTTTTTAATATATATGTATTTTTTGGAACATATAAAAAGAAAGAGATTATTTTAGTCCTAGAGAAAGTATTGAGTTGCAGCTGAACCAACAACCTGTTCCGAAACCCCAGGGATACTATTTTTTTTTATTCTTACAAACCTTCTGTGCTTTTTCCACTGACAATCGACCCTGGGAGTTCCTAGTAGTAAAATGCTGTACCTCTTCACGTTTTGTCCTCATTCATCATAAACCGAGGATCCAAACAAGGTGTTTTTAGAATTAATGGTGCTGGGTCCCAGTCTATCCCCAAAATAAATTTCTAGCAGTTTTGTTGGTAATCGTTTTTTTCATTAGATTTCCTTTAGGCTGGGTTCACACGTGGCGGAATTTCACTTAAATTCCGCTGCGGACACTCCGCAGCGTTAATCCGCAGCGGAGCCGTTTCTCCATTGACTTCCACTTTAATTTAGCAGTGTTCGTTTAGACGATGCGTAAAATTCCGCTGCGGAGCATAGGCTGCGGAGCGGAATTTGGTGTCCGCAGCATGCTCTGTCTGTTGCGGAGCAGTGGCGGACTCATGGCGGAATTTCTCCATTGACTTCAATGGAGATTCTAATTTCCGCAATGAAGTCCGCAGCTGTCATGCACATGTTATGTGTGCTGCGGATGCGTCTTGCTTTTTTAACTTGACATTTCTTCATTCTGGCTGGACCTATGTATTTCTAGGTCTACAGCCAGACTGAGGAAGTCAATGGGGCTCCCGTAATGACGGGAGCGTTGCTAGGAGACGTCTGTAAATAGTCACTGTCCAGGGTGCTGAAAGAGTTAAGCGATCGGCGGTAACTGTTTCTGCACCCGGGACAGTGACTACCGATCCCAATATACAGCAACCTGTAAAAAAATATAAGTTCATACTTACTGAGAACTCCCTGCTTCTGTCTCCAGTCCGGCCTCCCAGGATGACGTTTCAGTCTAAGTGACGGCTGCAGCCAATCACAGGCCAAGCACAGGCTGCAGCGGTCACATGGACTGCTGCGTCATCCAGGGAGGTAGGGCTGGATGCCGAAAGAGGGACGCGTCACCAAGACAACGGCCGGTAAGTATGAAATTCGTTTACTTTCACTAGGGAAAGTGCTGTCCCTTCTCTCTATCCTGCACTGATAGGGAGAAGGGAAGCACTTTTCCCGCAGTCCGCAGCAGCTAGTCCGCATCAATTTTCTGCACATTTTGGGCAGATCCGCAGCCGTCATCCGCAACCCGGATTAGGTGCGGCATTGATGCGGACAGTTGCGGAGGAAATCCGCCACGTGTGGCCATGCCCTAACTCTCTCTCTCTCAATTAATTGTACATATGAATAAGAGAAAGCAATCATTCACAAACAAGATGTCTATCTAAACAATAACCATTATAAGTGCCCTATCTCCTACATAATCTGATCGGCGCTGTAATGTAGATAACAACAGCGGTTTTTATTTTGAAAAACGATCAATATTGAGCAAGTTATGAACAATTTTTTGCTAATTAGTTTCTTAATAGACAACTGGGCGTTTTTTACCTTTTTACCAACTGGGCATTGTAAAGAGAAGCATATGACACTGACCAATCAGCGTCATACACTTCTCTCCATTCATTTTTAGCAGTACTCGCAGCACAGCGTGATCTCGCGAGATCACGCTGTGCTCTCACATACACCCACATTAACTTTACCGAAGTATCTTGAGAGTTAATTAGACATCACCTCCAGCCAGGATGCAATGTCTATTCACACGCCCGACACGTCGGTAAAGTTTCTGTGGGACTTAATCACAGCACAGCATGATCTCGCAAGATCACGCATTCTTGAGCAAGTTCTGAACAATTTTAGATTCATGCTAATTACTTATTAATAGACAACTGGGCGTTTTTTAATTTTTTACCAACTGGGCGTTGTAAAGAGAAGTGTATGACACTGACCAATCAGTGACCAATCAGTGTCATACACTTCTCTTTATTCCAGTCCAGCTTGTTTCACTGCATAGCGTGATCTCGCGAGATCACGCTGTGACATGACTTCCTCCCACAGGTCCTTCACCAGAGCGATGGAAGAATCAACAGACATCGCCTCCAGCCGCTGCACATTCGGATAAACGTCCTGGCACGGCTGGAGGCGATGTCTGTTGACTCTTCCATCGCTCCGGTGAAGGACCAATGGGAGGAAGTCCCGTCACAGCGTGATGTCGCGAGATCACGCTGTGCAGTGATAGAAGCTGGACATGAATGAAGAGAAGTGTAAGAGGCTGATTGGTCAGCGTCATACACTTCTCTTTACAACGCTCACTTGGTAAAAAGTTAAAAAACGCTCAGTTGGTCATTAACAAACCCATTAGCATAAATCTAAAATTGTTCATAACTTGCTCAAAAATTATCGTTTTTCAAAATAAAAACCACTGTTGTTATCTACATTACAGCGCCTATCAGATTAGGTAGGAGATAGGACACTTTTAAACTGGCGGCAGAGCCTCCTTAAATCATTCTGTTGATCTTCAAAAGTCGTGCGGAAAGTGTTCTGTGATGGACTTACAATTCCGCAAAATGTCAATTTATACTGGGGTTTCTGAGTGGAGATGCTGCGTGTTTGTCCATAGACTTGAATGGGTAGCATAAATTCCGCAACAGATTTGTTTTGTTGCGGTTTAAACAGTGTTCATGCAGTGGAAGCGCAGTATAAACTGCTTGAAATCCGCAGGTGCAGACATACTTTGCTATAATCAATGCTTAAGACTAAATCCATAGGTAACACCGCTGCGGGGAAAAAACGCAGTGTTTACACAGAAATATGCACAGCAAAGACACACTATTTGGTGCAGACTTCTCTCTCTATTTTCTTGAGATTCCGCTGCAGATTTACCGTTGTGGAAATTTTGCAGCTTTTACGTGGGAACCCAGCCATATGGTGAACACTGCTGTGGGACACATGTGTCCTCGGACAGCTACTCTTAATGGCATGCCATCTTGAATTCCATGAACTTTTTGATGTAAAGCTTAGGTTATAGGGAACACACATCCAGTGAATAAAATCATTATGTCCTGAGTGCTGCCTGTCTCTGGACCCCAGAAGGCTAGCACATTCATGAAAGAGTGGGATCTTACATTCTCTTTGTAGCCAACCTCAACTCTGGCTAATATATGAGGTGCCTGAATAGGGGAACCCCGTCTATTAACTCAGAATTCTCTAAAAGGGTATTTGACAATGGGTTTTCTAAACCAAACAATAGTGTAATATTACAGTGGAAAAAATTGTAAGCTAAAGAGCAGCTAAATTTAAGAGGTCGACTTGTATGTACAGTATTCTCAAACGTGACATAGGGATTATTCTCTCGTGACAATTTGCAAATTGAATAGAGTGGTAACTTTAGGGTATGATCTCTGCCACTACTAGTATATGGTAGGGCAGCTTAATTTATTTGACTACTATGATTTTTAATTTCCATTTATTATTTGTTTATGTTTTATTGTTGGCTAATAGACCAATGGCTTCACATCACATATCTTAAAGTTAAAAATCTAAAAAATTATTATAGCACCCAAGATTGTATATCTGATACACTGCCATCATAATCAATGTAATTGTGTCTTCATGTTATGTATAAAGGAATCAGGTACAAGACATTGAGAATTGTTTCATTTTGCCTGTCCGCTCTTACCCTCTTCTGCTAATACTACTATATAATTCCTCTTTTATCTTACCTAGTTATGAACTGCAATGTGCGCTGCATGAATGGAGGAAGCTGCAGTGAAGATTCATGTTCCTGTCAGAAAGGATACACTGGTACCCATTGTGGACAACGTATGTATATTTAGATTAACTTAAAGGCAATGGACACTCTGGGGGTTTTTTATTTTTATTAAAATGCATTTATTTTTGGATAAAAACTATTGACTTTTATAAAGAAAAAATGCTCGGTTTCACTTCTGCAACTTCTATGTATCATAGTATATAAAGCCGTTCTGAGCTGAATGTGTCAATAAGCTGCACTGATGGCTCAGCTGACAGCGGCTCCTGAGCGATTTTCTGAGCTAAGTTCTGATCAAGCCAAAGTGAACCTCACCGCTCCTCGCACAAACATCCATATTTCAGCAGCCCGATGAAGGGTAAAATTACCCGAAACGTTGCTCCTTCATATGACTAATTGATTGCACATTCAGTGTTGTCATGTTTCTAAGTAAAAAAAAGTTTAGAAATAAAATCACTTGAAGCACACCTCGTACTTAAAGTGCAGTTCTATTCTTGTACATATTGGATTCATGTTTGGATGAGGAGCGGACAGCCCACCAGGATCATGCACCCACCAAAACCTGATTAGTTGTGCTGCCTGGTCTCTGCAACTCATTGGTTAGCATGACTGTCATATTTTACTGCAGCCAGGAGTTTGGACTAGATCACAGCAACAACTTTGTAGATTTTGTATGTCCCCTCATTTTAGCAATGCAGTGAAATGTTACATGACAACTGAAGCTTTAAAACTCAGATTTTAGTTGATGACAAAATGTAATATTGAATCTAGTTAATGCACTAAAAAGCTGGCCATACACAGTACGTTAAAGTTGTACGAACCTGCAGATTTTGGTGGGTAGCCCGTCAGACCCCCAATGTCTGCCATTAAGCAGAAAGAAGTTTTGGGTATGTTAGATTTCAAAATGCCTGATACTTTGACCTCCACTGTCAGAGTTGTCTAGCAGAGAAGTCTTAGCCCTTATTCACACGACAGGGTTTCCCGGCCGGGTGACGGCCGTTCATAAATCGTCCGTCACCCGGCTGCAGTAGGAACAATAGATCCCTAATGGAGCTATTCACATGACCGATTTTTTTGACGCCCGGGAAACCTGGCCGTCAAAAAATGGGACATGCTCTATTTTCGGCCGTTTACCCGGCCGCCCGGCTCCCATAGAAGTCTATGGGCTCGGGTAATACACAGCCATCACCGGAATGTGTCCCGAGTGATGGCCATGTATTCCGTCGCTCGCGCTCTCTCTCCTCCTCCTCCTCACAGTGCAGAGTGCATGTGAGGAGGAGGAGGGTCTTTTTTTGCTCCCTGTAGGAGTCGGAATCCCCGGTCGGGCAACCTACAGGGGTCTGTGTGGCATTACCTACAGGGGACTTGGTGGCATCACCTATAGGGGACTTGGTGGCATCACCTGCAGGGGGCAGGGTGGCATTACCTACAGGGGGCTCGGTGGCATTACCTACAGGGGGCTGGGTGGCATTACCTACAGGGGGCTGGGTGGCATTACCTACAGGGGCAGGGTGGCATTACCTACAGGGAGCTGGGAGGCATTACCTACAGGGGGCTGGGTGGCATTACCTACAGGGGGCTGGGTGGCATTACCTACAGGGGACTTGGTGGCATTACCTACAGGGGACTTGGTGCCATTACCTACATGGAGCTAGGTGGCATTACCTACAGGGGCAGGGTGGCATTACCTACAGGGGGCTGGGTGGCATTACCTACAGGGGGCTGGGTGGCATTACCTGCAGGGGGCTGGGTGGCATTACCTACAGGGGGCTGGGTGGCATTACCTACAGGGGGCTGGGTGGCATTACCTACAGGGGCAGGGTGGCATTACCTACAGGGAGCTGGGAGGCATTACCTACAGGGGGCTGGGTGGCATTACCTACAGGGGGCTGGGTGGCATTACCTACAGGGGACTTGGTGGCATTACCTACAGGGGACTTGGTGCCATTACCTACATGGAGCTAGGTGGCATTACCTACAGGGGCAGGGTGGCATTACCTACAGGGGGCTGGGTGGCATTACCTACAGGGGGCTGGGTGGCATTACCTGCAGGGGGCTGGGTGGCATTACCTGCAGGGGGCTGGGTGGCATTACCAACAGGGGGCTGGGTGGCATTACCTACAGGGGGCTGTGTGGCATTATCAACAGAGAGCTGTGTGTGGCAACAAATTTAAATGAAATTCATCCGATTTTAAAACCGACAGGGAAAAAAACGGATGCAAAACGGGTTAAAATCGGCCGTTAAGAACGGCAACACGGCCCGGAACGGAATCGGAACGGATGCAAAACGGATGCAAACCGGCCGGGAAAAACGGCCCAAAATGGCCGATTTTATCGCCCGACACTCGGACCCTGTCGTGTAAATGATGCCTTAGGCCTCATTCACACGGCAGGGTTTCCCGGCCGGGTGCCGGCCGTTCATAAATCGTCCGGCACCCGGCTGCATTAGGAATAATAGACCCCTAATGGGGCTATTCACACGACCGATTTTTTGACGGCCGGGAAATCCGGCCGTCAAAAAATAGGACGTGCTCTATCTTCGCCCGGGTACCCGGCCGCCTGGCTCCCATAGAAGTCTATGGGGCCGGGTATTACACGGCCATCACCGGAATGTGTTCCGAGTGATGGCCGTGTTTCCCGGCGCTTGCGCTCTATCTCCTCCTCACAGCGCAGAGTGCATGTGAGGAGGAGGAGGAGTTGAGGAGTTGTTGATGCCATTCTGACGAATGGCATCGCTGCACACTGTGTGGCAGGGCCGGGGTGTACAGCAGGTGGAGGGAGCGCTGCGCTGGCTCCCTTCCCCTGCTTGTTAAAATCACCCTGGCCTTCGATGGCGCCGCTAGCAGCTGCTGCTAGCAGCTGCTGCTGCTGCTGCTGCGGCTGCTACTACTATAGCGACGCCACTATAGCAGAGCAGGGAGGTATCTCCCCGCTCTGCTATGTGCTAGCCGCACTTTAGCTCCTTGGAGGAGCGGAATCCCCGTGTTTTCGGGGATTCCGCTCCTGGACAGAGCGCTTGATGTCTCTGTCCATATCTGGGCAGTGACATCAGGGGAAACTCCTGAAGCGGAATCCCCGAACACATGGGGATTCCCCTTCAGGAGTTGCCGCTGATGTCACTGTCCGGATCTGCCCGGCCCGGCACGGATGCAAAACTTTATGCAAACCGGCCGGGCAGAATGGCCGATTTTACCGGCCAGCACTCGGGCTCGGGAACGACCCGTTCGGGTGAATCCCGCCTTAGGCTTTGCTGGTACCAGAGCTCAAGAAAAAACATATATGTACAATAATTAAATAAGAAAGCAGTCGGTACGGTAAGGCCTCATTCACACGACAGGGTCCGAGTGTCGGCCGGGAAAATCGGACGTTTTTGGCTGATTTTCCCGGCCGGTTTGCATCCGGTTTGCATCCGTTCCGATTCCGTTCCGGGCCGTGTTGCCGTTTTTACCCGCCGATTTGGACCCGATTTGCATCCGTTTTTTTCCCTGTCCGTTTTAAAATCGGATGAATTTCATTTAAATTTGTTGCCACACACAGCCCTTTGTAGATAATGCCACCCAGCCCCCTGCAGGTAATGCCACCCAGCTCCCTGCAGGTAATGCCACCCAGCACCCTGCAGGTAATGCCACCCAGCGGAGTCGGGGATTCCGCTGCAGAAGTGAGTGACTTTGCTGTGTCCATATGTGGACAGTGTAGTCACTCCCTTCTCCTGTAGCGGCATCCCCGGCCATAGAGTCGGGGATTCCGCTGCAGAAGTGAGTGACTTCGCTGTGTCCATATATGGACAGTGTAGTCACTCACTTCTCCTGTAGCGGAATCCCCAATCCCCGGCCGGGGATTGGGGATTCCGACTCCTACAGGGAGCAAAAAAAGACCCTCCTCCTCCTCACATGCACTCTGCACTGTGGTGAGGAGGAGGAGGAGGAGGAGGAGAGAGAGTGCGAGCAACGGTAGACCCGGCCATCACTCGGGACACATTCCGGTGATGGCCGTGTATTACCCGGCCCCATAGACTTCTATGGGAGCCGGGCGGCCGGGCATCCGGCCGAAAATAGGGCATGTCCCATTTTTTGACGGACGGTTTTCCCGGCCCGTCAAAAAATCGGTCATGTGAATAGCTCCATTAGGGGTCTATTATTCCTAATGCAGCCGGGTGCCGGCCGATTTATGAACGGCCGGCACCCGGCCGGGAAACCCTGTCATTTGAATTCCGCCTAAGAGAGCTTTTCTGAAAGGCAAAAATGTGTTATGAATGTATTTATTTTAATGAAGCATTGTAAAGTGGGAATGTCAGCACCTGGCAATTAAACCTATATCTAGTCGGAAATGTTTCAGTCTATAACCTCATGCACTATGCACCTGTCCCCTTGGATCACTGCACATTCCACAGAATTTATTATGTATAGCTCATATTTCCATAGCACAAGAACTTAAAGAAATGAAATTTTTGTGTAGCATAATTAAATGGGCTTTCATACCAAAATATTTTTTACCGCCTGCCCTTGGCTAGACGAGTGAGTCTGGTGGGGACTGAACCTAGTCCTAGTGGCTTTGGATGACAGCCAGTTTCAGACATCCAATTAGTCTACATCCTCATGCGATCATGCTTTGGAAGTCTGTCTCTTTCACAGCACTTTTTTAGGTTCATCTTGGCATTTATCTGGGGTGTTGTCAAGCCTGGAATCCTTATAGAAAGGAAACCATTTGTTAAAAAGTACCACAAAATAATAGGAAAGACTGCAAATTCTCATGACCAGAGACGGGAAGGGCTGGGAACATTTCCATACCAATTTCCCATGGCCAGAAACTCTCAAAATGTTTCATTTCCCACATTTAGACAGATCAGTACAATTTGTAGTGTTGTTTGACATAGCGGCTATGTCATAAGTTAGAGTTACAATTCTATTTTCACAAAGCACTTGTCTGTCGACAGTCAGTGGAAACTCTGTTTTATGAGTACAATAATTCTTTTTAGCTGCTTTGTGTATTTTATTAACTGTATTGGTTTGCATTATTTTATGAAAAAACTTTCTAGATATTTTTAATATCTACATTTAAATGCTTGCTACTTATGTCCATTGAAGTTAATAATTTCTTGCAGAGCTTCTTATGCTGCACAATGATAGCGGGTGTAAAGTGTTAAAATAAGGTCTATGCCTTTACCTGGAAAGCAGTTTTAGTTAGCAGGTCTTGAGAGTACATTTTCTAGTTTCAGAAATCAAAATCAGGATCTACTTCCTTACTAGAGAAAACACTTAAAAATAAAATAATACTGTATTAGAATGTAGTCTACGCAAGTGAAACCTTTATGTCTTCTCGTAAGCCACGGAATAGAGCCATGTTTTATGTAGCCTTAGGCAGCTAAATGATCGGCCATTTCATTCATCTCATGTACTCAACCTATAGCACGGTTCCCACAACTACCCAGGGTCAAAAGGGTACCATCTGTTTTAAGGAATGGCGGAAAATGGCCAAATGTGTTTTTCATTTTGTGGAAAAATACTTTTGTTTCTATTGGAGGTTGGTATTTCCAACCACTTGGACACTCACACTAGCCATACATCATGTAATGATCATCTGGTCCAGACTTAGTACACAGCAGGAGGCCAGCCAATCTGCTACAGATTTGACCATGACCACTATGGAAAAAGCTGTGATAAATGTTGTCCCATCAAACAGGTGGGCTTCAGCCACCATCAACATCAATATTTCACTCCGGGCTGTAGAGAGAGTAGAAGCGCCCCTGACAAAAGTAGAAGCATTTGACAGCTATATCACATATAATAACATAAAGTAAAGCTTCAACCAAGACTTCTTAAGAATAATGCAATGGGCAATGTAACAGAAAGAATTTCTTAAAATACACCTCATCAATCTAAGTAAAACTACTCTGACACCAGTGCAGGTATCTTCTTTCTTCATTCTTTTTATGAAGTTCTAATGAGAAGTTTTGTGGATGCTAAGAAATTTCCGTCTGAGTGGAATTCCTTCAGGGTTTTAGAACTTTTCTTAACAGAATTTGCAGAATGTTTTGTTTATCACAAATGTCATTATACAAAATTATTAAATGATTGTTTTACTTTTTCCCTTTAAAGCTGTATGTGAAAACGGCTGTCAGAATGGAGGACGCTGTATTGGGCCGAACAGATGTGCTTGTGTTTACGGATTTACTGGACCTCAATGTGAAAGAGGTATATATATGTAATTCCCTCTCTTTTCATATATATATATATATATATATATATATATATATATATATGTATATATATATATATGTATATATATATATGTGTATATTTATTTATATATATATATGTGTGTGTGTGTGTGTGTGTGTGTGTGTGTGTGTGTGTGTGTGTGTGTGTGTGTGTATAATCATATATACATATTCACTCACAGATAGTATCTATCTGCTACACTTTTTTTTACAAATAAAGTTCCCCAAAACCACTCTATATAATCCCAGCAACATTACTAACGCTGCAGGTGACCCTTGCACGAGAATTTAAGTTGTTCTTTTTATGTTACACTAACAGTTCAATGCAACTGGACCACAGAAGCATTTCACAAGCACACTGGGCCACAAAATATTGTGCAGCTCAATGTACCTACGGAGGCATTTGCTATCAGTACGTCTTACAATGGCTGCCCCATCAGGGCATATGGACATCATAAAGTATGACTCCCCCTTGCTCTGAGCCAGAGTATACCCAGTCCCTATGGTGATAACAGCGGGGGATTAAAGAAGCCAGACCTTCATTCCATGAAGCGGTTGTTCAGATGGGAACCTACCTCTAGCCTAAAAGCATAAAAAGAGAAAAAAACTTTAAAAGAATGTTGTCCTCTTTGGTAAATTAGCAACTGTTCCTTGTTTTAACATAATGGTCAAATACATCTACTGAGGGCCAAGGGTTAAAGCACAAAAGAAAGTCTCCAGATGTAGTTTTATGTGTCCACTAAATTTATATTGCACTTAAAAACATAATTTAACTTTGTCTTTAATAGCTGAGGTCCAATTCTAGATATTGCAATCACTGTGCCCTGTAATTCCTCCAATATTGCAAGCTCATTGCCAAAAGTATTCTAAGTAAGATAAGACTCTCCACTAATATTTTCTCATTACTCCTAATGCACTTTTTATAACTTTCTGTCCTCTATTCGACCCTGTTTTAATTTGAAAATATTTCTCATCGCATTATTGCAATAACTTCCCCCGTCAACAAATATTTAACCTCAGAGACTCAATAACAGTAAGCATTGGTTTAGTTCTAGGTACTTTCCGGAATATATATTTTCTGCTTAAATACCAATTCATTAATGTTATTAATTGAGGGATATGAAAACAGAACATTACTTGGGATTTTCACCTCACAAGCTTGCATTAGGCCATGTTCACACATAACTAACTACTGCAGCAAAAATGCATTTAGAAAATACACCTGCATTAAATGAACTTGTCTAGTGTGTTGTTTTTGAGAATTTCGGTACAATTTTGTATTGTACATGTGTTTTATGTTTTCCACTTTTCTTTTGTTTTAAATATGTTTTTATTGGAACACTAAACATAGAAAATGTACAAAAAATAAAAATCCCAGGAATTCCTCTCTAATTGTTCTGTGTGTGTCCAAAGAGATCAGCCATTTCCCTCCTCCTCCTCCTCCTCCTCCTCCTCTTCCTCACAATCCTGTGTCTGGCTGTTAAACAACTGGCTGCAGCAGGAGCCTCCCCTCTGCTCTATCTACAATATGGCACAAATTAGCTGCCTGCTGAAAATGTTAGAGATCAGAAGGAAATGAACACCTCTGTACACCCCTGTTCTCTGACTGTCTGCTTCAGGAACATGCATATAATCCTGCTGGCATAGTCCTAAAGTTTATCACTCATTTTTAAAATTAGGATAAACTATATTTAGACACCCAGACAAAACATTGCCGAAAAACTAGAGAAAACTATAGCCTCATTGACACACACAGGCCATCAAGACCTACAAAAGGAAACAGGATTATAAATAGTTATTGAGAAATAAATTGATAATAGCAAGCAGTATCTGTTCCCCAAAAATATTCTAAGAGCCCTGACTTATACCACAAATCCACAGAGACTGACGTAAATAAGATTTTTATTTATTTTACCAATCACACAGCCAGCTCTATACGCACTAATGTCACTTCGCCATGTGTACATTTTAGCTAAATTGCACTTAGGTTGTGCTTCTTTTAACACATTCACTACCAAGTGTCTAGGGAGTAGGCTGAAAATACAATGGAGCGGACCTCAATAGTTGGTGGGCGTGCAAGAGTTAAATTCAAAAAAGGCTGCCTGCCGGCAGAAATAAGCCCTGTTTTCCAACCATTATTAAAGAGTAAAAATAAAATAAAAAAGTCTTTATGCAATTTGCAACAAGGACAGACTACATGAAATTTAAAAGTTAATGTCCATTTCTGACAGCAATTAGCACAGTGCCAGACGTAAGAGCTCTGTCTAGAAAGGGTTAAGTACCACAACCACAGAGCGCTAGTTATTAGTTAGATTCAAAGGTGTCAATAGGACAATTATTAAAATAAAGGTAGAAGCTGTAGCTGTAAAGGGAGTAGGCTGTACACAGGTGATATCACTGACTGTAATATTACGTACACAAGGCCTGGTTCACTGAAGGGTGATGTTTTATGCTGCATGTTTTACAAGTGGACTTTTTTCCTGCAGTTTTGTGATTGTTTTTATCATTCACTAGTAAAAAGACGCAATAGATCAATTGATTTTATTTTTACATTTAGATGTACACTACCGTTCAAAAGTTTAGGGTCACTTAGAAATTTCCTTATTTTTGAAAGAAAAGCACAATTTTTTTCAACGTAGATAACATTAAATTAATCAAAAATACACTCTATACATTGTTAATGTGCTAAATGACTATTCTAGCTGCAAACGTCTGGTTTTTAATGCAATATCTACATAGGTGTATAGAGGCCCATTTCCAGCAACCATCACTCCAGTGTTCTAATGGTACATTGTGTTTGCTAACTGTGTTAGAAGGCTAATGGATGATTAGAAAACACTTGAAAATCCTTGTGCAATTATGTTAGCACCGCTGTAAACAGTTTTGCTGTTTAGAGGAGCTATAAAACTGACCTTTCTTTGAGCTAGTTGAGAATCTGGAGCATTACATTTGTGCGTTCGATTAAACTCTCAAAATGGCTAGAAAAAGAGAGCTTTCATGTGAAACTCGACAGTCTATTCTTGTTCTTAGAAATGAAGGCTATTCCATGCGAGAAATTGCCAAGAAACTGAAGATTTCCTACAATGGTGTGTACTACTCCCTTCAGAGGACAGCACAAACAGACTCTAACCAGAGTAGAAAGAGAAGTGAGAGGCCCCGCTGCACAACTGAGCAACAAGACAAGTACATTAGAGTCTCTAGTTTGAGCAATAGACGCCTCACAGGTCCTCAACTGGCAGCTTCATTAAATAGTACCCGCAAAACGCCAGTGTCAACGTCTACAGTGAAGAGACGACTCCGGGATGCTGGCCTTCAGGGCAGAGTGGCAAAGAAAAAGCCATATCTGATACTGGCTAATAAAAGGAAAAGATTAATATGGGCAAAAGCACACAGACATTGGACAGAGGAAGATTGGAAAAAAGTGTTATGGACAGACGAATCGAAGTTTGAGGTGTTTGAATCACACAGAAGAACATTTGTGAGACGCAGAACAACTGAAAAGATGCTGGAAGAGTGCCTGACGCCATCGGTCAAGCATGGTGGAGGTAATGTGATGGTCTTGGGTTGCTTTGGTGCTGGTAAAGTGGTAAAGTGGGAGATTTGTACAAGGTAAAAGGGATTTTGAATAAGGAAGGCTATCACTCCACTTTGCAACGCCATGCCATACCCTGTGGACAGCGCTTGATTGGAGCCAATTTCATCCTACAACAGGACAATGACCCAAAGCACACCTCCAAATTATGCAAGAACTATTTAGGGAAGAAGCAGGCAGCTCGTATTCTATCTATAATGGAGTGGCCAGCGCAGTCACCAGATCTCAACCCCATAGAGCTGTTGTGGGAGCAGCTTGACCGTATGGTACGCAAGAAGTGCCCATCAAGCCAATCCAGCTTGTGGGAGGGCCTTCTGGAAGCATGGGGTGAAATTTTTCCCGATTACCTCAGCAAATTAACAGCTAGAATGCCAAAGGTCTGCAATGCTGTAATTGCTGCAAATGGAGCATTCTTTGACGAAAGCAAAGTTTGAAGGAGAAAATTATTATTTTAAATAAAAATCATTTTTTCTAACCTTGTCAATGTCTTGACTATATTTTCTAGTCATTTTGCAACTCATTTGATAAATATAAGTGTGAGTTTTCATGGAAAACACAAAATTGTCTGGGTGACCCCAAACTTTTGAACGGTAGTGTACCCATACATATTTCATTATTAATATCAACTTATGACAATTTACTTCTCAACCGTATTACTATTCCGCATGTGACCCTGGGCTTACGTATCATCAAGGTGTGTGATAAACAGGCAAAGCAAGCAAACTTGAATGTGTAGTTCTTTAAGCTGGACTTGCATAAGTAGTGGGCTTTCATTTGCCAATTTGCAGTGGGTACCATTACTATTGCTATTTCCCTTGTGTGAACCCTCCTCTGGATCAACAGGGGAAAAACAAAATTCTATAGTTTACTCATATATCTTCCCTTTCTCTAATCCCTTGGTTGAACTTGATGGACATATGTCTTTTTTCAACCGTACTATGTAACCATGTAACCCTATTACTGTGTCATTATTTTACATATTTTAGCTTGTCACGGAAACCTTCATTTGGCAGTGAAAGGGTTTATAGTCGAATGTATTCACTTTTGGTAAGGGGAAATCAGCAGTGTAAGGAGGGGAGATACAAGCAGATGTCGAGATGTAGCAGTTCTTAAATGGGCTGTCTGTAAAAGAGCCAATGAAAGCTTCCAGTACATATAATATGTATGTAGCTTAAACAATGTGTGTTTTTGTAGTGTTTTCACAAACACTGCTGTTAACGTTTCTGTCCCCTCCTTTCTCAACCACAACCCCTACGCTGTAATGTGGTTTTGTCATTAGGCCGGGTGAGAGAAAAGCCTGTTTATATGAAGCCCCCATAGGAAGGCATGTGGACACCAACAGCTGACCCCCTGACTGTAATTCCGGCTCTCAGGAAATAGATTAGTCAGTGGTCTGAAGTGTGTCTTTCTCATCTCACTAAGACATTTTCTCCCCAAGCTTGTGGTAAAACCCTGCTGCTGTTTCTTACATTAGCCATAGCACGTTGACCTGCAGAAACCAAAGGATATGCTAAGCTTGACATGAGGCATTTGCCTCAAGCTGTTTGACCTTCAGTTGGACTTAACATGTCTTGCACCATGGTGAAAAGTTCCTAATTTTATATTTAAAAAAATTTAGTCGATATTCCGCCTATCAGGGAGTAAACTATAGTTATGGTTGCATGGGGAAAGATTTCTGGGTTAGCTTTGTTTGCAGCTAGTTCTACAGTCTGGTGATACACATTCCCGTATGCTGACATCATATCGCGAGGCACGGAAAGGGGGAACACTATTGAACACATGTACATATCCAGTCACACTTTTAGCTGGGGGAGGAGAAGAGTTGGTTTTGTGTCATCTATCTCGAATCCTCGGAGAGAATGTGATAAATAGGACACACAATTCTTTAATAAGTTCACATTATTGCGCACACACTTGTGGTAAACATAGGCCACAGAATATTTGTATTGGTTATTTGCACCTTTATACATTTATTTTATATTTATTGCTGAATGTGATGTCAGTCGTCCCTGGTAGGGAGGATTTTTTTTTTTTTTAGGGGTAATTTTCTAACCCTGAAGAATGTCTTTGAGCCTGGACTGATTTTAGGAGACAAAACAAGCTCACCAGCTGTGTATATACAAGGACTACTGGGCCAAGCAAAACAAATCACAAAAGAGAACAGGACATGGGGTGGTATAATTTACATGTTTCTGAGAGGCTCCTCCACCAATCTCAACACAAAGTTCCCAGCCTTTACTTCATTCTGCCATTCAAATGCTTACTTTTGACATCAACAATTTGGCTATGCTTAGTCTGCCTATCAAAATGGTCAGAGTCATAAATTATATGATCCTACTGTATGTCTACTGGCAGTACTGCAGTGAATCACCCCCAATCTGTCAAACACTATTAAACAATTAAATCAAAATTCATAAATGTACCAAATCTTCATCATTGCCTACAATTTGCAGCATGTTTCACCCAACCAACAAAACTACCATTTCAATTTGCTGTCTTTATTGAGCCTTTTGCTTTTAAGATGGCCATACACACTAAATAGAAAGAGCATTCAGCTGACAGCTATCTCTCTCAGCGTTCTCATTAACATACTCAGATATTTTTATTTCAGTGGGAATCCAGCATGCCTAACCCTATTTTCCCAGTTCATCTGCCATTGGGGGACTGTTGGGATGCCCCTATACACATTAGATTGTCAGCAAATCCTACCAAAATTGTCATTTGACCACTGTTACTCTAACCTGTCAGCAGTTTTGAGGCCTCAAAACTGCTGGTAGAGCAATAAAGGGGCGTGGGAGGGCATTCTACACATACCTTTTGTCTCGGTCATGCAATGATGTTTAATACCCCCGATGTGCTGATTACAAGTGCCACTATGTCGGGACTTGATGTTCAAGGGCATGAATGAAGAGAAGTGTATGACGCTGATTGGTCAGCGTCATACATTTTTATTTACAACGTCCACTTGGTGAAATGTAAAAAACGTGGCATTTAGAACAAATTAGCATAAAATTAGCATAAAACTAAAAAGGATCATAACTTGGTCAAAAATAAAAGTAAAAAAAAAAAACTGATAAAGCACCTATTAGGTAGGAGATAGGGCACTTATAAACTGGTTACAGAGCCTCTTTAAACATAGCATGAACCATTGCGTATAGAATGAAGGATAGTATGTGAATATCATTAAATGATAGATTCAAAACTGTTTAGACTGGACCATGTTTATAATGTATGTATATTGTAAATGATAGATTGTATGTAAATGATTATATTGGCCAATATCCTGTACACATTTACTGCGCACTAATCCTTTATTACTGTCATACACATCTACAGAGCAATAAAATACAAGACTGCAGCCAAGGAGATATCCCGTACAAATTATATCACTTTAACATCCACCATAAACAATCATAGCACTAATAGAATTCAACAATTGGCTTGTTTATCAGTATAGACTTATATATTGTACCCGCACGTTATGTCTGGAGCTCATTCAACTTTTGTTTCACATCATATTAAAGTGGCACTAAAAGTAAACACAAATGGCCTTTTATAAAGAAGCCATTAATAACCTTGACAAATATATTACTTTGGATACGTTTTCATACTTTGCTAAAGAGTAAGATGATTTGAATATATACAATATGGAGTACATTGACACGGTGGCACTCTGTGGGGAGTAATTTCTCCAAGAAAACTAATACCGGATTTTTCTTAGAACATGTCAAATTAATATGTCATACAATTAGTTATCAGAAAAATCCCCTAAATTACTATGCAAATATTATTAGTGTTTCTAAAAATCCTTATGTTCTCTAGTTTTTTGTCTGTGTAATAGCATGCAGACCCATTCATTTCTATGACTCCATGCACACGACCATGATGTTCATGGATAAGTGTGGGGCCGCAAATCCAGGCCGCAAAAACTCAGGACAAGTAGTTTTATAGTCTGGATTTGAGGCTACGCAAACTGGTGACATCAGGTTTTTTTTGTTGCGGATTCGTAAACCCTGATGACACACAACAAATGCCCAGCAAAGTTTGTTTGCGAACAAAGGGACTGCAATGGATCCAAGGTTTTGCAGCCCGCATATCCACTACAGTCATGTGCATTAGTTTGACACTGGATCGTCCAGACCATTGTCTACATTGTTTCTACCATAGTTGAGCACAAGAAAGACTAGTAGGGACGAGCATGTCAAATGAGCAATAGCAATAATTATGTAACATAAAACTAATATACAGTACAATGATTGGCCTCTTACCCTGGTTGTAAGTACAGTCAGGAGACAACCTGTACTAGTCTGGTTTACCTCTATTAGGCCATGGTGACTGACTACATTGGCAAATTAACTACAATATTTATGTTTAGTGGGTAGGTATCCTTGTAAATTATACTGGCTGTCTGTGCTGTCAAAATATATATTGATTTTGTGTCAACACTGATAAAGATGTCTACGATTAAATGTGGTGTTAAGGCCCTTTTACATGGGCCAAAGATCGGGCAATCGTGCGTTCATTTGAACGCTCATTCCCGATCATTGCCTGTTGTGGGCTGGAATCGACAATGCTTGTGCATTTACAGAAGACACAATGCATCCAACGTTGGACGTCCATGATGAGAACATGTTTTAATCTACTACCTAACCACCTAATCCTTACACAGAAATCCATTACCATCATCCCTCTGTAGGATTGTTTTAGATTTATTTTACTATATCTGTTGTATCATGAGGGACACCCAGCTGACTGCCGATGATCCAAATACAAACTGAAATGTTTGTGCACATGGAAATATGTTGTAAAGATCAGTAACAGATGATTTTATTCCTCGTCTATTGCTGGGGGCTCATGAATGCTGATTGATCTGCCCCTGCATAATGTAAATAGCCCTCAGTGTATTTATTTTACACTCCAGAACAAAGACGTGGATAATTGCCCTGATGTCATACAGAGCTCAAATAACTCCGGGTCTGATTTCCATCAATAACAAGCCACACTTACTTCATAGTGTCCTTTCAAGTTGTCGAAGAGTGTGTTTGGACATATGGAGACACCATTATTATACATATAGAAAGTAGACAGAAACATAAATTACAGTATATTGTGTCTTAGTGTTTTTATTGTCATTTTGAATTCCTTGAAAGTATGTACATGCAGGCATTCTAACACGAAAAATATGCACAAACCTCTGTCTGACCTTGAAGAAATGTAAAACCAAAATGGTTATTAAAGGGTATCATTTAGTTAAATTGCTTTACTTGTTCATTGAAAGAGACTAGATCATCTATGAGAAAAGTGGTGTAACTAAAAGGGCAAGCAAGACTGTGCATTGACCTACGTTTTACCTTTCGCCCCGTACTCCAGGCAGATATTAAAATTCTCCCTACTTGTTTGCATCGTACCCCTATCCATAGCATGAAGGTTTATTGCACTTCGTACTGTGGTAAAAAGATCGAGTACAGTAAAAAAAATCAAGTTTTTATCAAAAAAGTTACTTTGCAAAATCAAATAATTTTAAAGATCCCTTTACCATTTATCTTCAAAGCGACTACTGAAACCACTGATGTTAATGATGTTTTGTGTAACATAATTGGTAGGGGTCCTATACAAAATAGGTCTTCTCACATGAATAGGTTTACCTATGTGATAGCAAAAAGTGGCAAATCTATAAATCTCCGTGTAGAATGTAGAATGCAACAGATAGTCTAGATCAGTTTTTCTCAAACTGTGAGACGAGTCTATCAGGTGAGGTGTCCCCCAGTTGTTGATGAGGTGCCATTGGGGAGGCAGTATTGACAGGGTGATCATATGCCGATTTCTCTTGCTGCACTTTCCCTTCCCTAGCTACAGCGAGCTTTGGTGTAGCAACACAATTGCTTGTTAAGCTGGAAGATAAACAGAGCAATATTTTTTACTTTTGGCATGGACTTTGATCACTGATAAGGCTCCAGTCAATCCCATGCCCTAGCTGGTGGGGCCCAAAACAAAATGTTTCAGAAGCCCTAATCTAGAAGGCACTGTTTTCGGTAAACCAATACTACAGATTGATCTAGAAATATTGTTAGACAATAGACTCTGTGACAGAATGCGCTGTCAGTCTTCTTGAGGCCCAAATATCCAGTTCTTTATGCATTCCTGATGATGTTTTAGTGTTAGAATACTTGAAGGATCCCAGATGTGCTAGCCCACTGTATGCCTTAGGAGCCTAGCCATGGTCACAGATTCCTATACCATAGTTTTTAAATGGCATAAGCTCAGCGTTATACACTGATTGAAAGGGGAGGGAAGCTATGAGGGAATTGCTCCACTACATCTGGGATATTTTACTGCCCAATTAATACAGCCCTGGGAATTGCTTCCATGGTGTACTGATAGCAGGAAAGTGCAACAAGCCCCCCTCCCCCTTAGTTTTCTCCAGGGCCTTTCCTGCTTAGACTAACTCCTTTCCGTGAAGTTCTCATAAGACAAGAGGAACTGCATTACTAGACGTACGACAAATGAAATGTCTAACAGCCACTTAAAATTCCTTTCCCTTGATTAAGAAAAATAAAATATATATACGAGACATACCATTTACTTACATTTATATCTTTTCCTAGTCATTAAATTACCGATGTTTTTGTTGGCTAGAGTCCATGAGCTTTAGAAAGTGTTGGTATTAAAGACTCAGTAACATGGTATCAGGTCGGAGATATAATTCTTTGCTTTATACACTACGTAAGGAAAGACTTTTTTTTTGTATAAGGAGCCAACTTTATTTTTTGTTTTGTTTTGTAAGATTAAAACTGATCATTTTTAAACCTTCGATCCAAATGAAGATTACGTTTTTCCAATTTTCCAACACTTCAACCAAAAAAACTTTTCTGGAAATTTTACTCGTACTAAGAATATATTCCTGGTTTTCATTTGGATGCTGTATGATCTTTGTTGTACCACACATTGACAAACATATATTGTTGGAACAGACATTTTTTTTTTTTTTTTACATTTAGGCTTCAAAAATCTTTTGTTTAAATGTAGACTTGAACATTTCATTTTTTTTATTGCCTATTTGTTTTACGTAGCTATTTATTTCCATAATTCACATCTTATGTCCACAGACTCCCTAACAAAACTATAACAAATCATTAACCCCAGCGTTTGTGGCCCAGTTTTTGATGTTCAGTAGTGTGATGAAACAAATGTATGCTTTTTAGTGGGACTTGCTGCCCTCACCAAATCAATGTAGTCTGGCTGCTGCCATTAAATCTATGTTGTACTAAATACTAATGTCGTTGTCTTCTCTTTTTTAGATTACCGGACTGGACCATGTTTCACACAAATCAGCAACCAAATGTGTCAAGGACAGCTCAGTGGTATTGTGTGCACAAAGACATTGTGTTGCGCTACCATTGGACGTGCCTGGGGTCACCCCTGTGAAATGTGTCCTGCTCAACCACACCCATGTCGTCGGGGATTTATTCCAAATATCCGAACTGGAGCCTGCCAAGGTAAAATGGGCTAAACATCACACATTACCAAATATAATTACAAACTTTCCCCATATTAAAACCCCTTTTATTTTTGCTTATCTTTTTATCTATTAGTTTTTTTTTGTTTCTTCTTATTATCCAAATACATTTCTTAAACATTTCTTAGTATCATCATTACAAATTAACATTTCAAAATTGTAATTGAAAGGGTGGGCCAATCTATTAAGTGGGTGGGACTTGCGTGATATCATGTACAGTATCTAATTTAGGCTCTGTTGACATCAGCTTCATGGCTTCAATTCTTAACAGAGCCAAGATTTTTTTTTAAATTTTAAATGGAACCCGACGATTCCGGACATTGACTAATCAAATAGCAACGGAAACCCAACAGATAAGAATACAGCGTTAGTGTGAACAGAGCCTTATATGCAGAATTTAATTTATAACAGACAAAGCAAGGGAAGTCAAACAAGTAATACATGAGTTTTTGCTGTTATTTTCCCAAACAGGAAAGTTTCTGATTTACTGCGATTTTAATCAAATCCACGTGAAACCGCAAACTTTTGGGATGTCTTAGAAAAATATGAAGTTAATTGCTCTACTAATCAAAGTAAATTGAGTGTTGTTTAGAGTTCTCCTTCCCCCACCTACTGAGTGGCAGAAACCGGTCAATAATCACACACCTGGAATGGATGTTTGACTCTGTGTGACTGCACCTAAAGCCTTTGGTTTTACCAGTTAAGCCATAGACAAGAAAATAGCAGGCCCAAGCCTTATTTTTATGTAGATGAATATTAAAATTATGTTATGCATGTACAGTAAGACCAAATGGAAAATAAATGTTAATATAAAATATACATCTTTATATACTATACCATGCAAATTAAATCATGTCAAGGAAGCTGAGCATCTGAATACATGTCTATTTTATATATGGAAGTCATAAAGTCATGAAGGCTTCAAAAGGGACCCGTTATCCTAATATGACATATTTTAAAGAAATGTGTAAAAGGTGTTTTGGTTGTATTTCTTTGCTTTCCTTATGACAGCAAAGTACCTGCTCTAACGGCCGGGATTGTAGAAACCTCCTATCCCTGCAGTGATTTACAGAGGGAGGGCCAAAATGGGCTGGTTAATAAAGAGAACCAAATTCATGCACAGCCACCTCTCCACCTCATCTCTTTCCCCCAAGCGTGCCGAAAAGAGAGGAGTCCAAATATGGGGGTGCCAGAGATTGCTGGGGTCCGCATAGAATGGCATCATGGGTTGCAGGTAGTGCACCCCTGGTCTATTCATACAAAGCATTAAAGATGTGTGATGTTGCAATATAGAGGGTCATAGCTATTTAAAAGTACAAAGAGATTGTTGATAAATTCAAAACCATATACAGTATTAGATCCTCTTCCAGATAATGGTTTTCCTTTAAAAAATGTTTGGTGAGGCAAAGGAGGATATTTTTCCTCTGAAGAAAGACCTTTAGGCTAAGTCTACATGGATTTTCCATCCAGATTTGCAGATGGAAAATCCGCAGCGGAATACAGTAGCAGGCAACTGGATGAGATTGTAATAAATATAGCTCCAATTTTTCCCCACTTTATGATAACTTTAAGGCTAAAGATGGCTTGCCATAGGAAAAAATCTAAATGAATAGGTAAAAAAATGAATGAAAAGAATAAGCATGTATAGGATTTTGCAGCTTTACATAAAGATCTGTTACTTAGCAGGTCCTCTGGCATACAGCCACATTAATTGTTGTGTACCAATAAAAACCAGAAAGTGTAGGTAGTGTTGGAAGTACAGGATACAATAGATTTTGTGTAACACCAGCAAGGATTGAATTGTAATAGAACAGGTCTAGACTTATGTCAAACACCAAAAAAATCCAGGCATTACAGCTATAATGATTAAAAAATATATTGGATAGCAGACAAGAGGCTATCTGCATGTACCACATTGCCTGAAGCTTATGCTCTGGAAAGAAGCATAAATTGTGAAGTTAGACTTTCCACGGGTTAGACATTTACCAGTATTGACTTTTCCAAATGAATTGGCCATAGAGTGAGTGTAGTGGATTCTTAGTCCCTATTGCTAGTCAGTCCATGACTGGATAATGATATAGCGAATTCTTGGTCCCTATTGCTAGTCAGTGCATGACTGGATGATGATGTAGTGGATTATTGGTCCCTATTGCTAGATAGTCCATGACAGGAGGATGATGTAGTGGATTATTGGTACCTATTGATAATCAGTCAATGACTGGAGGATGATGTAGTGGATTATTGGTACCTATTGATAATCAGTCAATGACTGGATGATGATGATGTAGTGGATTATTGGTCCCTATTGCTAGTCAGTCCATGACTGTATGATGATATAGTGGATTTTTGGTCCTTAGTGCTAGTCAGTCCATGACTGGATAACGATGTAGTGGATTCTTGGTCCCTATTGCTAGTAAGTCCATGACTGAATGCCTATTGCTAGTCACTACATCACTTGGGCCCTATTGCTAGTCAGTCACTGACTGGTAGTCCTGTTTGTTTAACTAGCAAGCAATAGCTTAGTCTGTTGCTTGATATACCTTAGCTATTTTTTAAAATGATTATAACTAATAATATTACTGATAATTCCTCTTACACCTAAAACATCTGAGGGGAGGGATTTATTAAGACTGGCATCTCACATGCCAGTCTTAATCTATATCTATCTATCTATCTATCTATCTATCTATCTATCTATCTATCTATCTATATATATATATATATATATATATATATATATATAAAGGCTGGAGTAAGATGTGCCTAATTTATTAAGAGGTGCATGCCTCTTAATAAATTAGGTCTGTGTGCTAGAGAATTAAATCTGCAGCAGCTAGGTGCTGGCATAGATGTGCGCTATATTTTACGCCAGTGTTCTGGCGATAATTATTGTAAATTTATCAAGCCTCTATGGCCCCGCTCCATTCCTCTAAAGCCTGTCTGTTTTGGGGTTTTGAAAAACTAAGAATAAATTTCCCCCCTCTCTCTTTTATTTTATTTGTTCCTATTCTAGTAAGAAATTTTTATGTCTACTTAGTAGAGTTTCAGATTGTGGCCATTTTGTATTCTGGAGTCGTGTAATACTGGTAAAGACATTTTGGTATTGAGCTTCCAAATGTGTCTTAAATTTTTGATTTAGAAACATTGTCACAGACATTCCTGTCTCATAGGCCCCTTTATGTTTATGTTAATGGGTTCTACTGCTGCCAAAATTCTTTTACAAGTTTACATATATTCAATTCACAAATGGGCATAGCCATCAGAGAGGGTCAGACACGCTCTCAATCAGAATTGAAATTACCAGGTTTTAGTAATTATGTTTTCCGGCATTTGTGGGACCAAAGTTTTTTTCTGTGTACTGTATATATCTTTTTTTAAATCCAAGTACTGTAGTTTGATAAAGTGATACAGTACAGTAACACATTTAAACATAGCTGCTATTAGGTTTGGCAAGGTAGAACATTTTCTAATCTGAAAAAGAAAGAGGGGTGGAAGTTGTCAGTCCTGTCGTGGATGCTCAGGCTTAGTGAACTCATTACACTAGTACGGTAGTAGCTTGAGGTCAGTAGGTCTCCAATAAAGTTTTCATGTACTTCAGTTAGGTTTCTAGCATTGTTTAGCTTCGTGACTACATAACTACAGCTAGTTTCTTGATACATTTTCTTTGTCATTTTAGCAGTTGTTGCACTTTTTACTCTTGAGAAAATCCTGATATGTTTGACCTCTAAGTACTGTAATAGGAAATTATCTATAATGACTAATATTATCCAAACACCACTGTTATTTTTGAAATAAATATTTCCAAAAGTTTAGGATATATAACTTTTTAATTTTAACTGTGATTCCTTGAAAGGAACCCTGGGATAATGATAATCCCACATAGTACAGAAAGTCTTGAGCCTCACAAGACCATGTTAATTTTGTAGTTAATGAGTACACCCTGCCTTAATTTTCTAGTGGAAGGTTACAAACAGAGAAACCTTTGTGTAAAAAGCAGTCAAGATTTGGCTGAGGTTGTAATCCAAAACTTAATCCTGCTGGTGTTCTCCACATCTGGTTATATTCAACTGTTCCAAATGCACTGGTCCTCAGATCCTGTGTAGAACCAAATTTTACAATTGCATCTTTGGAAGAATAAGTCCAGTTTCCCTATTTACTTTTACTTTATACTTTATATTCTCTCCAACAAACATTATATTTTTGGCTGCAGAAAGGACCATATCTAGCTGTGTCTCTAGTGTAATAAGTTCTAAAGCAAGTTTACAATGAAAGACTCAAAAGTCCGATCATACTATCCAAGTCTCTAAACCTAAACCTGCATTTAATAGGCTGCATTTATTTGTTTCATGATGTGCCTACTTTTTTGTAAGAATACTTAGATCGTGTATAATTGTATATGTATGTATGTATGTATGTATGTATGTATGTATGTATGATTGTATAATGCATCTTTAAAGGGTTTGTCTGGTTTGGGAACCTGATTTCAAATACCCTATTATGACCCCCTGATCAGGACCCTCATCTGTTATCAGAACAAAGAACACTGCAGAACACAGCACTTTTGTGCACTAGACGGACAGCCCATTGATTTTTATGGGTAACCTGTAGTGCTTCATTTCCCCTGTGGCGGTGCTGTAGGAAAATGAAACAGTTACTGCCAGGTTTCCCCACAGATTCCAGCTTATTTAAGCAGCCGGGCTCCCTGTGATCAACTTAAAAACAAGGAATCCTTCTAGCAGAAAGAGATTGTAATTCCCTCTTTTACTTTATCTGCTATGGTCTCACTGTTACATTTATTAAAACCAAGACATCCTAGCATAAAAAGATGCATTGGTGGATCTATTTGAGCAAAATATGTCCTTTTTTTTCTCAGATGTGGATGAATGTCAAGCTATACCTGGTCTGTGCCAAGGTGGTAACTGTATCAACACAGTGGGATCCTACGAGTGTAAATGCCCAGCTGGACACAAACAGAGTGAGACCTCACAGAAGTGTGAAGGTAACACGTTTTCTCCTGAAATTGTTTTGCAGTCACGCGTTGTAGAGAAATGTAATTTTTGCAATCGCAACACTCTATGTGTATTACACAAGTGTGCCAATTCTCCATGGTTATAAACACAAACATAAATAAGTACATGTTAAAAAGATTTCTTAGAACACCCGTGTGTTCAAAGTGATGAAGTCATCCGAACACACACATACTCGCACCGTTGTGCCATCATGTATTAATTTGAACATTACCCCTAAGGGAATAGTTTCACTGTAGGGATTACGAATCATTCTTAGACCAAGGTCACACTATCTGATGTGAAGGGTATGCTTATTTTCTAAATTTTTAACATTACTACTACACAGAATACTATAACAACTGGGAATCACAGCAAATATTCTCTCTAAATACTGTAAAATGAAAATAATATAATACGAAGTTGAATATAATCTACTAGAAAATAACAGTTTGGTGGATAACCCTAATGGCTTTCCAACTAGCAAGGGAGTTTTCTCACAATACCATATCCATATTTGATTATATATTTTAGTTAACATTAGCTTATTTAGCCCAAAAACCTAATTGTTACACTGATGTGTGATGAACCAAGTTATATTGTGAGGCAAGACTTGTTCTATGCGATAATTCATTGCAACCATTAACCCTCAACCCACAGGAAAGAAGAATTCTTGTGTCAGAAGAAAAATGAATGAATCTACAGAACTTTTAAATGCATAATACATACATAAAAAGTTTAATTTAGAAGTTAAACGCCATAGCTTGTATTAAATGCATGAATACGGAATAACAGGGACTAAGGAAGTGCTTGGCAAGTATCCATTAGGATTCACATATAATGTAAGATCCCCCAACTAGTCAGAGTGCTCATTGTGGCTTGTCCTTTTAGCAGAGCTAGTACACTTTATTGACAATTTGGCATACTTTCTGGAGTTTTTGTTTCAAGCTCAGCCAGGGCAATTCTTACATCACTTTGTCATTACTATATATTCAGGCTGCTAAAAGATCATCCTGTTTGTCACCATGAGGGTTGAAAGTCTTCCATAACTTCCCTGCAATTTCCACATTAGAGCTGTGATGATCTATAAAAATCGTCCAGCTTCATTGTCTGTTACTTAACATATATTGACTTTTTATTTACATTCCTAATTCAATTGCCACTATAGTCATTTTTCATTCTTTTTTTCTCCCTGCCTTCCAAAAGCCATCATTTTTTTATTTTTCCGGCGACATAGTCAGAAGAGTGTTTGTGTTTTTGCGGGACAAGTAGTCATCTGTAATGGAGCCATTTAATGTACCATAGATTGCATGGACACTGTACAATGTACTTGGACACTGGAAAAATAATCTTTGTGGGGTGGAATGGAAAAAAAAACAAACCACTCCTCCATTGTTTCCTTTGGGTTTCATTTTTACAGTATTCACTGTGCGGTAAAAATGACATGTTAATACGATGGCGACACCAAATTTATATAGTTTTATGATGTACTATTTTTACAAGGAAAAAAACTATCTGTTAAAAGAAACATTTTGTTTTGTGTTGCTATATTCTGAGAGCCATAACTTTTTTATTTTTCCATTGATGGAGCAGTGTGAGGGCTTGTTGTTTTGCGGTGTGAGTTATAGTTTTAGGCACATACGACCATTTTGATCACTTTTTATTCAATTTTTTTGGAGGGAGCTGAAGTGACCAAAAAACAGCAATTCGGGCATTTTTTTTAGTCAGTGAACTCGAACAAGTGATCATTTGATTTCTGGTACAATACACTGCAATACCTATGTGTTGCAGTCTGTTGTATGTTTTTACTAGCTTCTATTAAACCCTGCCTTAATATCTCCAGTAAAGTATCGGCTGTAACATACAACTAACACCCGCTGAGTATGGAGCAGCCTCAGCCCGTGAGCCCGCTCCATACTCACCCTCCCCAGCCATGACATACAGTTACGTTAAATGTCGGAATGAGGTTAAAACTAGACAAAAAGACAATGAAAACTATCAAACTCTTGACTAAAGTTACTGTCAGTACTCCCTGTGTAGGAAATGTGTAGGGAACCTTAGCTAAATGTTTGTCGTTCCCTTCAATTTAGAAGGCTAATACTAAAATGTGACACATATGCAACACTTTGTCTTCCTATCTCCCTTTTTCTTCATCTTCCAAATTAATTTACTGATACCCAAGACTTACATTTTTTTTTAAATGTATTTATTTTTTCGTTTTTTTCAGGTCTTCTTCTAGTGATTTATAGTAAAGCCCACAATATAAGAATATACATACTCTATCTAAAATAATCTGGCATATGTTTAGCTGCTTACTTTCGATATATCCATAGGTCCTGGTTACTAGAAACTGCTTTTCCCATTCGATAGGAAGAAGCTATGAACAACTTAATGACTTTGGCTGCTATTCAGAGCCTGGTTGATCTAGGAAACAGAAAGTGGTATCCATTCTAGACGACCATAAAACACGTCTGCTTCACACACAAAGATTTGTCTGAATGTCTGATCTCACTACTAACTCTTTTGCTGCCAATAGGAACTTACTAAATGTGCCGCTAATATACTGTGACTTATACAGATATCCTGGAGCTGGCTTCACACGTAAAGACTGTAGGGATCATGGGAAAATGGGATTATGATCTATGTTACTTTTTCATAATTACTACTAGATTAAGACTATGGGTATTTTTTGTTACATACACATGCCTTACATCTTATACTGTATATTCTCTTAACAGATATTGATGAATGCAGCACAATCCCTAATGCGTGTGATGGAGGGGAGTGTACCAATACCGCCGGAAGCTATGTCTGCATATGTCCTAGAGGGTATACCACAAGCTTGGATGGGTCTCGCTGCATTGGTAAGCTAGGTAGAAGGAAGAGACCTTAATAAAAAAAAAACTCTCTTATACAGGGGTTTGCTTAAATTTTTCCTGGCAGGTAATTTAAAGAGCAAAGGTGGCTTAATTATTATCTTCTTACAATTTTTATGTTAATCATTCAGATAAAAGTCAAATAATTTTTTTCAGGTATTGTCACACAGTTTTCCTGCAGGTCCTCTTTGACCTTCCTTCAGATCTTAACTGTATTTTTTATTGGCTACCAATAATAGTATAAAGTGTTATATCAGTTACATTTTCTCAAAAATCTTCTCAGTAATCCAACACTTAGAACCATCTATTAGAGAGTCAATGTCATAAAACATTTAGCAAATAAAGACTTCAAATTGTGGCCACACATGGTGCAATATGTTGGCTTGATGGCATTCTCTCATTGAAGATGTCTATAGTTCCTAATAATCTTAGGCCGGGTTCAGACCTGCATTGATGTTTCCATTGTTCTACTCTGTCAGAAGAGCAGAACAACGTAAATAGTGGAAGTGCCGATTCCGTTGTTCAACGGACACATTATCAGCGCCCGACAAAACCCATTGACTTTAATGGGTTCCGTCGGGTTTCCGTTAGGGTGCCGGTGCATTTATGGGAAGCAATAGCATCCAGATCTGTGATAGAGGCCCCTAACAGAGCTTCCAACGCCGATGTGAACAGTCCCGTACCCAGTATGGCCAGTTTGGAGGAAACATTTTCTACAGTATATGTTAAACATCTTCCAAGGCATGTCAATACACAGATCTTGTATGCTTTGGTATGAGACTAAAGTAGCCAGTCAGACGTAGTGTGTCAACATGCTAGTCGTCCTAAAAACCCCACAGAGGTCTGATGTATGAAATATATAAGCACTTGTTGACAAGGGATTTTCTACTCGTGATTGGACACGTTTTCGTATAGACTATATCTTTAATTGTGCTGATTATCTCAAAGAAAACAGCCACTGTGATAACCCAGCTATGAGTTCACTTTGTGTACATGGAAATTTTTTACGGAATTTCTATTCAGCAAGCAGCACAGATCACAGGAGCACTGCGCTGTGGTATCTTTGGAAATCAAACCCTAAGAAGGAGCACTTTCAGATAGTTGCTTTGACTTTGTAAATACATTGACTTACTTATCTTGAATTAAAGGGGTTTTCCACTACCGGAAAACTGATGACCTATCCACCGGATAGGTCATCAGTATATGATCGGTGCGGATCCGACACCCGGACCCTGCACCGATCAGGTCCTTCGGCTGCCTGCGGCACCGGATGTCATTGCACACTATGCAGTGTACGGAGACGGAAGCAGTTGGCTCCATACATTGCATAGCCATGCTGCAGTACTGTAGCTCTGCCGCTATTCCGTGACCGGAGCCATCTTCTTCTGGCATCGACGTCCGATGCTCGGAGGCAGCCAGAGAAGCTGATTGGTGCGTGGTCCAGATGTCTGACCCACACCGATCATAAACTGATGACCTATCCAGTGGATAGGTCACCAGTTTTTCGGTAGTGGAAAACCCCTTTAAAGGATATGTACACATGTGCAACCAATTGTCAATCTTCCAATGCCTCTAAAATAAAAAAAATGAAGCAATGCAATTAGTATTGATTTAAAATCTCTTACCGTTTTGTGTGTACAAGTCCCATGCAGACCTATATGTCTCCATGGTAACAAACTACAAATAAACATTGAGTTGTTAGGGATGTGTTCATTGATAAGCTTGTTTACTGTTTCTAATGACACTGGGAATCCAGCTATGGACTATATAGTACAGGCTGTAACTCAGCATCAGTATGATAAGTAACGTAATGTATTTACAAAGTTGTTCTTTTTTCCTGCACATGAAATAACCATAAAGGCACATGGAGTCCAAGTGTCACATCATGTGCCTTTTTATGGAAATATTCTCCCCTAGAATTAATGCATAATATGGCATCAGATGGAATATGACACAATTTTATTATTTGTAAGTACATTATGTAATTAGAATTTTCCTGGAGTATTGGATCTTGCTGAGAATGTACAAAGAAAAAAAGCACATGTCTGAAGAAGAGGACTCCTGGGAGTAAAGCAGGAGCCAGTCAGCTTAGACATTAAAACAAGGCATACAATCTTTATTTAATTTATTTGCGTCCTTCTCTGGACTTTGTGTGAATTGGTGTAACTCCTTGGTAATGGCCATAGATGAGGCAGCTGGAAGGGTTGCACTTCCTTCCCCGCCACAGTGGGCAGATAAAATTACTTATTTAGGTGTAGTAATTAGGCCCAATATTTGTAGCTTTATACCAGATAATATTACTCTTTTGGTACAGTCTCTTAACATAGACCTTGATAGGTGGAAACACCTCCCTCTCACAACTACGGGCAGAATTAATCTATTTAAAATGAAGTCCCAGCCCAGGTTTTTGTATATTTTTCATGACTCTCTAGTGTGGCTACCATTATCACTGTACACTAATATCGATAAGGATCTTAGATCTTTTATTTGGGTGGGAGGCACTCCTAGAATTGCTCTGGGCACACTACAACTCCCCACTGAGGAGGGGGGTTGGCTCTTCCGAATCCATATCTATACTTCCTTGCCAGCGAACTGGTGTACGTTTGGTGGTGGTTTACTAATAGATATCTCAACCCCTGTACTGAGCTGGAGGCTTCACTTCTTGGTTCCTATAAAGCCCTAGTGAATTCTATTTAGGCAGCCCCCCCCCCCCCCACCGGGATACACACTTACAGTCCCAATACAGACTGCTCTGAAGTTTTGGCAAAGATCAATGCTGCTATTTAAGTCAGAGTCACCTAGGACTCCACTATGGTATAACCCGCTTTTACCGCAGCTAAGAAGACTTCCTAACCCTAGTGAGTGGGCAACCCTTGGGTTATTGACCTTGGAGGATGTGGTGGTGGAGGATAAGATTGCCATTTTCACACAGCTTAGATCCAAACATTAGATTCCGACTCATCTCAGGTTCCGTTATTTCCAGCTTAGACACGCTCTTTGGTCGCAATTTGCAGGATATAAAGTCAGACTATGTACATCCCCGGTGGAGGACTGGGTGACACAGGAGGCGTTGGCTAAACCATTGTCCATACTTTATCGTCAGTTGCTTAATGTGTCTTCCAATAAACAGACTCTTCCCTCTATATCTGCAGATGATCATAAAGAAATGCTATCTGCTCTGGCAGGTCCCTTAATATTTACAAGAGACCGACTTATTCAAGTAAAGTTTTTCCATCAAATTTATTACACCCCTTCCAAATTATTTAGAATGGGATGTATGCCTACTCCTGTTTGCCCACGTTGTCAGGGAGCTGAGGGCTCCTTCTTGCATATATTCCGGGAATGTCCAATTATAAATAATTTCTGGGATGAAGTACTTGAGCTTAAACTAGGACTCCCTCATATTCATGACTGTAGAATTTGTCTCCTATTCCTGGTGGAAGAAACTATACCTACTGTGGCTGTTAGATCTCTCATGACACTGCTATTATTTTATGCTAAAAAAAAACTATACTTCTGCACTGGAAACATCCTGAGGTTCCTACGTTACCTGCATGGATTGCACTGGTTAACTCTACCCTGACATTCTTTAACCCCTTAAAGACCAGACCAATTTCAGTTTTTCCATTTTCGTTTTTTCCTCCCCGCCTTCCAAAAGCCATAACTTTTTTATTTATTCGTCGCCATATGAGGGCTTGTTTTTTGCGGGACAAGTTGTAGTTTGGCATGGCACCATTTATTGTACCACATAATGTACTGGGAAGCTGAAAAAAAAATTATTTGTGGGAAGAAATGGGCAAAAAACAGCGATTTTTACTGCATCCATCAGGCGGTAAAAACGACATATTCACCTTATTCTACAGTTTGATACGATTACGGTGATACCAAATTTATATGTTTTGTTTTGGGAGCCATAACTTTTTTATTTCTCCATCAATTTAGCGATGTGAGGGCTTAAATTTTGCGGGGCGAGCTGTAGTTTTCATAGGTTTTTTTTTAGAGCTATGGTGACCAAAAAACAGCTATTTGAATGTTTTATATATATTCTTTTTTTTACAGCATTCACTAAGTAGGTTAAATAATGCTATATTGTGATAGTTCGGACTTTTACGGATGCGGCGATACCAGCTATGTTAACTTTTTTTTTTTTTACATTGCTTTAGGGAAAAAATTGGTAAAGGTTTTGTTTTTTTTGACTTTTAATAAAAAATTTTTTGGAACATTATAAAAAACTTTAACTGTTTTTTTTAGATTTTTTGATTAGTCCCCCTAGGGGAATTGAACCAGTGATCATTGGATCGCTTGCATGATATACAGCAATACTAATGTATTGCAGTATATCGTGATGTTGACAGTCTCCTTTAAAGCCTTGCCAGAGGCAGGGCTTCAAAGGAGTACAAAGATGGCAGACCTGGGGGCCTTCATTAGGCCCCCGGGTTGCTATGACAACCGTGGTCACCGGCCGTTCTCGTCGTGGGGGGGGAGCTTTCCTGATTCTAACAATTTAATTGCCGTGCTCGCAATTGACCATGGCATTTAAGGTGTTAAACTGGCGGAATCTAAGTGATCTTTGATTCCGCCCATTGCAGTGAGGTATCGGCTGTATAACACATCCATCACCCGCTGAGTATGGAGCCAGCTCAGCCTGTGAGCCCGCTCCATACTTCCCCTTAACGGCATGTACGTGACATGTCGTTAAGGGGTTAAACTCACATATGAAGTTCGTGGCTGTCCTGACAAATTTCGGAAAATATGGAACTCTCGGATGGCCAACCCTCATACTAGCTCTTAAATTGATACTGTCCAAAATATTTGGACCTGGACTCTGATGCCGTCTCTTTGTGTCCTCCACTTCTCTACTGCACTTCTCTCTTGATGGGTGTTCACCAAGCTTTTTTAGGCTGGGTTCACACGAGCACATTAACGTCCGTAATGGACGGACGTATTTCGGCCGGAAGTCCCGGACCAAACTCAGTGCAGGGAGTCGGGCTCCTAGCATCATAGTTATGTACGACGCTAGGAGTCCCTGCCTCGGTGCGGGACAACTGTCCCGTACTGTAATCATGTTTTCAGTACGGGACAGTAGTTCCACGGAGAGGCAGGGACTCCTAGCATCGTGCATAACTATGATGCTAGGAGCCCGGCTCCCTGCACTGAGTTCGGTCCGGGACTTCCGACCGAAATACGTCCGTCCATTACGGACATTAATGTGCTCGTGTGAACCCAGCCTTATATATTTCTATGCTGATAAGGAAAGGCTGTTTGTTAAGGTTTTATTTTTGTTCTTTTCTTATTTATGCATATTGATGTATCTAAGACTGTTTTGTATGTTTTAAATTCATAACTGACCTTATACTGACCTTGGTACTATTGCATTGCCTCTTCTATGTATCATTCAGACTTTTCTGCCTTTATACTTGTAACGCTGTTTGTTATGAGGTCTTAATAAAATTACCTTTAAAAGAAACAAAAAAAAACCCCAAGGCATACATGAGACTGCCTGCTTGTAATTGTGAGAAAAATCCATTAAAGAGGTTTTCCACGTTCTGACAACTGATGACCTATCCACCAGATAGGTCATCAGTATATGATTGGTGTGAGTCTGACAACTGGACCCCACACCGATCCGGCATTCTGGCTGCCTACAAGCACTGGACGATATTGCTGGAAGCAGTTAGATCCAGTCAAAGAATAGTGGCCGAGCTGCAGTACTGCAGCTCTGCTCCTATTCATATGAATAGGAGCAGAGCCGCAGTTCTGTCGAACAGCCGCTATCTAGTAGTCGGAGCCATCTGCTTCCGGCTCCAACTACTGTATACCAATTAAACCATCCAGTACCCTGAGGCAGCTGGAGTGGCAGATCGGTGCGGTGTCCGGGTGTTGGACACGCACCGATCATATACTGATGACCTATCTGGTGGATAGGTCATCAGTTGTCATAACGTGGAAAACCCCTTTAATGGATTTTTCTCACAATTACAATTACATGTTGTCAGAATGTGAAAAAACCCTTTAATGACGTCTCCACGGGAGATTTATGGTTACCACGTGTATTAACTATTCCTGTTATATAGTTGTGCTAAAAATGCTTCAGTAACAAGTATTTAATGCAACCATGCAAGTAAACAGGTTCCTAGAACCTGATGGTGTAACACAGCTCAAAACTGCATAAATGATTTCTTTTGGTTGCATACGGATGTAGCAGAGCTACAAAACAGTTGATGTTGTGGATGGGTACAAGTCATTGTGAAGGTTTTATTTATGGTTTTCCATAGGATTGCATAGGACTAAATTCATAGATATATCATGATGCACAAGACACTCACAAATTACTTTT
The DNA here is from genome assembly GCF_050947455.1 of Rhinoderma darwinii. NCBI lineage: Eukaryota > Metazoa > Chordata > Amphibia > Anura > Rhinodermatidae > Rhinoderma > Rhinoderma darwinii. The sequence goes on along the minus strand of NC_134687.1, from coordinate 236,777,167 downwards.
AACAATCCATGTCAATAAAAATACAAAAAATTGAAATAGGAACATAAAATGATTAGTACATTTTGGTCTGTCTATTGAACAATTGAAAATTCCCATTGCAATTATTTCCAATTACACTTAAAGCATGTCACAGCTCTGGCAGTTCATGATGCTTTGAGCGGTTGGGAGCAGGATTAATCTTGACCTTTACCCATAATAATTTATTGTTAAAATACAAGAAGGAAAGAGCAATGCTTACTGCGGATTACTTTCTGCAAATGTGAGCACAAAGCTCCATGATGTCTTCTGTTAATACAAGGACAAGTCCAGCTGGCTGTGACCTCAGAGGCCATTATGTGGAAAAATAGGTTTTACTTATACTACCTTAATATTGAGGGAAAGAAAGTAACGTACAAGAATATTAAATTTGTATATATTTGCATTCAGATCTATAGAGCATGATCATCTACTAAGCCCTTATTCACACGACAGGGTTTCCCGGCCGTGTGACGGCCATTCATAAATCGGCCGTCACCCGGCTGCATTAGAAACAATAGACCCCTAATGGGGCTATTCACACGACCGATTTTTTGATGGCCCGAGAAACCTGCCCGTCAAAAAATGGGACATGCCCTATTTTCAGCCGTTTACCCGGCCGCCCGGCTCCCATAGAAGTCTATGGGGCCGGGTAATACACGGCCATCACCTGAATGTGTCCCGAGTGATGGCTATGTATTCCGTCGCTCGCGCGCTCTCTCTCCTCCTCCTCCTCACAGTGCAGAGTGCATGTGAGGAGGAGGGTCTTTTTTGCTCCCTGTAGGAGTCGGAATCCCCAATCCCCGGCCGGGGATTGGGGATTCCGCTACAGGAGAAGTGCGTGACTACACTGTCCATATATGGACACAGCGAAGTCACTCACTTCTGCAGCGGAATCCCCGACTCTATGGCCGGGGATTCCGCTACAGGAGAAGTGAGTGACTACACTGTCCATATATGGACACAGCGATGTCACTCACTTCTGCAGCAGAATCCCAGACTCTATGGCCAGGGATTCCGCTACAGGAGAAGTGAGTGACTACACTGTCCATATATGGACACAGCTATGTCACTCACTTCGCAGCGGAATCCCCGACTCTATGGACGGGGATTCCGCTACAGGAGATGTGAGTGTCTACACTGCCCATATATGGACACAGCGATGTCACTTATTTCTGCAGCGGAATCCCCAACTCTATGGCCGGGGATTCCGCTACAGGAGAAGTTAGTGACTACACTATCCATATATGGACACACCGATGTCACTCACTTCTGAAGCGGAATCCCCGACTCTATGGCCGGGGATTCCGCTACAGGAGAAGTGAGTGACTACACTGTCCATATATGGACACAGTGACATCACTCACTTCTGAAGCGGAATTCCCGACCTGTGGCAGGGAATTCCTCTCCAGGAGAAGTCAGTGACTACACTGTCCATATATGGACATTGAAGTCAGTGACTTCTCCTGGAATGTGGGGGGGATGCGTGCAGCCTACAGGGGGCTGTGTAGCATCACCTACAGGGGACTTGGAAACATCACCTACAGGGGACTTGGTGGCATCACCTACAGGGGGCTGGGTGGCATCACCTACAGGGGGCTGGGTGGCATCACCTACAGGGGGCTGGGTGGCATTACCTGCAGGGGGCTGGGTGGCATTACCAACAGGGAGCTGGGTGGCATTATCAACAGGGAGCTGGGTGGCATTACCTACAAGGGGCATGGTGGCATTACCAACAGGGAGCTGGGTGGCATTACCTACAAGGGGCAGGGTGGCATTACCTACAAGTGGCAGGGTGGCATTACCAACAGGGAGCTTGGTGGCATTACCAACAGGGAGCTGGGTGGCATTACCTACAAGGGGCAGGGTGGCATTACCTACAGGGGGCAGGGTGGCATTACCTATAGGGGGCTGGGTGGCATTACCCGTAGAGGGCTGGGTGGCATTACCTACAGGGGGCTGGGTGGCATTGCCTGCAGGGGGCTGGGTGGCATTACCAACAGGGTGCTGGGTGGCATTACCTACAGGGGGCTGTGTGGCATTATCTACAAAGGGCTGTGTGTGGCAACAAACTTAAATGAAATTCATCCAATTTTAAAACGGACAGGGGAAAAAACGGATGCAAAACAGGTCAAAATCGGCCGTCAAAAACGGTAACACGGCCCTGAATGGAATCGGAACGGATGCAAAACGGATGCAAACCGGCCGGGAAAAACGGCCCAAAACGGCCGATTTTATCGGCCAACATTCGGACCCTGTCGTGTGAATGAGGCGTAATAGTTATTACCTATCCATTAAAGTAATTTATAAGTATTAAGAATCTCTGTGTCATGCACCACCCCCTCAAGACCTTCACATGGCATAGCACAGAATATTAGTTATGCCTGGAGTGGTGTTCCCTAATTCGATACAGAGCCTGTAAACTGGAGTCCATATGTCGATGTGTGCTTTATATTAACTTAAAAATAATTGTTCTTACAAGATCCAAAAGTCATCAGTTTGGATGAGCAAATAGCCAGTGTTATTAGTGCACAAGGATGAATCAGACAGCCGTAAACGAAAGCAGTCCTTATGGTTATGAATCACTCTCCCACACTAGGTTCTATCATTTTATCATTTTATGTTAATACTTGACTCCATCTAGTAGACGCATTACACAGGCTGTGTAACACAATTGAGATCTTTGGGTTTTGAATAACTATAGAAGAATACATTTATTAATAGACATTGGCAACAATAATCATTTTGGCCTTCAAGAGACTGTCCGATGTGCCAATCACTTTGCATATCATGTCAGGGTTGAATAGTAATATTCAACCTGACATCGTTTCCATAACAGGATTCCTTAACAGGATTCCTTAACAGGATTCCTGACAACATTCATGGTGATGTTACTGGGATGTTAGACTACTACTTCCCAGCAGTGGCATTAAAGGGACGAAGTAGTCTGAGATGCTCCCTATACTGTGCTGATGCCTGTAACTACACATCAGCTCAGTGTGAGTAAATAACGCAGGGTGGCATCACTCACCAGTGTCTGCCCACCTATCCCCTTCTGCAGCCGGGAGAAAGAGGAGAGGGAAGTATTTATGTTTTATATTGTTATGCCCCTAACAAATGATAATTTTCCGAATAGGGGGGTGGAGGTCCAGAAAGACTCTCCAGAACGCAGTATTTATCTATGCTTTAGAAGGTAGGCCAAAAGAATGTTATAAATCTAACCTAGAGAGATACTGTTATTATCCACTATGGAAGGAATGCAGTTCTTAGGATTTATAGTGATCATTGGAAATTCATTCTGACTCCGCTGATATGCATAAGAGCGAGCGCTATTTTTTTTTTACAGGCACAAAAAAAAGTAACATACCTGTTTCATATGGTAAAAACGTCCTGCCTTTTACACACCCCTCAACACCTGGTCCCTATTAAAATGTTTCCCTGTCTACAAATCCCACACCTCAGTGGCAGCAAGGGCATACCAGATGGTGACTGCATTCCATACACCTATTAAATTCCTCACATCCTAACCTTTTGCCCTGAAAGAACAAAAATTAATGTGCCAATGAGTATCATAATATTTTATTATTCCATGATACCGGTGAATTATAATGTTCTTTAATTCATTATCCACTGACAGTGCTGCGAGTACTGTTCTTGCGGTGATAGTTCAAAGACTACTGAAGTGGTTTTATCCTTCAATGAAACTTATCGGCAACATCTTTAGCACCGTTACCTGCTGTATATATTAACTGTACATACTAATTCACTATATACATATTTCCATAGATAATATTAGCTCTATATATATGGCATTTCTCCTAATATTTTTTATGTGGTTTTTACCACATTTGACCCAAATGATAAGCAGTCCTCTGCCATCACTATGACCTCACACTTTACCTTTAAAAAGGCTCTGTCACCAGATTATAACTGCCCCATCTCCTACATAATCTGATCGGCGCTGTAATGTAGATAATAACAGTGGATCAATATTGAGCAAGTTATGAAAAATGTTTTGCTAATTAGTTTCTTAATAGACAACTGGGCGTTTTTTACCTTTTTACCAACTGGGCATTGTAAAAGAGAAGCATATGACGCTGACCAATCAGCGTCATACACTTCTCTCCATTCATTTTTAGCAGTACTCGCAGCACAGCGTGATCTCGCGAGATCACGCTGTGATGTCACATACACCCACATTAACTTTACCGAAGTATCTTGAGAGTGAATAGACATCACCTCCAGCCAGGATGCGATGTCTATTCACACGCCCGACACTTCGGTAAAGTTTCTGTGGGACTTAATCACAGCACAGCATGATCTCGCGAGATCACGCTGTGAATGATGGCATAGCGTGATCTAGTGACATCATGCTGTGCTGTGTGAGTAAGTCCCACAGAAAATTTGCCGGAGTGTCTGGAGTGTGAATAGACATCGCATCCTGCCTGGAGGCAATGTCTATTCACTCTCAAGACACTTTGGTAAAGTTAATGTGGGTGTATGTGACAGCACAATGTGATCTTGCGAGATCACGCTGTGTTGCGAGTACTGCTAAAAATGAATGGAGAGAAGTGTATGACGCTGATTGGTAGAATATAAAGCATGTAAAGAATGTAATTTATATAAACAAACATTAAAACAAGCATATATGAGCTTGATTATTATTAAATCGAACATGCAACAGTATCACACATGTTGTTGTATCACTATGCTTGAAAAAGGTCCCATAGCAGGACCGAAACGTTGCAGCTTGTGTTGACTGAATAAACCACCTTTCTTACTACATTGGGGTGCTGTGGGATTTTTTTTTTATATATGTATATATATATATATATATATATATGTATACATTTATAAATTTTTTAAGCTAAATTTAGAGTTATGAAATTCAGAATATAATCTTGAAACTACTGGGCTATTGAATGATGAAGTTGTTATGTTTAGAATGCGTTCTATGACTTTGAATTTGATAAAATGAATACAATAAGGACCTTTGGCCAATTCCACATTAATGGAAGAAACTTGAGTAAACAGTGGACCAGTCCAGGTAGTAAAAGTTTGGCACACTTATACATTTTTGATTAATGTAAGGTGTGGCCAGAGAGATTTGATAAATTCTTTCCAGGGGAAAGTGAAATATGTGTTATTTGGTTTTGGTCTGATGAAAATTGGCATTCCTCATATAGGTTTACACATTGTAATTGACATTTAATGCTGCCATTAGTTTATGAGCAAAATGCCTTTTCTTCTATTATGCTAAATGGCGAACCATACTAGAATAGTGTTATAAAATGTGATAAAATACTGAGAAAGGGTTCAAATCAAAGATTTACCAATTCACTCCAAAATACTTTCACCACTACCATCATCATTGAGAGATATTGGGCATCATCAGTTATGTCAATATTAATGTAGCAATCAGATTTTTTTTTATTCCTGTTGTAATAAACTATTAAAATGAATATGATCATTATCACAACACAGATTTTAACCACATATTTTTTTTAACAGATCAGAGGACTGGGAGCTGTTTCTCGGCATTAATTGGGGGCCGATGTGCTGGAGAACTTCCTGGCCAATACACAAAAGGACAATGTTGCTGTGAAACTGGACGATGCTGGGCCTTAGGTCAAACACCAGAGATGTGTCCAGTCAGAGGGAGCGGTAAGTTCTGTGGTTTTCATGAATTTTTTATATGTAGAACTAAGACACCTACAGTATGTGATACTCAAACATTCAGACGCTCATAGTATGTCTAGACTATAGAGTCTGGACTAGCGGAAATGCTCATTTAACAAAGAAGACTGTCTTGTTGTAGTCTGAAATATCAAAGGTGTAGTTGAAAGTAAAGTTTAGACAATGAAAATACATTGGTCTTACTTATTCATTTTATTTTCTTCTTCATATGTCTTACTATAAAAGAGAAGGTGAATACATTTAGACAACATTTATGTAAAAAATAAAATAATATGTTTTCAATTTTAAAAGTTCTTGACTAAGACAACACTATGCATTGTTTTGATAGATGAATACCGAAGACTTTGCATTGAAAGCCTACCTCTAGGCCCGGCATACCCAGGAACCTATCCTATTGGCCCTGGTGGCATTGGACCAGGTGGATTTGGGCCAGGAGGTATTGGACCTGGTGGAATTGGACCAGGAGGTATTGGACCTGGTGGATTCGGCCCAATTGGGGTTGGACCTAATGGACAAGGAACAATATCAGGATTGCCGAGTGTGGGCACAGAAATTGGTAAGTTTAAACTTTAGGAGAAAGTATCAGGCAGTATATTTATTAGTCACAATGCTAGCATAAGTGATCCTAGTATATATTATTGTATATTTAGTCTACATTTTATCAAGTGTAATTTCAGTTGATTCCTGCATTATTGGCAATAGACCTTTAAAGAATTTGAATAAATAAAAAAAATTATGTAAATACAATAAGGAATTAAGTCTCAGGCAAACCAAAAGAGTGACGAACTCATAGAGAAGACTGTGGTAAATAGAGATAATTAAGAAAGTGGAAAATTACATACGCACAGAAACATAAAACATTGGATCAATAAATACTAATCTATTGCTTGTTTGTGTAATCTCATTCAATGTATTAGGAACAGCAACTCTGAATCAGACTGGAGATATTTGCAAACACTTTACCAATTTGTGCCAAAATGGGCGTTGTATCCCTACACCATCCAGTTATCGCTGCGAATGCAATATGGGTTACAAACAGGACAGCCGACTGGAATGCATAGGTAAGACAATAAAGGAAAAGTAGAAAATAGAAAGTAAAAGCAATAGCAAGACTACACTTAAAAAATGTATTTTATGCAAATTAAGTTTAGATTAGGCAATTATTGTCTATGAAAAATCACCATGCAGTAGATTGGGTTGAGCGATATGGACTATAAGTACTTGCTCTGTCAGCATTATTATATATTTTTAGCTTTGGCTACAAGGGTTGGGCAGAACACCTATATATACATAAACAAAGTAGATCACTAAGATGAAAGGATGAACCTGACTTTATAGTTGTTATGCTGGTCACCTACAGAACAACGCCTCAACAAAGGAGGAATCATATCAGATGTTTCTTGTAGCCTATAAAAATATATCAGTAACTAGAATGCAGTTAAAAGAGAACTAAGCTTCTTCAGTTCTGTTCTGGTTATAAACACAACACCCAGCTCAGACAGGATCCGGCAGTAGAAGAATAAAATAAAATATGCTCTTATTTTAATTTTTCTTCTTTTAGGAGGGTATTTTGTAAGAACTTCAAAATCTTCTTTTGGAAAACTCACTTTCCACACAATTTGTCAATACCCAAATTTTGTTTTTATTAAACACAAAATTGCTTTCCTGTAGATGTCGATGAGTGCGCCAGCAGTCCATGCATTCATGGAGACTGTGTGAATACACAAGGATCATACCACTGTAGATGTCATGATGGATTCCAGAGCAACCCCACCAAACAAGCATGTATTGGTAGGCGACATCTGATATTTGTCAATATACAATATGTATTGGAATAAAACCTTTAGATTATAGGGCAAAATCTGTTATGCAAACTGAACAACTTTCCAAATGCCAAGTACTGATAGTTGTATATTTAAGAGTCTTTGAAGGCCAAAGGTCTACATGGATTCTACCACAATTGTTTAAGATATTCACATGGATTTATATACATATTTAAACCTGAATGTCCAATCTTTTCAGATATTGATGAATGCATCATGAATGGAGTGATGTGCCGGAATGGGCGTTGTGTGAACACAGAGGGCAGTTTTCAGTGTATCTGCAATGCTGGGTTTGAGACTACTCCAGATGGAAAGAATTGTGTGGGTGAGTTGGTCAATACTAAGACCTTGTTGTATGTACTATAACGTTTTTGGCATTTTTATCTTATTAACTCATTGGATACGTATCCAAAGAATGCAATGTCTGATTTATTTTAACATCTAAGAAATGTAGTTTATGAACCGCATAATATACAGAAAAATATAATACCTGAATCAGGGCAATACAGGTGTTACTTCTTTAATGGGTCCAGGCAAATAAGGGGCCCAAATTCACCTGTGGGTTGTCACCCACCCACTTATAGACTGGTCACTGCATGGGAGTTACAAAGTCTTATCTGTAAACTGAAGGTCCCTATTTAATAGAAAAGATGTGCAAACCTGGTTCCCAACATGGTGCCCTTCATTTCACATGTGTAAATAGATAGGCTTCAATTAGTATTCTGTTCCTTCTCCCCCATGGACCCAATAAATATATTGTATGGGCCTGAGAGGCTGCATAAAGATCATATTATTCTCATTTCAAAATGAAGTGGGTGATTGTATATCAGCCTTCCTCAGGTACCCACCAAATGTATGCAATAGGAGACAAGATTGAGGTTGATGAACATAATAGGAAATTCGGGGGCCCTGACCATTTACCGTCTGTACATGACCGGCCCTGCCTCTAGCTCTTCCGTGGGTGCGTAAAATCATACATGTTTGACTCATCTTTGACTCAGTCTAGACTGTTACAGCCCATTCAAAATTTCATTTCACAAGAGAATTCCCAAATGGCAGCTTACAGAAATGCTGATCATTATGCTAAAATTCATGAGATATTGCTTTACATTGCACAGATCTTTGCCTTGTTGTTATAAGCTTACATTACGCATCTATTAGGGCCCCTGAGGTTTCCAATAAAATAAGCATAAATTGACATCTTTACCATGAACTGGGTTCAATGTCATTTTATATTACACTGTATTGCTAATGAAATTCCAGGGTCATATGTCAGCTTATTTGGCTGCTGCTGGACATATAAAATAAACATACCACAGTAGCATAAATAAAATGAAAAATAATTAAGCTTTTGTGTGGTCCATCAGCTAATACAATCTTTCCCACAGATCACGATGAGTGCGCGACCACAAATATGTGCTTAAACGGGATGTGTATTAATGAGGACGGCAGCTTTAAGTGCATCTGTAAGCCAGGCTTTGTATTGGCACCCAATGGACGCTACTGTGTTGGTAAGAAGTGGTGATATACTTACTATGTTACTGCATACAAATCTATTACTGACTTATTATGAACTATTTGAAACGTTGTGGTCTTCTGCCAGAGGTGTAGCTAGAATTCATAGGGTCCAGAAATGGCCCACCTTGTTGACCGTAAACTGAACTGCAATAATGCAAACAGCAGCATAACTACATTTACTTCAACAGCAATCACAGGATAAATAGTACTTCCATATTGTATGTCAGATCATTTGCACAAGGAGAACCTACAAACAAAAGCACAGGATTTTTAAATGGGTGGTCTCGAAATTTGTTGATGCCCACAGCAGGAATGGCAAAGTGCTGCCCCTCACCCCATCGTTAGTAATAGTATTCCTGATAATATCCCTAGTTGTCCAGAGTGGTTTAGAAGATCACATTGGTGAGTGAACACTGCTGTCAATAATTTCTAGAACAAGTGGCTCTAGCGCATTTAAACCCCTTTGGCACTGCTTAGGGATTTCTGCTACCGAAAACCTGCAAACGTGCCTTGAATGGCCCTTTGCTTAGAATGTTATATCAGATTTCCAGTATCAGAAATCTATCAGCAGTGCCAAAGTGGTTTAGGTGTCATCTGGAAATCAGTGATGGTGTAAGATCACAGACTTGACCAATATGATCGTCTTACATGTATGTATTACATTAGATTTAGGATTTTTGATGGATTCTAAAGAAGTCCTTGCATTTGCTTTACTGAGATTGCAAGTGTGAACAAGATTATTGCTCTGAGTTTAAATAAGTCTTTGTTTTTCATCCAGCTAAAGGTTCCAGATGGCTGTAAATCTTAGGTTAACAAAAATTCTTGTTTTATCATGTTATGAATAGATGGTTTTATATTGTTGTCTTAATTCTAGAATCTACTAAACAACATACATATTTTGTGATCAGCTTCACTCTCCTTTGTTTTAACAAACGTAAAGTCGTTTTATATACTCATCTATTTTATCATTTGACACCTCCATTTTCCCTTCTGTATTTCCCTAAAGAAGAAGGAATCATATGCTTTATATCTATTTTGTAAATTTAGCACCAAATAAAAACGATCCTGTATGTTTTTAGATGTGGATGAATGCCAGACACCAGGAATCTGCATGAACGGGCGCTGTGTTAACACAGAGGGCTCCTTCCGTTGTGAGTGCTTAGGTGGACTGACAATTGGCATTGATGGACGAGTCTGTGTGGACACCCACATGCGCAGCACTTGTTATGGAGGCATTAAAAAGGGAACTTGTGCCCGTCCATTTCCTGGTGCTGTTACCAAATCTGAGTGTTGCTGTGCAAATCCTGACCATGGATTTGGTGAGCCCTGCCAACCTTGCCCTGCCAAGAACTCTGGTGAGTATAGTATTATAGATGGCACAAGCCATCAAGAATTAAATTAGTTCTAGACAGTTATTAAGTCATGGTCACTTGTAACTTGGTCAGTATGTTCAGGATATGCTCAAAATAGGTTGAGTTATATTCTACAGTATACATTGTGCAATATGTTATTGTTCTTTGTAATCTTCATCTGAATAAATCAAGAAACAATAAAAACACCATACACATCTAAACATCTAAAGAATGTTACCGCTAATACTCTGTTACTCATTTTGCAGCTGAATTTCAGGCTCTTTGCAGCAGTGGTATTGGCATAACTGCAGATGGCAGAGGTAAGGGTCTGCTGTGAGACTAACTAATATCTCTCATATCTGATATATATATATATCTATATATATATATATATATATATATGTTTATTGACTTTATATGCAGGCTATTAACTGCATTTCATCTTTTTATTAACTCAGATATTAATGAATGTGCCTTGAACTCCGAAATTTGCCCCAACGGCCTCTGTGAAAATCTGCGTGGCAGCTATCGTTGTATCTGTAATGTAGGCTATGAATCAGATGCAAGTGGGAAGAACTGCGTGGGTATGTTTGCTGTACTACATTCAAAAATTCACTTTTCATAACATAACACATATAATATTGTTTGACGGCCCATAAAGAGCAGGCATTGAGTTTTTACTCCCAATTTCAGATGTTGATGAGTGTGCAGTGAACCGCCTGCTGTGTGACAATGGCTTGTGCCGTAACACTCCTGGAAGCTACACCTGCACGTGCCCCAAGGGTTATGTCTTTAAGCCTGAGTCTGAGACTTGTGAAGGTAGGAATAGATTTCAAAGGATATGTAAGTTACTGTAGTGCTTTCTTCGTCTATCTCTCTGCCTACCATGCAAATCCCTTAAAAAATAAATTTAGCCGTTTCCCAAGGCCCTTTTTTAAATCAACAATTTTGTTATTGCCCATTTTGAGCATGATGATGTCATTGACTGTCCTTGACCACTTTCTCCTATCATCTCTTTTCATTTTCAGATATCAATGAATGTGCATCCAACCCCTGTGTTAATGGCATCTGCAGGAACAATGCTGGCTCTTTTGTGTGCGAGTGCTCATTCGGCAGTAAGCTGGATTCTACCGGAACTATTTGTGTGGGTGAGTGTTGTTAAGACTCTTCTGGCTTCAAGGAGGTCACTGTTTAAGTCTTTAAGGAAAAAAATGACACATTGGATTATATTGTGAGCTTGCGTGATCTAATATTGAGACTTTTCTGAGCATTGACTTGCTTTCACTTTCTTCACAAAACCCATTTTGTATGGATATTTTATTGCAGTAGAACAGTTAGTATAATACTTTGCAGTCAGTCTTACACTTCATATTTCTGGTCTGTTGCATGCATTACAATTACGGCACACACTAGCAAACAATTCTGAAATTATAAAGTAAGATTTTGACATTGTACATATTCCTCCTTTACACAATTCAGATAGCATGAAAGGAACTTGCTGGTTGAACCTCCAAGATGGTCGATGCGAGGTCAACATCAACGGGGCCACTTTGAAATCTGAATGCTGTGCAACATTAGGGGCAGCCTGGGGAAGTCCTTGTGAGCGTTGTGAAATTGGTAAGACTCATATTATAAAATCTAAATATATATTTAATGTATGCATTTAGAAACATTATTATCTATATAACTAAAGACACTCTACATTTTATTTAGATCCTGCATGTCCTAGAGGGTACTCCAGGAAGAAGGGAGTTGCATGTGAAGGTAAAATCTGTTTATTTTACAAGATTTTACAAGATTTTACAAGATATCTATTTGTCTTATTTTATTAAATTATTTTCAATGTAACTTCATCAGTATCACATTTTATATCTGTATTTGCCGTGTACCTGGGACTAATGTGCTGGGAAATTCCCATGACACATATGCTGAACGTGTCTATAGGGTCCCATTGACCCAATATATGTCCCTAAAAACATACCAATAGGGAATTTAGATTGTGAGCCCCAATGGGGACAGTAAAAGAGGATCTCTTTACAGCGCTGCGTATATGTCAATAAAAGTGTCCGCCTGGCATATGAAGGAATGGTATGCATTGGCATACCTTTTTCAACTGTATTGAATAGCGTAGTCAACTATGTTATTTAATACAGAGGCATCCCGCAAAATAAGTATACTGCTAGGTATGGGAGTCATTGGATGACATATGCCACTGTATGCCATATCATAGGACACAACATCAATAAGGTCAAATATTGTTTTTTTATTTTTTTTGTTAATCAGCCTACAAGAAATAGACCCTAGTGAAAAAGTGATTGGCTGTAAAGTCAACTCCAAATGGATTTGTCTTCTGCTAGACCTTCAAGGCCAAAAATTGTGTCGGAGACTAGGCCTATTTTAGGATGCTCATGGGTACTCTCGTGGGCCAGTATGATCCGGCCTGTATCCGCTGAACCTTTCAATTTGCTTATTATATTAATTTGTAATTTCTCATTTTCTTTTTTACAGATGTAAATGAGTGTGAAGTATTCCCGGGTGTGTGCCCTAATGGACGTTGTGTGAATACTGCTGGTTCATTCAAGTGCGAATGTCCTGAAGGCCTAATCCTGGATGGCACTGGCAGAAACTGTGTTGGTAAGAAAACAGATGACATCTTATGTTATTGTCTTCATCAGGAGTAATCTAGTAGAAGCAGAAAATAGAATGGGAGCCATGAGAACTAGTATGAATACTCATTATTGTGTTGTCAATTTTCCATCAGATATACGTTTGGAACAGTGCTACATGAAGTGGGATGAAGATGAGTGCACCTCTCCCTTGCCAGGAAAATACAGAATTGATATGTGCTGCTGCACTGTGGGTGCTGCCTGGGGTATTGACTGTGAGGAGTGCCCAAAATTTGGAAGTGATGAATATAAAACCACCTGCCCAAGGGGACCTGGCTTTGCTAACAGAGGCGACATTCTTTCTGGCCGTCCATTTTACAAAGGTATTATGTTTCTCTAGTTCAGCACTATCTTTCCTGCTGCCAATGGTGATCTTGCTGAATATGACTGTATTTTAATGTTGTCACTTTGGTTGAATGAATAATAAGAATTGGATAATAAATACATATACTCAGAAGGTAACAAATCACATTCCATTTTTCAAAACTTTCTCATGCATAATTTTGCTTTAGCTTCTACATGAAGATTATTTAAAAACATCATATATGTTTTTATATAAAATTACCTTTACATTCATTTTACTATAGTTTGTCCACAGCCTTGAGAAGTATAATAATTGATAGTTTACACATGCCCAGAATATTCACCTAACATTGTACAATGAAACCCAGCTTGTACCATAGGACTGTCCTATTTATAGTTAATGGACTATATGCTCTCCAGACATTTTTATTTTGGCTGCTTCATAGATTTTAGTGGGTTGATGTTATTTCTTGACCAGTATTCAGCCCTTGAATGTACAGGAAATGCTCGCATTGTATTACTCCGAAATTACTCGAGAAACATGGACTTCACCTTTACTCAAATTCTATCTTGCTATTTATTCAATTATTTTTTTGTTACTCTTCGCAGATGTAAATGAATGTAAAGTATTCAACAGCTTGTGCAACCATGGAACATGCCGCAACAGCATTGGAAGCTTCCGGTGTAATTGTGAGAGTGGCTTTGCTCTGGATGCTGAAGAAAGAAACTGTACAGGTAAGAAACATTTGTGATTTCTCACTAGGTTTTGGCACTCCAAATGTCAACCACATAAAACCTCTGGCCTGCTGATTTACGTCATTTGTTTTACTATCATTAATACAGACATAGATGAATGCCGCATTTCTCCTGACCTCTGCGGACATGGAACTTGCGTCAATACTCTTGGAAGCTTTGAGTGTGAATGCTTTGATGGTTATGAGAGTGGATTCATGATGATGAAGAACTGCATGGGTAATTATAAGAATCATTTATGTTTTGAAGGTGAATATATATTGTAAGGAACAAGTTCAAAGATGGCAGGAGAGCCTGAATCATGAAGGCATCCTCTAAACTAAAAAGCACTGCCTCGGCAGCAGGGGCGTATATATGTAGTCCATGTGGCTGCAATGGGGCTCGTGGAGGAGGGGGACCCAGCACTAGTTGGTCCCACTCGCATCTCCTGGGCAGGACTCTCCTCTATCTTTCATGTGGAGTTGAAATTTTAGACAGTCTATTGGCACGCTTCAATTATTGCTAGAGAGTAATAACTACATAGCAATATTTATGTATTTTATATTAAATTGAAAGTTCAAATATACCATATAGTTTATTATTGCAGCAAACTTACTTTATATGCAGTATTTTATAACCTTGTCTATACAACAAAATATAATGTGATTCAAATAAATTGAAGATGACATACTCAAATAAATTGAAGATGACACCTATGTAACCTACCCTTTGCTTACAGACATTGATGAATGTGAAAGAGACCCACTGCTGTGTAGAGGAGGAACCTGCATCAACACTGATGGCAGCTTTGAATGTATTTGCCCCCTAGGGCATGAGCTGACTACAGAAGGCAATGCCTGCGTTGGTATGAAAACATTCAGTAAACTTTTTACATGGCGAATCCATACAAGCCAAATAATTGAATCTGATGGGAAGATGCATTTATTTAAGAATGTGCATGTCATTTTTTATTTTCCCAGACATAAATGAGTGTTCCTTGAGTGATAACCTCTGCAGGAACGGGCGGTGCATCAACATGATTGGAACTTACCAGTGCTCTTGTGATTCTGGCTTCCAGTCAACTCCTGATCGGCAGGGTTGTATGGGTGAGTAATTCACTCCGTCCAATCTGTGTTCATGGAATCTACATGTCTCAAAAGAAATCCCAAACAACATTGTTATTCCAATCAGTTGGTTTTAATTATCTAAGGGATGTGGAAAGTTAGCAGAATTCCCATCTTATGAGGTAAGGGAAGTACCTTGTAATAGTCCCAAGTAACACAACGGAAAGAGGGTCGGAGGGAGTGCAATGATGTATGTAATAGCTACAGTATTCTCCTCTTGGTCATAAACCTTACAAGCTGTTGTTTAGGCCTTTATTTATTACTAAAAGGATCTCCCCACCTATGTTATATCTGTAATTGTAAACTTTATATCAACCTACTTTTTCCCTTACACAAAAGAACATTAATTGTGCTTACAGGTATACCCAACTATTGACTGGAAATTCAGAGCATTAACCGGTATAGATCTATGTAACCATCTGATCTTTTCTCATATTAGTTTGAGAGATCACAAAGAAGCTTACATTATAAATTACCAAATTTATGATATCAATAATCCTCTATATCCAGTGTTACAATGTTGGGCTTTCTTTAGCTGAAATTGGGGTGATGAGTGTGTGGAGCTCCACAAAAGAAGCTTTAAGGTGGACTCATTACGTGCAGTACGGGAAATGTCTGTTGTGTTGTCATGTCTTAGTACTGAGGTCAACGTGTACATACAATACTCTGTTGCAGATATTGATGAATGCACAATCATGAACGGAGGATGTGACACCCAATGTACCAACTCAGAAGGCAGCTATGAGTGCAGCTGTAGTGAAGGATATGCACTTATGCCTGACAAGAGATCATGTGCTGGTAAGAAATGGCATGAAGTAGTGTTTCTAATGTACAATGGTCTGTTGAACTATGTGGAATAGATGTTGCTTGATACCATAGATACTTATACTAATAATTTAACTTGATAAATACTAGATATTGATGAATGTGAGGACAACCCAGACATTTGTGATGGTGGGCAATGTACGAACATTCCTGGAGAATATCGTTGCTTGTGCTTCGATGGTTTCATGGCATCTCTGGATATGAAGACAT